>NC_044032.1:317269940-317607148 GCF_901765095.1 Microcaecilia unicolor | reverse complement strand
GCTACTGCTTGGCTGTTCTGTAGACTGAAATGAAGTTTCAAATCATGAGTTCTTCAAAATGATCACCACTTTAGTGGAGGAGTGGACTAATGGTTAGGGTGTTGGACTTTGGTTTTGGGGAACTGAGAAACTGAGTTCAATTCCCTCTTTAGACACAAACAGCTCTTTTTGACTCTGGGCAAGTAACACTATTTTCATGCTGATTTGCTTCCAAGTGTTATAATTCTACTTTAGATATATTTTGTTCTGTACTTGAAAATGAGGATTCTGCTCTTTACTGAGGTAAATTCTAGGCATTCCAACCTTGTAACATTTCTCTGTTTTTCTCACCTATGGTGCTCCATTGAAATCTACAGAGCACTGAATGTTTGTTAGACTGGCAGTTTCATAGGAAGAAACAGAGATGGATACAAACCTTGTATAGCTACTGCTTGGCTGTTCTGTAGACTGAAATTAAGTTTCAAATCATGAGATCTTCAAAAAGATCACCACTTTAGTGGAGGAGTGGACTAGTGGTTAGTGTGATGGACTGTGGTCTTGTCGAACTGAGAAACTTTCAATTCCCACTTTAGACACAAACAGCTCTTTTTGACTCTGGGCAAGTAACACTATTTTCATGCTGGCTTGCTTCAAATTGTTATAATTCTACTTTAGGTATATTTGTTCAGCACTTGAAAAGGAGGATTCTACTCTTTACTGAGGTAAATTCTAGGCATTCCAACCTTGTAACATTTCTCTGCTTTTCTCACCGATGGTGCTCCATTGAAATCTACAGAGAACTGAATGTTGGTTAGACAGGCAGTTTCACAGGAAGAAACAGAGGTGTATGTAAAGATCTCCACTTCAGAAAATGCCAGTTACTTTGCAAACCCTTTGTTAGAGCTGCTGTTGTAATTTCAAAATCTGCTTTCATGCTTGTTTGCTTCCAAGTGTTATAATTCTACTTTAGATATATTTTGTTCAGTACTTGAAAATGAGGATTCTGCTCTTTACTGAGGCAAATTCTTGGCTTTCCAACCTTGTAACATTTCTCTGCTTTTCTCACCATTGAAATCTACAGAGCACTGAATGTTTGTTAGACTGGCAGTCTCATAGGAAGAAACAAAGGTGGATACAAACCTTGTTTAGCTACTGCTTGGCTGTTCTGTAGACTGAAATGAAGTTTCAAATCATGAGTTCTTCAAAATGATCACCACTTTAGTGGAGGAGTGGACTAGTGGTTAGGGTGATGGACTTTGGTATTGGGGAACTGAGAAACTGAGTTCAATTCCCACTTTAGACACAAACAGCTCTTTTTGACTCTGGGCAAGTAACACTATTTTCATGCTGGTTTACTTCAAATTGTTATAATTCTACTTTAGGTATATTTTGTTCAGCACTTGAAAAGGAGGATTCTACTCTTTACTGAGGTAAATTCTAGGCATTCCAACCTTGTAACATTTCTCTGCTTTTCTCACCGATGGTGCTCCATTGAAATCTACAGAGAACTGAATGTTGGTTAGACAGGCAGTTTCACAGGAAGAAACAAAGGTGTATGTAAAGATCTCCACTTCAGAAAATGCCAGTTACTTTGCAAACCCTTTGTTAGAGCTGCTGTTGTAATTTCAAAATCTGCTTTCATGCTTGTTTGCTTCCAAGTGTTCAGTACTTGAAAATGAGGATTCTGCTCTTTACTGAGGCAAATTCTTGGCTTTCCAACCTTGTAACATTTCTCTGCTTTTCTCACCATTGAAATCTACAGAGCACTGAATGTTTGTTAGACTGGCAGTCTCATAGGAAGAAACAAAGGTGGATACAAACCTTGTTTAGCTACTGCTTGGCTGTTCTGTAGACTGAAATGAAGTTTCAAATCATGAGCTCTTCAAAAAGATCACCACGTTAGTGGAGGAGTGGTCTAGTGATGAACAGTGGTTTTGGCGAACTGAGAAACTGAGTTCAATTCCCACTTTAAACACAAACAGCTCTCTTTGACTCTGGGCAAGTAACACTATTTTCATGCTGGTTTGCTTCAAATTGTTATAATTCTACTTTAGATATATTTTGTTCAGTACTTGAAAATGAGGATTCTGCTCGTTACTGAAGTAAATTCTAGGCATTCCAACCTTGTAACATTTCTCTGCTTTTCTCACCTATGGTGCTCCATTGAAATCTACAGAGCACTGAATGTTGGTTAGACAGGCAGTTTCACAGGAAGAAACAGTGGTGTATGTAAAGATCTCCACTTCAGAAAATGCCAGTTATTTTGTAAACCCTTTGTTAGAGCTGCTGTTGTAAATTCAAAATCTGGTTTCATGCTTGTTTGCTTCCAAGTGTTATAATTCTACTTTAGGTATATTTTGTTCAGCACTTGAAAAGGAGGATTCTGCTCTTTACTGAAATAAATTCTAGGCATTCCAACCTTGTAACATTTCTCTGCTTTTCTCACCTATGGTGCTCCATTGAAATCTACAGAGCACTGAATGTTTGTTAGACTGGCAGTTTCATAGGAAGAAACAGAGATGGATACAAACCTTGTTTAGCTACTGCTTGGCTGTTCTGTAAACTGAAATTAAGTTTCAAATCATGAGTTCTTCAAAATGATCACCACTTTAGTGGAGGAGTGGACTAGTGGTTAGGGTGATGGACTTTGGTATTGGGGAACTGAGAAACTGAGTTCAATTCCCACTTTAGACACAAACAGCTCTTTTTGACTCTGGGCAAGTAACACTATTTTCATGCTGGTTTACTTCAAATTGTTATAATTCTACTTTAGGTATATTTTGTTCAGCACTTGAAAAGGAGGATTCTACTCTTTACTGAGGTAAATTCTAGGCATTCCAACCTTGTAACATTTCTCTGCTTTTCTCACCGATGGTGCTCCATTGAAATCTACAGAGAACTGAATGTTGGTTAGACAGGCAGTTTCACAGGAAGAAACAAAGGTGTATGTAAAGATCTCCACTTCAGAAAATGCCAGTTACTTTGCAAACCCTTTGTTAGAGCTGCTGTTGTAATTTCAAAATCTGCTTTCATGCTTGTTTGCTTCCAAGTGTTCAGTACTTGAAAATGAGGATTCTGCTCTTTACTGAGGCAAATTCTTGGCTTTCCAACCTTGTAACATTTCTCTGCTTTTCTCACCATTGAAATCTACAGAGCACTGAATGTTTGTTAGACTGGCAGTCTCATAGGAAGAAACAAAGGTGGATACAAACCTTGTTTAGCTACTGCTTGGCTGTTCTGTAGACTGAAATGAAGTTTCAAATCATGAGTTCTTCAAAATGATCACCACTTTAGTGGAGGAGTGGACTAGTGGTTAGGGTGTTGGACTTTGGTTTTGGGGAACTGAGAAACTGAGTTCAATTCCCTCTTTAGACACAAACAGCTCTTTTTGACTCTGGGCAAGTAACACTATTTTCATGCTGATTTGCTTCCAAGTGTTATAATTCTACTTTAGATATATTTTGTTCTGTACTTGAAAATGAGGATTCTGCTCTTTACTGAGGTAAATTCTAGGCATTCCAACCTTGTAACATTTCTCTGTTTTTCTCACCTATGGTGCTCCATTGAAATCTACAGAGCACTGAATGTTTGTTAGACTGGCAGTTTCATAGGAAGAAACAGAGATGGATACAAACCTTGTATAGCTACTGCTTGGCTGTTCTGTAGACTGAAATTAAGTTTCAAATCATGAGATCTTCAAAAAGATCACCACTTTAGTGGAGGAGTGGACTAGTGGTTAGTGTGATGGACTGTGGTCTTGTCGAACTGAGAAACTTTCAATTCCCACTTTAGACACAAACAGCTCTTTTTGACTCTGGGCAAGTAACACTATTTTCATGCTGGCTTGATTCAAATTGTTATAATTCTACTTTAGGTATATTTTGTTCAGCACTTGAAAAGGAGGATTCTACTCTTTACTGAGGTAAATTCTAGGCATTCCAACCTTGTAACATTTCTCTGCTTTTCTCACCATTGAAATCTACAGAGCACTGAATGTTTGTTAGACTGGCAGTCTCATAGGAAGAAACAAAGGTGGATACAAACCTTGTTTAGCTACTGCTTGGCTGTTCTGTAGACTGAAATGAAGTTTCAAATCATGAGTTCTTCAAAATGATCACCACTTTAGTGGAGGAGTGGACTAGTGGTTAGGGTGATGGACTTTGGTATTGGGGAACTGAGAAACTGAGTTCAATTCCCACTTTAGACACAAACAGCTCTTTTGACTCTGGGCAAGTAACACTATTTTCATGCTGGTTTGCTTCAAATTGTTATAATTCTACTTTAGGTATATTTTGTTCAGCACTTGAAAAGGAGGATTCTACTCTTTACTGAGGTAAATTCTAGGCATTCCAACCTTGTAACATTTCTCTGCTTTTCTCACCGATGGTGCTCCATTGAAATCTACAGAGAACTGAATGTTGGTTAGACAGGCAGTTTCACAGGAAGAAACAAAGGTGTATGTAAAGATCTCCACTTCAGAAAATGCCAGTTACTTTGCAAACCCTTTGTTAGAGCTGCTGTTGTAATTTCAAAATCTGCTTTCATGCTTGTTTGCTTCCAAGTGTTCAGTACTTGAAAATGAGGATTCTGCTCTTTACTGAGGCAAATTCTTGGCTTTCCAACCTTGTAACATTTCTCTGCTTTTCTCACCATTGAAATCTACAGAGCACTGAATGTTTGTTAGACTGGCAGTCTCATAGGAAGAAACAAAGGTGGATACAAACCTTGTTTAGCTACTGCTTGGCTGTTCTGTAGACTGAAATGAAGTTTCAAATCATGAGTTCTTCAAAATGATCCCCACTTTAGTGGAGGAGTGGACTAGTGGTTAGGGTGTTGGACTTTGGTTTTGGGGAACTGAGAAACTGAGTTCAATTCCCTCTTTAGACACAAACAGCTCTTTTTGACTCTGGGCAAGTAACACTATTTTCATGCTGGTATACTTCCAAGTGTTATAATTCTACTTTAGATATATTTTGTTCAGTACTTGAAAATGAGAATTCTGCTCTTTACTGAGGTAAATTCTAGGCATTCCAACCTTGTAACATTTCTCTGCTTTTCTCACCTATGGTGCTCCATTGAAATCTAAAGAGCACTGAATGTTTGTTAGACTGGCAGTTTCATAGGAAGAAACAAAGGTGGATACAAACCTTGTTTAGCTACTGCTTGGCTGTTCTGTAGACTGAAATGAAGTTTCAAATCATGAGTTCTTCAAAATGATCACCACTTTAGTGGAGGAGTGGACTAGTGGTTAGGGTGTTGGACTTTGGTTTTGAGAAACTGAGTTCTTCCCTCTTTAGACACAAACAGCTCTTTTTGACTCTGGGCAAGTAACACTATTTTCATGCTGATTTGCTTCCAAGTGTTATAATTCTACTTTAGATATATTTTGTTCAGTACTTGAAAATGAGAATTCTGCTCTTTACTGAGGTAAATTCTAGGCATTCCAACCTTGTAACATTCCTCTGCTTTTCTCACCTATGGTGCTCCATTGAAATCTACAGAGCACTGAATGTTTGTTAGACTGGCAGTTTCATAGGAAGAAACAGAGATGGATACAAACCTGGTTTAGCTACTGCTTGGCTGTTCTGTAGACTGAAATTAAGTTTCAAATCATGAGCTCTTCAAAAAGATCACCACGTTAGTGGAGGAGTGGTCTAGTGATGAACTGTGGTTTTGGCGAACTGAGAAACTGAGTTCAATTCCCACTTTAAACACAAACAGCTCTTTTTGACTCTGGGCAAGTAACACTATTTTCATGCTGGTTTGCTTCAAATTGTTATAATTCTACTTTAGATATATTTTGTTCAGTACTTGAAAATGAGGATTCTGCTCGTTACTGAAGTAAATTCTAGGCATTCCAACCTTGTAACATTTCTCTGCTTTTCTCACCTATGGTGCTCCATTGAAATCTACAGAGCACTGAATGTTGGTTAGACAGGCAGTTTCACAGGAAGAAACAGTGGTGTATGTAAAGATCTCCACTTCAGAAAATGCCAGTTATTTTGTAAACCCTTTGTTAGAGCTGCTGTTGTAAATTCAAAATCTGGTTTCATGCTTGTTTGCTTCCAAGTGTTATAATTCTACTTTAGGTATATTTTGTTCAGCACTTGAAAAGGAGGATTCTGCTCTTTACTGAAATAAATTCTAGGCATTCCAACCTTGTAACATTTCTCTGCTTTTCTCACCTATGGTGCTCCATTGAAATCTACAGAGCACTGAATGTTTGTTAGACTGGCAGTTTCATAGGAAGAAACAGAGATGGATACAAACCTTGTTTAGCTACTGCTTGGCTGTTCTGTAAACTGAAATTAAGTTTCAAATCATGAGTTCTTCAAAATGATCACCACTTTAGTGGAGGAGTGGACTAGTGGTTAGGGTGATGGACTTTGGTATTGGGGAACTGAGAAACTGAGTTCAATTCCCACTTTAGACACAAACAGCTCTTTTTGACTCTGGGCAAGTAACACTATTTTCATGCTGGTTTACTTCAAATTGTTATAATTCTACTTTAGGTATATTTTGTTCAGCACTTGAAAAGGAGGATTCTACTCTATACTGAGGTAAATTCTAGGCATTCCAACCTTGTAACATTTCTCTGCTTTTCTCACCGATGGTGCTCCATTGAAATCTACAGAGAACTGAATGTTGGTTAGACAGGCAGTTTCACAGGAAGAAACAAAGGTGTATGTAAAGATCTCCACTTCAGAAAATGCCAGTTACTTTGCAAACCCTTTGTTAGAGCTGCTGTTGTAATTTCAAAATCTGCTTTCATGCTTGTTTGCTTCCAAGTGTTCAGTACTTGAAAATGAGGATTCTGCTCTTTACTGAGGCAAATTCTTGGCTTTCCAACCTTGTAACATTTCTCTGCTTTTCTCACCATTGAAATCTACAGAGCACTGAATGTTTGTTAGACTGGCAGTCTCATAGGAAGAAACAAAGGTGGATACAAACCTTGTTTAGCTACTGCTTGGCTGTTCTGTAGACTGAAATGAAGTTTCAAATCATGAGTTCTTCAAAATGATCCCCACTTTAGTGGAGGAGTGGACTAGTGGTTAGGGTGTTGGACTTTGGTTTTGGGGAACTGAGAAACTGAGTTCAATTCCCTCTTTAGACACAAACAGCTCTTTTTGACTCTGGGCAAGTAACACTATTTTCATGCTGATTTGCTTCCAAGTGTTATAATTCTACTTTAGATATATTTTGTTCAGTACTTGAAAATGAGAATTCTGCTCTTTACTGAGGTAAATTCTAGGCATTCCAACCTTGTAACATTCCTCTGCTTTTCTCACCTATGGTGCTCCATTGAAATCTACAGAGCACTGAATGTTTGTTAGACTGGCAGTTTCATAGGAAGAAACAGAGATGGATACAAACCTTGTTTAGCTACTGCTTGGCTGTTCTGTAGACTGAAATTAAGTTTCAAATCATGAGCTCTTCAAAAAGATCACCACGTTAGTGTAGGAGTGGTCTAGTGATGAACTGTGGTTTTGGCGAACTGAGAAACTGAGTTCAATTCCCACTTTAAACACAAACAGCTCTTTTTGACTCTGGGCAAGTAACACTATTTTCATGCTGGTTTGCTTCAAATTGTTATAATTCTACTTTAGATATATTTTGTTCAGTACTTGAAAATGAGGATTCTGCTCGTTACTGAAGTAAATTCTAGGCATTCCAACCTTGTAACATTTCTCTGCTTTTCTCACCTATGGTGCTCCATTGAAATCTACAGAGCACTGAATGTTGGTTAGACAGGCAGTTTCACAGGAAGAAACAGTGGTGTATGTAAAGATCTCCACTTCAGAAAATGCCAGTTACTTTGCAAACCCTTTGTTAGAGCTGCTGTTGTCATTTCAAAATCTGCTTTCATGCTTGTTTGCTTCCAAGTGTTATAATTCTACTTTAGATATATTTTGTTCAGTACTTGAAAATGAGGATTCTGCTCTTTACTGAGGTAAATTCTAGGCATTCCAACCTTGTAACATTTCTCTGTTTTTCTCACCTATGGTGCTCCATTGAAATCTACAGAGCACTGAATGTTTGTTAGACTGGCAGTCTCATAGGAAGAAACAAAGGTGGATACAAACCTTGTTTAGCTACTGCTTGGCTGTTCTGTAGACTGAAATGAAGTTTCAAATCATGAGTTCTTCAAAATGATCACCACTTTAGTGGAGGAGTGGACTAGTGGTTAGGGTGTTGGACTTTGGTTTTGGGGAACTGAGAAACTGAGTTCAATTCCCTCTTTAGACACAAACAGCTCTTTTTGACTCTGGGCAAGTAACACTATTTTCATGCTGATTTGCTTCCAAGTGTTATAATTCTACTTTAGATATATTTTGTTCTGTACTTGAAAATGAGGATTCTGCTCTTTACTGAGGTAAATTCTAGGCATTCCAACCTTGTAACATTTCTCTGTTTTTCTCACCTATGGTGCTCCATTGAAATCTACAGAGCACTGAATGTTTGTTAGACTGGCAGTTTCATAGGAAGAAACAGAGATGGATACAAACCTTGTATAGCTACTGCTTGGCTGTTCTGTAGACTGAAATTAAGTTTCAAATCATGAGATCTTCAAAAAGATCACCACTTTAGTGGAGGAGTGGACTAGTGGTTAGTGTGATGGACTGTGGTCTTGTCGAACTGAGAAACTTTCAATTCCCACTTTAGACACAAACAGCTCTTTTTGACTCTGGGCAAGTAACACTATTTTCATGCTGGCTTGATTCAAATTGTTATAATTCTACTTTAGGTATATTTTGTTCAGCACTTGAAAAGGAGGATTCTACTCTTTACTGAGGTAAATTCTAGGCATTCCAACCTTGTAACATTTCTCTGCTTTTCTCACCGATGGTGCTCCATTGAAATCTACAGAGAACTGAATGTTGGTTAGACAGGCAGTTTCACAGGAAGAAACAGTGGTGTATGTAAAGATCTCCACTTCAGAAAATGCCAGTTACTTTGCAAACCCTTTGTTAGAGCTGCTGTTGTAATTTCAAAATCTGCTTTCATGCTTGTTTGCTTCCAAGTGTTATAATTCTACTTTAGATATATTTTGTTCAGTACTTGAAAATGAGGATTCTGCTCTTTACTGAGGCAAATTCTTGGCTTTCCAACCTTGTAACATTTCTCTGCTTTTCTCACCATTGAAATCTACAGAGCACTGAATGTTTGTTAGACTGGCAGTCTCATAGGAAGAAACAAAGGTGGATACAAACCTTGTTTAGCTACTGCTTGGCTGTTCTGTAGACTGAAATGAAGTTTCAAATCATGAGTTCTTCAAAATGATCACCACTTTAGTGGAGGAGTGGACTAGTGGTTAGGGTGATGGACTTTGGTATTGGGGAACTGAGAAACTGAGTTCAGTTCCCACTTTAGACACAAACAGCTCTTTTTGACTCTGGGCAAGTAACACTATTTTCATGCTGGTTTACTTCAAATTGTTATAATTCTACTTTAGGTATATTTTGTTCAGCACTTGAAAAGGAGGATTCTACTCTTTACTGAGGTAAATTCTAGGCATTCCAACCTTGTAACATTTCTCTGCTTTTCTCACCGATGGTGCTCCATTGAAATCTACAGAGAACTGAATGTTGGTTAGACAGGCAGTTTCACAGGAAGAAACAAAGGTGTATGTAAAGATCTCCACTTCAGAAAATGCCAGTTACTTTGCAAACCCTTTGTTAGAGCTGCTGTTGTAATTTCAAAATCTGCTTTCATGCTTGTTTGCTTCCAAGTGTTCAGTACTTGAAAATGAGGATTCTGCTCTTTACTGAGGCAAATTCTTGGCTTTCCAACCTTGTAACATTTCTCTGCTTTTCTCACCATTGAAATCTACAGAGCACTGAATGTTTGTTAGACTGGCAGTCTCATAGGAAGAAACAAAGGTGGATACAAACCTTGTTTAGCTACTGCTTGGCTGTTCTGTAGACTGAAATGAAGTTTCAAATCATGAGTTCTTCAAAATGATCACCACTTTAGTGGAGGAGTGGACTAGTGGTTAGGGTGATGGACTTTGGTTTTGGGGAACTAAGAAACTGAGTTCAATTCCCTCTTTAGACACAAACAGCTCTTTTTGACTCTGGGCAAGTAACACTATTTTCATGCTGGTTTACTTCCAAGTGTTATAATTCTACTTTAGATATATTTTGTTCAGTACTTGAAAATGAGAATTCTGCTCTTTACTGAGGTAAATTCTAGGCATTCCAACCTTGTAACATTTCTCTGTTTTTCTCACCTATGGTGCTCCATTGAAATCTACAGAGCACTGAATGTTTGTTAGACTGGCAGTTTCATAGGAAGAAACAAAGGTGGATACAAACCTTGTTTAGCTACTGCTTGGCTGTTCTGTAGACTGAAATGAAGTTTCAAATCATGAGTTCTTCAAAATGATCACCACTTTAGTGGAGGAGTGGACTAGTGGTTAGGGTGTTGGACTTTGGTTTTGGGGAACTGAGAAACTGAGTTCAATTCCCTCTTTAGACACAAACAGCTCTTTTTGACTCTGGGCAAGTAACACTACTTTCATGCTGGTTTGCTTCTAATTGTAATAATTCTACTTTAGCTATATTTTCTTCAGTACTTGAATATGAGGATTCTGCTCTTCAATGAGGTAAGTTCTAGGCATTCCAACCTTGTAACATTTTTATGCTTCTCTCACCAGTGGTGCTCCATTGAAATCTACAGTGCACTGAATGTTTGTTAGACTGGCAGTTTCATAGGAAGAAACAAAGGTGGTTATAAAGATCTCCACTTCAGAAAATGCCAGTTACTTTGCAAACCCTTAGTTAGAGCTCCTGTTGTAATTTCAAAATCTGCTTTCATGCTTGTTTTCTTCCAATTGTTATAATTCTACTTTAGGTATATTTTGTTCAGTACTTGAAAATGAGGATTCTGCTCTTTACTGAGGTAAATTCTAGGCATTCCAACCTTGTAACATCTCTCTTCTTATCTCACCTATGCTGCTCCATTGAAATCTTTAGAGCACTGAATGTTTGTTAGACTTGCAGTTTCATAGGAAGAAACAAAGGTGGATGTAGAGATCTCCACTTCAGAAAATGCCAGTTACTTTGCAAACCCTTAGTTAGAGCTCCTGTTATAATTTCAATATCTGCTTTCATGCTTGTTCGCTTCCAAGTGTTATAATTCTACATATGGTATAAATATACTTGAGGATACTGCTCTTACTGAGGTAAATTCTAGGCGTTCCAACCTTGTAACGTTTCTCTGCTTATCTCACCTATGGTGCTCCATTGAAATCTGCAGAGCACTGAATTTTTGTTAGACTGGCAGTTTCATAGGAAGAAACAAAGGTGGATGTAGAGATCTGCTCTTCAGAAAATGCCAGTTACTTTGCAAACGCTTAGTTAGAGCTCCTGTTGTAATTTCAAAATCTGCTTTCATGCTCGTTTGCTTCCAAATATTATAATTGTACTTTAGGTATATTTTATTCAGCACTTGAAAATGAGGATTGTGCTCTTTACTGAGGTAAATTCTAGGCATTCCAACCTTGTAACGTTCCTCTGCTTATCTTACCTATGGTGCTCCATTCAAATCTATAGAGCACTGAACATTTGATAGACTCGCAGTTTCATAGGAAGAAACAAAGGTGGATACAAACCTTGTTTATCTACTCCTTGGCTGTTCTGTAGACTGAAATGACTTTTGAATAACGAGTTCTTCAAAAAGGTCTCCACTTTAGTGGTTAGGGTGCTGGACTTTGGTCTTGAGAAACTGAGTTCAATTCCCACTTTAGACACAGGTAGCTCCTTTTGACTCTGGTCAAGTAACACTACTTTCATGCTGGTTTGCTTCCAATTGTAATAATTCTACTTTAGCTATATTTTGTTCAGTACTGGAATATGAGGATTCTGCTCTTCAATGAGGTAAGTTCTAGGCATTCCAACCTTGTAACATTTTTATGCTTCTCTCACCAGTGGTGCTCCATTGAAATCTACAGTGCACTGAATGTTTGTTAGACAGGCAGTTTCATAGGAAGAAACAAAGGTGGTTGTAAAGATCTCCACTTCAGAAAATGGAAAGGCTCACCCTTTAAGGGGAGCCGATTACAACCGGGCTGAAGGCTCAGGAAGAACCTGGGGTGGGGGGGGAGAGGGAGGGAGGAGTGGGAGTGGATAGGAAGGATAAGAGATTGAAGGGTGATGGGTAAAAGGGCGGGTAGGGAGGAGGGGTGAAGAAGGGCTGTGAAGGGAGACACAGCGCCATTTGGATTTCAGCAAGCAGAGGGAGCAGTGTTGAAATTGGTGTGGTATCAGCAAGCTATTATCCATTATCTGTTTGTGGCTGTTGGGACAGTGAGGATAGCGCTTTCTGTATTTGTGCTGTGTGAAGCTGTCAGGTATAGTGTGGGCAGCAAGTTTAAATTAAAGGGGAGAGGAAAAAAAAAAAAAAATCCTATTCATTGTATCTGAGGGAATATATAGAGGGTAGGAAAGGGTTATAGGGGGGGCATGCGAGTGCTGGGAGTAGTGCTCGGGGGTTTTGGGAGCGGGTTCAGTGATTGGGGTTGTGCTATGGGGAGTTTGGGAGCGTTTTCTATAATTCGCGTTGCTGCTGCTGTGTTTTGAATGGAAAATCTTACCGGCGTTTCACAGGTCTCTGGTGCCATTTCAGGAGCCAGTTGTGTAATTCCTCACGACTTTGGGAGCGGCGTGGAGCGTTTCGCGCCCTTTCTCCCATGGTTGGCTGCATTCTTTGTTGCGGCGGCCATTTTGTGTGTCTCGTCGGCCATTCGGGGGAGCGCAGATCACGATTTTCGCGCCTCTTTTAGTGGGCAAAGCGGAGCATGGGGGCTGCACCTTTGCACATGTTTCGCGGGGGACTTCAGCTCTTTCCATCGCTGCAGATCTTTTTTCCGGCCGAATTCGCAGTTGTGTGGTTTTTAAAAGCATTCCGGTTACTTTCGTTTTGTTTCCCCGGCCTGATTGGCTGTACAATACGTTGCAATAGCAATGCTGCCACCTAGTGGGGATATTTAATTACGCAGTTTCTGTAAATGATGGTGCGTTGCTGCCATCTAGTGGATGTTTATTGCTTAGCAGTAAGGCTAGCATTCATTTTAATTATGATACCTGGGTGACATCTACTGGTGGTTCATATATTGGCAGCATATGTTCAATAGGGATTTCTTTTAGTTATTGGACAATGGTTATTAATTGATGTTCAGGAATGTTAATAATGGATGTTCAGGAATGTTAAGGGGTATATTTTCAGGATTGGTTACAGTTAGTGATGCTGGCGGTGGGAAATAGTGGGATGCGATTTTCAGTTTCAGGGATAATTTTGTTTAGGTTATTGTATGTATTTATTTGTTGCATTTGTATCCCGCATGGTATTGATGGAGGTACTTTATGCTAATTCATGGGATTTGGTCACTATTAGGTTTCGATATATGTGACGGCATAGTGATTCAAGATGTTATAGGCTGGGGGTAGAGAGCAGGTGTTAAAGCAGGGGTACAAACTTTATTTACATTTTGTCATATTAGTTCTGTGTTGCAGATATGCCATCTCAGCGTAAATCCAGATCTGCAGCGCCAAAGAAGGCCACAGTTCCAGTGCCCACGAAGGCTGTGGCTAAGAGAGGCATGGCTGTGTCTGGAAGGAGCAAGCAGGCTGCGGGAAGCTCCGGAAAGGAAAAAGAAGGTTTGGATGCATTGATGACGGAGCTCCGGAAGCAAATAGAACAGTATGGAATGTCATCTGTTACACAGAGATTACAAACTATGGGTGATCCGGTGCGCCCATCTGACTCATTGGCCGATGACTTTGCGGAGGCAGGGCCGTCGTCCAGGCCGGATGGTGCGGCTCCGCTGCCGTCGGCTGGTGAGTCTGGGTGTGGCGGTGTTTTGCCTACGGGTCAAAGTAGTGCTACTGTTGCCACCCAGGCGAATGTTATGAATAATGATTTATCCTTAGCACAAGGCATTCGCAATGCATTGTTGGATTATGAAAGGGGTAGGTCCTTAGGAATGCCAGGAGGGCACGTGGGGGGGCCAGGGGTAGGATTAGGGGTTCCGGCAGGGGGGGCAGGTGAGATGGGAGTACTGCTGGGTCTTAGTCAAGAGACGACAAAAAGTGTCATAGATCCAAAAAGTGATGTGCTATGTGGGGTGTATACTTTGTCTTCTTGTGTTTCCAAGAATCTGAAAGAAAAGATTTGGAAACGAGAATTCATAGATATCTTTTCCCTTTTGTTACGAGAGGAGGAGGATGAGACTGCTTCTTTGAAAGATAAGATGACTATCTTCTTGGAAAGGGAAAAGAAACCCAAGATATTCCGGTCAATTGCCAACTGGACATCGGCATTTCATATATTTATGACAGTGGTTATTGAAAAGGAGCCGGACATGAGTCCTTATTTAATAAGGTACATGGATTCCATCATTCGGGCACACAAGAGATATGGGGGATGGGCTTGGCTAAACTATGATATTAAGTTTCGGAAAAGCATGGCCGATAATCCTGATATCTCTTGGAATCATCGAGTGGTGGATCTATGGCTGGATGAGATGTCCGTACAGAGACCTTTCACACAGGATAGGGGGTTTAATTACATAGAAGGTACGGGGTGGCGGGGCAGCCAGCCCTTTCAGTCTGGGCCGGCATCTCAAAGGCAATTTGGGGCGCCGGCAGGAAAGCGAATTTGTAGACAATTCAACAATGGACATTGCGCATGGCACCCCTGTAAATTCAGGCATGTCTGTGCAGTGTGTGGGGGGGGGACATTCAGCAGGACAATGTTGGCAGCAAAGGGACAGGAAGCAGCAGCCAGGGTACTCGACTATGCCGTCGGGATACACTGGTCAGTAGTTGGGGTCAGCTGGCGCCTTCGCCAATTAAGTTAGAGCGTATGCAGGTATGGCTGGCACGTTACTATGATAGGGTAAGTGCGGAGGCCATCACATCCGGTTTTACTTTGGGTTATGTTATTCCTTATCAGGGCCCTGTATTGCATTCTACACATTACCCCAGAAATGCTGTCTCAATACATGCTCATCATCAGATTGCAGCAGAGAAAATTCAGAAGGAGTTGCTTAAGGGTAGAATAGCAGGGCCGTTTCGTGAGCCACCTTTTGAAGCCATGATATTTTCGCCAATTGGGATTGTTCCAAAAAAGGAGCCCGGGAAGTTTCGATTAATACATAATCTTTCTTATCCCGTGGGGCAGTCGGTTAATGATTTTATCGATCCTATAACTTGTTCGGTGCACTATGCTTCTGTGGATAAGGCGATAGAAGTAATCAGGGGTCATGGGAGTCAGGCTTCTTTAGCTAAGGCTGACGTGGAGTCGGCTTTTCGCTTGTTACCAGTGCATCCAGATTCTTTTCCGCTGCTGGGGTTCCATTTCAATGAGCACTTTTACTTTGATAAATGTGTCCCGATGGGCTGCTCTATTTCCTGTGCCTTTTTTGAGCAATTTAGTTCCTTTGTACATTGGGTGGTTGAGCAGGTCACTTCAGTAGGGGCGGTAGTCCATTATTTGGATGATTTCTTGTTAGTGGGTAAGGATGCGGGAGACTGCGCGGTTTTGTTGAGCACTTTCAAGCGAGTGGCGGCTCATTTTGGGATACCGTTGGCTGAGGATAAGACTGTTGGGCCTGTGAATGTGATAACGTTCCTAGGTATAGAGTTGGACTTGCCGGCCCAGTGTTCTCGTCTGCCAGCGGATAAAATTAGACGCTTGCTGGAGGCAGTGCGGGCGATGCAACAAGTTAAAAAAGCTACTCTTAAACAATTTCAGGAGCTCTTAGGTTTGTTATGTTTTGCTACCAGGGTAATGCCAATGGGTCGCATTTTCGCCAGAAAGCTGGCTTTAGCGACAAGGGGGGTACTGAAAGCTCACTATCATATTCGAGTGACACAAAGTATTAGGCAGGATCTAGAGGTCTGGGGTGTATTCTTAGAGCAGTTTAATGGTAGAACTTTTTGGCACGACCTTCCGCAGCCCGCAGATGCATTGGAACTGTTTACAGATGCGGCAGGGGGTGAAGGTTTTGGTATATATTTTCAAGGAGCGTGGTGTGCTGAAAAGTGGCCGGAGGCATGGATTCAGGCAGGGATTGTACGTGATATAACCTTTTTGGAGTTATTCCCCATATTGGTGGCTTTACATATTTGGGGGTCGGGTTTGGCAAATAAAGCTATTGTCTTTAATTCAGATAATATGGCAGTAGTAGAGAGTTTGAACAGATTATCTGCCAATACAGTGCCAGTTATTAATTTGATAAGAGCGATAGTGTTGCAGTGTCTGCGTTGGAATATATCCTTAAAGGCAAAGCATATTCCTGGGAAGCAGAATATTATAGCGGATGCTCTTTCTCGCTTTAAGTTTGCAGATTTCAGATCCAAGGCTCCCATGGCAGACAACAGGCCGACAACAGTGCCAGACATCGTTTGGACTTATGGCCCCGTGAAGTGTGGGAGTTAGCTCTTCAGGCATTGTCGCCGGCAACAAGGAAGAAGTATATCTCAGCTTTTCTGTTTTATATGCAGCACATGATGGAGTCTGGTAATGGAGGGTTGTTCACCACGGATGCATTAGTGGGCTTTATATCAGCGGCTCGAAGGGAGGGTCGCAGTAGGGCACAGGTGGCCATTACAATTGCTAGTATTAATTTTTTCTCCAAATTGTTTGGCTGGGAGAATCCCACCAAGGCTTTTGTAGTGTCAAGGATGATGAAAGGGTGGCACAGGGTAGTGGGTTCCTCAGTGGATAAGCGTCAGCCTATTTTACATGGTGATCTGGGTGCCTTGTTTGCAGTTATGGATGAGGTGTGTGATTCGCCATTTGAGGTACGGCTATTCCGCTGTGCCTTCGCATTGGCTTTTCATGGGGCCCTTAGGGTGAGTGAGTTGGTGGCCCAGTCTAAGTCTGCGGGGGCTGACAAGGGTTTGTTAATGCGGGATGTGACTATTACACAGACGGGGATTGATTTACTCATACGAAGCTCAAAAACTGACCAGTTGGCTAGAGGTACACACATGTGGATTAGACCACACTCACCGGAAACTACATGTCCTTTATATAATCTGCAGCAGTACCTGCAGATTAGACCAATGGGGGGTGTCTGGCTGCTGCTTCATGCTAATGCGTCCCCATTGACTCGATTTCAATTCATCAAAGTATTGCAGTTGTGTGTTACTCGGGCGGGCTTGGAATCTGCGACATTTAGTTCGCACTCATTCAGGATTGGGGCGGCGACTTCGGCTGCTCTGCATGGGGTTCCATGTGAACAAATTAAACGGTTAGGCCGGTGGGGATCGAATGCGTACAAAAGATACATTCGGCCTCCACGTTAGTACCCCTGTTAGGGTTAGCCCTGTTAGGGTGGGTGGTTCTTTACTTGGTTTGGCTTTCCTGTTGTTGCCATAGTTGATAATATGTTAATTGCATAATATGTTAATTGCATGTGACTTGCCATATTTGATAATATGTTAATTGCATGTGACTTGCAGGTGACGTGGTGGAACAGTACCAGATATGGATCTGTGGTCACTCTTATGTGCATTGGGCACATAAGAGGGCAGCTGTACGGCATGATGGGGTGAATTTGGGCTTTCCGAGGGGGAAGGTGGCTGTACGATGGTTGGGTAAGAGAGGGATGCTGTGGGCTCAATTGTTGCCAACCATAGAGTGGGAGTTGATGACTTCCAGTGCGCCACAGTTTCTCATCCTGCATTTAGGGGGCAATGATCTAGCGGGGATGAACAGTGTGCTATTAGTGAAAACAATACAGAATGATTTATTAAAACTGGCATGTTTGCTGCCCCGGACCAGACTCGTCTGGTCGGATATTATTCCACGACGAGTTTGGAGGGGCGAGAGGTCGCATACAGCGATCGATGGCACACGCAAAAAATTAATAGGTGGATGGGTAAATTTATGGGGTCAGTTAAAGGGCAAGTGATTGTGCATGAGTTCCTTAAAGAATCTTGTGCGGGTTTATATAGATCGGATGGGGTCCACCTGTCTGATGTGGGCCTGGATATATTCAACTTTGATTTACATAATTTTATTGAAGCCATTACGCTGGTGGTAGGTCGCAGCCAGGGTTTGGGGGGAGCCCGCGGCGAACGAGGAGTCGTTGCCGTGGGCTGTGGCATAAGCTATGGAACTTAGGTAACATTAGCGACGAGTACACAGCACCTCAGCGGATAATATGCCAAAGTGAGTTACTATGTATATGTTAATGACCTGTTGAAAGTTACAATACTGAGCGAAATGTTATGCCTGCATGCGGGCAGGATTACAGAACAAGATGGACACGGCTAGTCTCCTGGCTTGGACGGCCAGGGGGCCAATAGCTTTGGTGAAAGTGGTAAATGCATCCTTGTACGGGATGCATTTGATTGGACAGCGTGCTATAGCAGACAGCACTGAGGAGGAACAGGGTGCTTGGACAGCACAGCCTGTAGTAATATAACAGGGTGCTTGGACGGCACAGCCTGTAGTAATATAAGCAAGAAGGGCTGTGTACTCGGAGGGAGATGTTTATCAATTATGTTTATCAATGATGTTTACCAATGATGGTTATGTGAAGGTTTACGGTAAATAAAATTTTGGGACCTGGCTGCGGCCTAAATAAATCCACATTCGTTAAAGAAATTGGCGTCTGGTGTGGTGTTTGGATAGAAGGGGGTGACTGAGTGAATGCCGAATGCCCGTGTTGATGGAAAGGCTCACCCTTTAAGGGGAGCCGATTACAACCGAGCTGAAGGCTCAGGAAGAACCTGGGGTGGGGGGGGGGAGAGGGAGGGAGGAGTGGGAGTGGATAGGAAGGATAAGAGATTGAAGGGTGATGGGTAAAGGGGCGGGTAGGGAGGAGGGGTGAAGAAGGGCTGTGAAGGGAGACACAGCGCCATTTGGATTTCAGCAAGCAGAGGGAGCAGTGTTGACCCGCCCTCCCGCCCATGAGGTACGGGGGAAGGGTCGTTGTCGCAGCAAGGCATAAGCTATGGAACTTAGGTAACATTAGCGACGAGTACACAGCACCTCAGCGGATAATATGCCAAAGTGAGTTACTATGTATATGTTAATGACCTGTTGAAAGTTACAATACTGAGCGAAATGTTATGCCTGCATGCGGGCAGGATTACAGAACAAGATGGACACGGCTAGTCTCCTGGCTTGGACGGCCAGGGGGCCAATAGCTTTGGTGAAAGTGGTAAATGCATCCTTGTACGGGATGCATTTGATTGGACAGCGTGCTATAGCAGACAGCACTGAGGAGGAACAGGGTGCTTGGACGGCACAGCCTGTAGTAATATAACAGGGTGCTTGGACGGCACAGCCTGTAGTAATATAAGCAAGAAGGGCTGTGTACTCGGAGGGAGATGTTTATCAATGATGTTTATCAATGATGTTTACCAATGATGGTTATGTGAAGGTTTACGGTAAATAAAATTTTGGGACCTGGCTGCGGCCTAAATAAATCCACATTCGTTAAAGAAATTGGCGTCTGGTGTGGTGTTTGGATAGAAGGGGGTGACTGAGTGAATGCCGAATGCCCGTGTTGATGCCAGTTACTTTGCAAACCCTTAGTTAGAGCTCCTGTTGTAATTTCAAAATCTGCTTTCATGCTTGTTTGCTTCCAATTGTTATAATTCTACTTTAGGTATAATTTGTTCAGTACATGAAAATGAGCATTCTGCTCTTTACTGATGTAAATTCTAGGCATTCCAACTCTGTAACATTTCTCTGCTTATTTCACCTAGGGTGCTCTATTTAAATCTACAGAGCACTGAATGCTTGTTAGACAGGCAGTTTCATAGGAAGAAACAAAGCTACTCCTTGGGTGTTCTGTAGACTGAAATTAAGTTTCAAATCTTGAGTTCTTCAAAAAGATCTCCACTTTAGGTATATTTTGTTCAGTACTTGAAAATGAGGATTCTGCTATGCACTGAGGTTCATTCTAGGCATTCCAACCTTGTAACATTTTTCTGCTTCTCTCTCCAATGGTGCTCCATTGAAATCTACAGACCACTGAATGTTTGTTAGACAGGCAGTTTCATAGGAAGAAACAAAGGTCGCCTTAGCCACAAATTCTGCAAATCCCTTGGGGCTAGACTTTAATAGTCTGGGGTGTCCAAATAATAATCCAGCATCATAGATCCACTTTGTGTTCCAAAGCTTAGACACAGAGAACAAGATGGATTTCCAAAATTTCCCCACCTCCACGCAGGTCCAAAACATGTGTCCCAGTGTTGCTCCAGTCTCTCCACATTTTGGGCATTCACCCCATGAGGACATTCTCTTCTAGGAGCCACATGGATTCGCATTGCAAACTTATACTGTACCTCCCAATGGCTCGCTGCCGCACTGACACGTCTAATAGACAAAACATGCGCTTTTAGTTGTGCGGCTGAAATATTAATATGAAGTTCACTGCTCCATTGTGTTGCTAATCTAATATAGTCTGGCTCCTCTATCGTGTCTCTTATATGTCTGTGGTGGAACGTGAGTGGAACTTCCTGCTGGGCCGTCAGAGAAAATGCTGATGACAGTTCCTCTTGTACATCCTCTGCCAACGGGTCCCATCCTAAGGAGTCTGTGTAATGTTTCAGCTGCATGTAATAAAATTTGTCCTAGTCTGGAAGGCCGAACTCAGTTTGTAAATCCACAAATGGTTTAATCTTACCTTCCGGGTCCAATGCATGCTGCAGATATATCAGCCCCTTGCGCCTCCACTTTCGAAATGTTGGGTACAACATCCCAGGTGCAAACTGCGCATTCCCACAGATGGCCTGCAAAGGTGTTATTTTTGCTGAAAACTTATGCAGGCGGCACACCCAAGACCAGGTCGCCTTTGCCGCTGGCATTATCATTGAGTATTTCAGGATGTCTGGAATGAGTCCCCCACCTGCATGTAAATAACTTGTAAAGTGCAACTCCGGCATCATCTGGAGCTCCAGTTTGGTGTTGGAGAAGTCTTCTGTCTCCCTAAACCAGTCATTGATGTGACGCATTCCACATGCCACCGTCAAATATCTCACACTTAATAGGCCCAGCCCACCATATTCCACTGGAGTTGTCAGCGTTGACATTGGGAGTCGGGCCTTTTTGCCCAGCCATAGGAATGATTGTAAAAGTCTACTTAACTTCTTCTCGTCCTTTTTTGTCAAATATAATGGTATTGTTTGGAACACATACAACCATTTTGGCACAATGCACATGTTATATAAGGCTATCCGTCCCAAAAGTGTAACCGGTAGTGCTTTCCACATATTCAATCTTTCTGCAGTCTCTTTCAACAGTCGTTTAATATTTTCATTATACATGGTGGTTAGGTCTGCTGGGAGCCAAATTCCTAAGTATTTGATTTGTCCTTTAGTCCAGGTTAACTGTTGGGGGCCCCTGTGCTGTTTCAGGTCTGACTCTGTCACCGGAAGAACATAAGACTTGGTATGATTTAACTTAAACCCTGAAAATCCTCCAAATCTCTCCACCCTTTCTAATACTCCTGTTAGGGAGTTGTTGGGATCTGTTATGGTCAGGAGTAGGTCGTCCGCATAAGCGAACACCTTCAAATGATGGTTTTCCACCCTCACCCCCTTCACCTCCTGCGCCCGAGTTTTCAAGAAAATTTATACCAATATAACATACAACAAAACCAAATGCATTACATATAGAAAAATGTGACAATTTAAGTCTAAATATAAAAATCTAATCTCTAGGAGAGGCTGATGTTTTGATGTAATGATCAAACGGAGCCCAATGCTTCTTAAAAGTAGGCAATTGATGAAATTAAAAAGCTGCAGATTCTTCATAGTTTCTAATAGTACAAAGATGACTCCACCATTCACAAAAGTTCACATGCAAATTATTTTTCCAATGAAATACTATAAGATGAGTGACTAGAGCCATCATTATATCAAAAATGTTTTGATATTGATCTTCAAGTGTAAGTTTAGGGGTTGAAGAATAAAGCATTATCACATCGTATGTCAAACCAACAGGCGAGCAGAAGGGAATTAATCAACACTAGTATAAAAGGCCCGTTTCGGTAGGCAATGAAACGGGCGCTAGCACGGTATTTCCCCCTCCTCCCTCCCTCCCTGTTTCCAGACTCCTCCCCTCCCTCCCTCCCTCCCTCCCATCCTTCCTTCCTTTCTTTCCTTCTGAGTTCCAGACCCCCCTCCCTCCCTCTCTTCCTTCCTTGCTTCTGAGTTGCAGACCCCCTCCCTCCCTACCAGTTCAAGGCCCCCTCACGCCCCTCCCACCGAGTTCCAGATTCCCCCCTCCCTCCAATTTCAACCCCCCCCCCCCGGCGTTACTGACCTCTTGACCCCCGTGCCGCGACCCTGTCGCCCCCCTTCCCGCAGAAAACCCTCCCCCTTCGCCGTTGCATACCTGTGCTGATGACAGCCACATTTCTCTTCTTCTGTGCGCCAGCGATTCATGTCCAGGTGGTGGATAGGTCCGTTATGCGTGTTAGCAATGCGATTCGACGTCATGACGATTGGGTGCTAGCAAGGTAATCCCCCACCCTCCCTCCTCCTCTCCCTCCCATGGTGATTTGGTGAGTATGAGTGCTCCGCCCTCGACATCGTCATGTTGCAAACGCGAGGGCGGGGCAAAAGCGATGTACACAACTACAACTTCCGGCTTCATTAGAACATTGGAGGTGGAGAGATATTCTTTGCCATGTTAATTTTCAGTAGGTGGACACATGGAAACATTCAAGGAGTAGATGGTTCAGGTGGCCAACAGGAGCAGAACAAGACCAACATTTTGGAGGAGATGTTGGTCTGGTTAGTCTAGACACTGATGGGTTGTGCACACCTTCCAGCAGGTGGTGACTGGGTATTTTCTCAGTCTCCAGCAGGTAGGAGGTGAGCCTATTAGTCTCTCCTGGCAGTGGTGTAGCCAAGGGAGGGCCCGGGCCCATTCACTTTGGGCTCAGGCCCACCCAGTAGCAGCACACCTATGATGTGGCTGGCAGAGGATCCCCAATTTACCAGCCAAAACATCCCAACAACTGTCCCTCCTGCATACCTTTTAAATAGCAGATCTTTGCCTGCAGTGAGCAGCAACTGATACATACTGCTCACGCCAGCCCCATAGCCTTCCCTCTGATGTATGCGGAAAACAGGAAGTTGCATCAGAGAGAAGGTTGTGGGGCCAACATGTGCAGTGTTTATTAGTTGTTGCTCGCTGCCAGTGAAAATCTGCTATTTAAAAGGTATGCGGGGAGGGAGGATGTTTGAGAGACCATATGGCATGCGGGCAAGAGAGGGAGAGACCAAATCACTTGTGGGACAAGGCAGAGGTCTTCTGCCCACCCATCTTGGGCCCAGGCCCACCCAAAATTGAGTGTCTGGCTACGCCCCTGTCTCCTGGGCCGGTCTGGAGGGACTAAAGTAAAGCTATATAGAGATATTGTTTCAGACAGGAAACCTTGCATCTAGTTCTGGGTGTGTCATGGTGTTGTCTGTGCTGCAATGTTTGGCTTTTCTAAATTTCGGGTCTCACTCAGCTGTCACCTAGCTCAGAAGGTCACAAAAGAAAAATATTTTTCCTAGGGAACGGTTTTAGGCTTAAAAGAAAATAATGTCCAGCTGTTCTGAATACACTTTTAGCACACAGTGTGAGTGTGAGTGTGAGTGTGAGTAAGAGTGTGAGTAAGAGTGTGAGTGTGAGTGTGAGTGTGAGTGTGAGTGTGAGTAAGAGTGTGAGTGTGAGTGTGAGTAAGAGTGTGAGTGTGAGTGTGAGTGTGAGTGTGAGTAAGAGTGTGAGTGTGAGTAAGAGTGTGAGTGTGAGTGTGAGTGTGAGTGTGACACTAAGCGTATTCTATAAGCAGCGCCTAGATTTAGGCACAGTATATAGATTACGCTTAGTCGATATCATAATGCCTAAAGCTATGTACATCCATTTACACCAATGAAAGCACGACGTAAATCCTGGCACTTGGATTTAGGCGCAGAGGGCCATATTCTATAACAAACCGCATGCATTCCAAATGCTCATTTCCCCACCCCATTTATGCTGCACTCATTAAAATTGGGTGCTGTGTTACAGAATACGCTTAGGGAGTTCTGTGTGTAAATTCTAATTGTTGCCAATTAGTGCTCATTATTGCTTGTTAAGTGCTGTTAATAAACCTGATTGGCCTGTTAAGCCAATACGGTTGGGTTTTGGCACAGAACGCTAGGCGTGCTATATAGAATCCGGAGGCTTGTGCGTAACTTTGAACGTGAGCACTTACGCCTGCCAAAAGCTGATGTAAATGCTGGTGGAAACGGGTCTCCAGGATGAGCTGTACTAAAGCTGAGTAAAGCTGAGAAAGTTAAGTACTTTTAAAGAAAAATTACTAATTTATTATAACATTGGGAAATTGAAATTTAGAAAAAAATTGAATTTGAAAAAAATATTTTAAAAGATTAATATGAGGATCAATGAGGATTGCGGTGATGCCCCTGGAAAACTGCATGGCTCAGTCTAGCCAAAACGGAAGCACACTTGCTGATCTGACGATCCCATAATAAGAAAATTGCCTGATTAGATTTTCATATATTATATATTAATTGAGAATCTAGTAATGTGAAGCTGAGCATATTGAATATCTGTCTGAGGCACCCAATTAATGGCAGTTAGGCACAAATATGACATATTATATGATCGAGACTAAATCTTGGCAATGCCCCTGACCTACCCATGCCCCTCCTGTGGCCATGCCACTTTGGAGTTGCAGGCTATGAAATTTAGGCATACGTTAGGTCACAGAGCAGATTTATATGTAATTCCTAATGCCAATTGCCTGTTAACACCAGTTATTAGCACCTGGTTAGCTAATTAGTTTGCACATGGATCTGGGGTCTTTCTTTCCATTGGGCTGTTGGGATAGTTTCATGCCCTCCAATCACTTTCACATGGACAATACAGCAAAAGGTTACACTGCTGATTTTGGTCCACTAGTTTGCCCATCCAGTTCCTGACCAGGGTTGCACCAGCTTAGCTTCCTGCTTTTGCCATATGACATACACCTTCACCATGTGGGTGGCCTCACATAGGGAGGGCATAACTTGCCATTTATCTAATCTGAGATAGATACCTCCACCAGGCATTTGCCTCCAGAGAGGGGGGAGAGAGAGAAAGAGACTGACCCCATTCATATATTATATATTATCCAGTTGGGTTGGGGTCTTTCTCTCCATTGGGCTGTTGAGATGGTTTCTTTTCATGCCCTCCAATCACTTTCACATGGACAATACAGCAAAAGGTTACACTGCTGATTTTGGTTCCCTAATTTGCCCATCCAGTTCCTGACCAGGGTTGCACCTGCTTAGCTTCCTGCTTTTGCCTTATGACATACACCTTCACCACGTGGGTGGCTCCACATAGAGAGGGCATAACTTGCCATTTATCTAATCTGAGATAGATACCTCCACCAGGCATTTGCCTCCAGAAAGGGGGAGAGAGAGAAAGAGACTGACCCCATTCATATATTATCCAATTGGGTTGGGGTCTTTCACTCTATTGGGCTGTTGAGATGGTTTTTTTTCATGCCCTCCTATCACTTTCACATGGACAATACAGCAAAAGGTTACACTGCTGATTTTGGTCCCCTAGTTTGCCCATCCAGTTCCTGACCAGGGTTGCACCTCCTTAGCTTCCTGCTTTTGCCATATGACATACACCTTTACCATGTGGGTGGCTCCACATAGAGAGGGCATAACTTGCCATTTATCTAATCTGAGATAGATACCTCCACCAGGCATTTGCCTCCAGAAAGGGGGAGAGAGAGAAAGAGACTGACCCCATTCATATATTATGTACTATATATTATCCAATTCGGTTGGGGTCTTTCTCTCCATTGGGCTGTTGAGATAGTTTCATGCCCTCCAATCACTTTCACATGGACAATACAGCAAAAGGTTACACTGCTGATTTTGGTCCCCTAATTTGCCCATCTGGTTCCTGACCAGGGTTGCACCTGCTTAGCTTCCTGCTTTCACCACGTGGGTGGCCCCACATAGGGAGGGCATAACTTGCCATTTATCTAATCTGGGATACACACCTCCACCAGGCATTTGCCTCCAGAAAGGGGGGAGAGAGAGAAAAAGACTGACCCCATTCATATATTATATATTATCCAGTTGGGTTGGGGTCTTTCTCTCTATTGGGCTGTTGAGATGGTTTCTTCTCATGCCCTCCAATCACTTTCACATGGACAATACAGCAAAAGGTTACACTGCTGATTTTGGTCCCCTAATTTGCCCATCCAGTTCCTGACCAGGGTTGTGCCTGCTTAGATTCCTGCTTTTGCCATGTGACATACACCTTCACCATGTGGGTGGCCCCACATAGGGAGGGCATAACTTGCCATTTATCTAATCTGAGATAGATACCTCCACCAGGCATTTGCCTCCAGAGAGGGTGAGAGAGAGAAAGAGTCTGACCCCATTCATATATTATATATTATCCAATTGGGTTGGGGTCTTTCTCTCCATTGGGCTGTTGAGATAGTTTCATGCCCTCTAATCACTTTCACATGGACAATACAGCAAAAGGTTACACTGCTGATTTTGGTCCTGTAATTTGCCCATCTGGTTCTTGACCAGGCTTGCACCTGCTTAGCTTCCTGCTTTTGCCATGTGACATGCACCTTCACCATGTGGGTGGCCCCACATAGGGAGGGCATAACTTGCCATTTATCTAATCTGGGATACACACCTCCACGAGGCATTTGCCTCCAGAGAGGGGGAGAGAGAGAAAGAGACTGACCCCATTCATATATTATATATTATCCAGTTGGGTTGGGGTCTTTCTCTCCATTGGGCTGTTGAGATAGTTTCATGCCCTCCAATCACTTTCACATGGACAATACAGCAAAAGGTTACACTGCTGATTTTGGTCCCCTAATTTGCCCATCCAGTTCCTGACCAGGATTGCACTTGCTTAGCTTCCTGCTTTTGCCATATGACATACACCTTCACCATGTGGGTGGCTCCACATAGGAAGGGCATAACTTGCCATTTATCTAATCTGAGATAGATACCTCCACCAGGCATTTGCCTCCAGAAAGGGGGAGAGAGAGAAAGAGACTGACCCCGTTCATATATTATGTATTATATATTATATATTATCCAATTGGGTTGGGGTCTTTCTCTCCATTGGGCTGTTGAGATAGTTTCATGCCCTCCAATCACTTTCACATGGACAATACAGCAAAAGGTTACACTGCTGATTTTGGTCCCCTAATTTGCCCATCTGGTTCCTGACCAGGGTTGCACCTGCTTAGTTTCCTGCTTTTGCCATATGACATACACCTTCACCATGTGGCTGGCCCCACATAGGGAGGGCATAACTCTGGGATACACACCTCCACCAGGCATTTGCCTCCAGAAAGGGGGGAGAGATAGAAAGAGAAAGAGACTGACCCCATTCATATATTATATATTATCCAGTTGGGTTGGGGTCTTTCTCTCCATTGGGCTGTTGAGATAGTTTCATGCCCTCCAATCACTTTCACATGGACAATACAGCAAAAGGTTACACTGCTGATTTTGGTCCCCTAATTTGCCCATCTGGTTCCTGACCAGGGTTGCACCTGCTTAGCTTCCTGCTTTCACCATGTGGGTGGCCCCACATAGGGAGGGCATAACTTGCCATTTATCTAATCTGGGATACACACCTCCACAAGGCATTTGCCTCCAGAAAGGGGGGAGAGAGAGAAAGAGACTGACCCCATTCATATATTATATATTATCCAGTTGGGTTGGGGTCTTTCTCTCCATTGGGCTGTTGAGATAGTTTCTTTTCATGCCCTCCAATCACTTTCACATGGACAATACAGCAAAAGGTTACACCACTGATTTTGGTCCCCTACTTTGCCCACCCAGTTCTTGACCAGGGTTGCACCTGCTTGGCTTCCTGCTTTTGCCATGTGACATACACCTTCACCATGTGGGTGGCCCCACATAGGGAGGGCATAACTTGCCATTTATCTAATCTGGGATACACAGCTCCACCAGGCATTGGCCTCCAGAGAGGGGGAGAGAGAGAAAGAGTCTGACCCCATTCATATATTATATATTATATATTATCCAATTGGGTTGGGGTCTTTCTCTCTATTGGGCTGTTGAGATGGTTTCTTTTCATGCCCTCCAATCACTTTCACATGGACAATACAGCAAAAGGTTACACTGCTGATTTTGGTGCCCTAATTTGCCTACCCAGTTCCTGACCAGGGTTGCACCTGCTTAGCTTCCTGCTTTTGCCATATGACATAAACCTTCACCACGTGGGTGGCCCCACATAGGGGAGCATAACTTGCCATTTATCTAATCTGGGATACACACCTCCACCAGGCATTGGCCTCCAGAGAGGGGGAGAGAGAAAAAGAGTCTGACCCCATTCATATATTATATATTATCCAATTGAGTTGGGGTCCTTCTCTCCATTGGGCTGTTGAGATAGTTTCTTTTCATGCCCTCCAATCACTTTCACATGGACAATACAGCAAAAGGTTACACTGCTGATTTTGGTTGCCTAATTTGCCCATCTGGTTCCTGACCAGGGTTGCACCTGCTTAGCTTCCTGTTTTTGCAATATGACATACACCTTCACCATGTGGGTGGCTGCACATAGGGAGGACATAACTTGCCATTTATCTAATCTGAAATAGATACCTCCACCAGGCATTTGCCTCCAGAAAAGGAGAGAGAGAGAAAGAGACTGACCCTGTTCATATATTATGTATTATATATTATCCAATTGGGTTGGGGTCTTTCTCTCCATTGGGCTGTTGAGATAGTTTCTTTTCATGCCCTCCAATCACTTTCACATGGACAATACAGCAAAAGGTTACACCACTGATTTTGGTCCCCTACTCTGCTCATCCAGTTCCTGACCAGGGTTGCACCTGCTTAGCTTCCTGCTTTTGCCATGTGACATACACCTTCACCATGTGGGTGGCCCCACATAGGGAGGGCATAACTTGCCATTTATCTAATCTGGGATACACACCTCCACCAGGCATTGGCCTCCAGAGAGGGGGAGAGAGAGAAAGAGTCTGACCCCATTCATATATTATATATTATCCAATTGGGTTGGGGTCTTTCTCTCCATTGGGCTGTTGAGATAGTTTCATGCCCTCCAATCACTTTCACATGGACAATACAGCAAAAGGTTACACTGCTGATTTTGGTCCCCTAATTTGCCCATCTGGTTCCTGACCAGGGTTGCACCTGCTTAGCTTCCTGCTTTTACCATGTGGGTGGCCCCACATAGGGAGGGCATAACTTTCCATTTATCTAATCTGGGATACACACCTCCACCAGGCATTGGCCTCCAGAGAGGGGGAGAGAGAGAAAGAGTCTGACCCCATTCATATATTATATATTATCCAATTGGGTTGGGGTCTTTCTCTCCATTGGGCTGTTGAGATAGTTTCATGCCCTCCAATCACTTTCACATGGACAATACAGCAAAAGGTTACACTGCTGATTTTGGTCCCCTAATTTGCCCATCTGGTTCCTGACCAGGGTTGCACCTGCTTGGCTTCCTGCTTTTGCCATGTGACATACACCTTCACCATCTGGGTGGCCCCACATAGGTAGGGCATAACTTGCCATTTATCTAATCTGGGATACACACCTCCACCAGGCATTTGCCTCCAGAAAGGGGGGAGAGAGAGAAAGAGACTGACCCCATTCATATATTATATATTATCCAGTTGGGTTGGGGTGTTTCTCTCCATTGGGCTGTTGAGATAGTTTCTTTTCATGCCCTCCAATCACTTTCACATGGACAATACAGCAAAAGGTTACACTGCTGATTTTGGTCCCCTAGTTTGCCCATCCAGTTCCTGACCAGGGTTGCACCTGCTTAGCTTCCTGCTTTTGCCATATGACATGCACCTTCACCATGTGGGTGGCTCCACATAGGGAGGGCATAACTTGCCATTTATCTAATCTGAGATAGATACCTCCACCAGGCATTTGCCTCCAGAAAGGGGGAGAGAGAGAAAGAGACTGACCCCGTTCATATATTATGTATTATATATTATATATTATCCAATTGGGTTGGGGTCTTTCTCTCCATTGGGCTGTTGAGATAGTTTCATGCCCTCCAATCACTTTCACATGGACAATACAGCAAAAGGTTACGCTGCTGATTTTGGTCCCCTAATTTGCCCATCTGGTTCCTGACCAGGGTTGCACCTGCTTAGCTTCCTGCTTTCACCACGTGGGTGGCCCCACATAGGGAGGGCATAACTTGCCATTTATCTAATCTGGGATACACACCTCCACCAGGCATTTGCCTCCAGAAAGGGGGGAGAGAGAGAAAGAGACTGATCCCATTCATATATTATATATTATCCAGTTGGGTTGGGGTCTTTCTCTCCATTGGGCTGTTGAGATAGTTTCATGCCCTCCAATCACTTTCACATGGACAATACAGCAAAAGGTTACACTGCTGATTTTGGTCCCTTAATTTGCCCATCTGGTTCCTGACCAGGGTTGCACCTGCTTAGCTTCCTACTTTTGCCATATGACATACACCTTCACCATGTGGATGGCCCCACATAGGGAGGGCATAACTTGCCATTTATCTAATCTGGGATACACACCTCCACCAGGCATTTGCCTCCAGAAAGGGGGGAGAGAGAGAAAGAGACTGACCCCATTCATATATTATATATTATCCAATTGGGTTGGGGTCTTTCTCTCCATTGGGCTGTTGAGATAGTTTCATGCCCTCCAATCACTTTCACATGGACAATACAGCAAAAGGTTACACTGCTGATTTTGGTCCCTTAATTTGTCCATCTGGTTCCTGACCAGGGTTGCACCTGCTTAGCTTCCTGCTTTTGCCATATGACATACACCTTCACCATGTGGATGGCCCCACATAGGGAGGGCATAACTTGCCATTTATCTAATCTGGGATACACACCTCCACCAGGCATTTGCCTCCAGAAAGGGGGGAGAGAGAGAAAGAGACTGACCCCATTCATATATTATATATTATATATTATCCAATTGGGTTGGGGTCTTTCTCTCCATTGGGCTGTTGAGATAGTTTCATGCCCTCCAATCACTTTCACATGGACAATACAGCAAAAGGTTACACTGCTGATTTTGGTCCCCTAATTTGCCCATCTGGTTCCTGACCAGGGTTGCACCTGCTTAGTTTCCTGCTTTTGCCATATGATATACACCTTCACCACGTGGCTGGTCCCACATAGGGAGGGCATAACTTGCCATATATCTAATCTGGGATACACACCTCCACCAGGCATTTGCCTCCAGGAAGGGGGGAGAGAGAGAAAGAGAAAGAGACTGACTCCATTCATATATTATATATTATCCAGTTGGGTTGGGGTCTTTCTCTCCATTGGGCTGTTGAGATAGTTTCTTTCATGCCCTCCAATCACTTTCACATGGACAATACAGCAAAAGGTTACACCACTGATTTTGGTCTCCTACTTTGCCCATCCAGTTCCTGACCTGGGTTGCACCTGCTTGGCTTCCTGCTTTTGCCATGTGACATACACCTTCACCATGTGGGTGGTCCCACATTGGGAGGGCATAACTTGCCATTTATCTAATCTGAGATAGATACCTCCACCAGGCATTTGCCTCCAGAGAGGGGGAGAGAGAGAAAGAGACTGACCCCATTCATATATTATCCAATTGGGTTGGGGTCTTTCACTCTATTGGGCTGTTGAGATGGTTTCTTTTCATGCCCTCCAATCACTTTCACATGGACAATACAGCAAAAGGTTACACCACTGATTTTGGTCTCCTACTTTGCCCATCCAGTTCCTGACCCGGGTTGCACCTGCTTGGCTTCCTGCTTTTGCCATGTGACATGCACCTTCACCAAGTGGGTGGCCCCACATAGGGAGGGCATAACTTGCCATTTATCTAATCTGAGATAGATACCTCCACCAGGCATTTGCCTCCAGAAAGGGGGAGAGAGAGAAAGAGACTGACCCTGTTCATATATTATGTATTATATATTATATATTATCCAATTGGGTTGGGGTCTTTCTCTCCATTGGGCTGTTGAGATAGTTTCATGCCCTCCTATCACTTTCACATGGACAATACAGCAAAAGGTTACACTGCTGATTTTGGTTTCCTAGTTTGCCCATCCAGTTCCTGACCAGGGTTGCACCTGCTTGGCTTCCTGCTTCTAGCCATGTGACATACACCTTCACCTTGTGGGTGGCCCCACATAGGGTGGGCATAACTTGCCATTTATTTAATCTGAGATAGATACCTCCACCAGGCATTGGCCTCCAGAGAGGGGGAGAGAGAAAAAGAGACTGACCCTGTTCATATATTATATATTATCCAATTGGGTTGGGGTCTTTCTCTCTATTGGGCTGTTGAGATGGTTTCTTTTCATGCCCTCCAATCACTTTCACATGGACAATACAGCAAAAGGTTACACTGCTGATTTTGGTGCCCTAATTTGCCTACCCAGTTCCTGACCAGGGTTGCACCTGCTTAGCTTCCTGCTTTTGCCATATGACATAAACCTTCACCACGGGGGTGGCCCCACATAGGGAGGGCATAACTTGCCATTTATCAAATCTGGGATACACACCTCCACCAGGCATTGGCCTCCAGAGAGGGGGAGAGAGAAAAAGAGTCTGACCCCATTCATATATTACATATTATCCAATTGAGTTGGGGTCCTTCTCTCCATTGGGCTGTTGAGATAGTTTCTTTTCATGCCCTCCAATCACTTTCACATGGACAATACAGCAAAAGGTTACACTGCTGATTTTGGTCCCCTAATTTGCCCATCTGGTTCCTGACCAGGGTTGCACCTGCTTAGCTTCCTGTTTTTGCCATATGACATACACCTTCACCATGTGGGTGGCTGCACATAGGGAGGGCATAACTTGCCATTTATCTAATCTGAAATAGATACCTCCACCAGGCATTTGCCTCCAGAAAAGGAGAGAGAGAGAAAGAGACTGACCCTGTTCATATATTATGTATTATATATTATATATTATCCAATTGGGTTGGGGTCTTTCTCTCCATTGGGCTGTTGAGATAGTTTCATGCCCTCCAATCACTTTCACATGGACAATACAGCAAAAGGTTACACCACTGATTTTAGTCCCCTACTTTGCCCATCCCCACTTTAGACACAAACAGCTCTTTTTGACTCTGGGCAAGTAACACTATTTTCATGCTGGTTTGCTTCAAATTGTTATAATTCTACTTTAGGTATATTTTGTTCAGCACTTGAAAAGGAGGATTCTGCTCTTTACTGAGGTAAATTCTAGGCATTCCAACCTTGTAACATTTCCCTGCTTATCTCACCTATGATGCTCCATTGAAATCTACAGAGAACTGAATGTTGGTTAGACAGGCAGTTTCACAGGAAGAAACAGTGGTGTATGTAAAGATCTCCACTTCAGAAAATGCCAGTTACTTTGCAAACCCTTTGTTAGAGCTGCTGTTGTAATTTCAAAATCTGCTTTCATGCTTGTTTGCTTCCAAGTGTTATAATTCTACTTTAGATATATTTTGTTCAGTACTTGAAAATGAGGATTCTGCTCTTTACTGAGGTAAATTCTAGGCATTCCAACCTTGTAACATTTCTCTGCTTTTCTCACCTATGGTGCTCCATTGAAATCTACAGAGCACTGAATGTTTGTTAGACTGGCAGTTTCATAGGAAGAAACAGAGGTGGATACAAACCTTGTTTAGCTACTGCTTGGCTGTTCTGTAGACTGAAATGAAGTTTCAAATCATGAGTTCTTCAAAAAGATCACCACTTTAGTGGAGGAGTGGACTAGTGGTTAGGGTGGTGGACTTTGGTCTTGGGGAACACAGAAACTGAGTTCAATTTCCACTTTATACACAAACAGCTCTTTTTGACTCTGGGCAAGTAACACTATTTTCATGCTGGTTTTCTTCAAATTGTTATAATTTTACTTTAGGTATATTTTGTTTAGCACTTGAAAAGGAGGATTCTGCTCTTTACTGAGGTAAATTCTAGGCATTCCAACCTTGTAACATTTCCCTGCCTACCTCGCCTATGGTGCTCCATTGAAATCTACAGAGCACTGAATGTTGGTTAGACAGGCAGTTTCACAGGAAGAAACAAAGGTGGATACAAACCTTGTTTAGCTACTCCTTGGCTGTTCTGTAGACTGAAATGAAGTTTCAAATCATGAGTTCTTCAAAAAGATCACCACTTTAGGTTAGGGTGATGGACTTTGGTCTCGAGAAACTGAGTTCAATTCCCACTTTAGACACAAACAGCTCTGTTTGACTCTGGGCAAGTAACACTATTTTCATGCTGGTTTGTTTGAAATTGTTATAATTCTACTTTAGGTAGACTGGCAGTTTCATAGGAAGAAACAGAGGTGTATACAAACCTTGTTTAGCTACTGCTTGGCTGTTCTGTAGACTGAAATGAAGTTTCAAATCATGAGTTCTTCAAAAAGATCTCCACTTTAGTGGAGGAGTGGACTAGTGGTTAGGGTGATGGACTTTGGTCTCGAGAAACTGAGTTCAATTCCCACTTTAGACACAAACAGCTCTTTTTGACTCTGGGCAAGTAACACTATTTTCATGCTGGTTTTCTTCAAATTGTTATAATTTTACTTTAGGTATATTTTGTTTAGCACTTGAAAAGGAGGATTCTGCTCTTTACTGAGGTAAATTCTAGGCATTCCAACCTTGTAACGTTTCCCTGCTTATCTCACCTATGATGCTCCATTGAAATCTACAGAGAACTGAATGTTGGTTAGACAGGCAGTTTCACAGGAAGAAACAGTGGTGTATGTAAAGATCTCCACTTCAGAAAATGCCAGTTACTTTGCAAACCCTTTGTTAGAGCTGCTGTTGTAATTTCAAAATCTGCTTTCATGCTTGTTTGCTTCCAAGTGTTATAATTCTACTTTAGATATATTTTGTTCAGTACTTGAAAATGAGGATTCTGCTCTTTACTGAGGTAAATTCTAGGCATTCCAACCTTGTAACATTTCTCTGCTTTTCTCACCTATGGTGCTCCATTGAAATCTACAGAGCACTGAATGTTTGTTAGACTGGCAGTTTCATAGGAAGAAACAGAGGTGGATACAAACCTTGTTTAGCTACTGCTTGGCTGTTCTGTAGACTGAAATGAAGTTTCAAATCATGAGTTCTTCAAAAAGATCACCACTTTAGTGTAGGAGTGGACTAGTGGTTAGGGTGATGGACTTTGGTCTCGAGAAACTGAGTTCAATTCCCACTTTAGACACAAACAGCTCTGTTTGACTCTGGGCAAGTAACACTATTTTCATGCTGGTTTGTTTGAAATTGTTATAATTCTACTTTAGGTAGACTGGCAGTTTCATAGGAAGAAGCAGAGGTGTATACAAACCTTGTTTAGCTACTGCTTGGCTGTTCTGTAGACTGAAATGAAGTTTCAAATCATGAGTTCTTCAAAATGGTCACCACTTGAGTGGACTAGTGGTTAGGGTGATGTACTTTGGTCTTGGGGAAGTGAGAAACAGAGTTCAATTCCCACTGTAGACACAAACAGCTCTTTTTGACTCTGGGCAAGTAACACTATTTTCATGCTGGTTTGCTTCAAATTGTTATAATTCTACTTTAGGTATATTTTGTTCAGCACTTTAAAAGGAGGATTCTGCTCTTTACTGAGGTAAATTCTAGGCATTCCAACCTTGTAACATTTCTCTGCTTTTCTCACCGATGGTGCTCCATTGAAATCTACAGAGAACTGAATGTTTGTTAGACTGGCAGTTTCATAGAAAGAAACAAAGGTGGATACAAACCTTGTTTAGCTACTCCTTGGCTGTTCTGTAGACTGAAATGAAGTTTCAAATCATGAGTTCTTCAAAAATATCTCCACTTAAGAAAATGCCAGTTAGTTTGCCTACCATTAGTTACAGCTGCTGTTGTAATTTCAAAATCTACTTTCATGCTCGTTTGCTTTGAAGAAAAGGCTAAACGAATATTTAATATAAAAAGTTTACTCATTTGTTTAGTGTACAAACTGATTACCATCAATAGGGGTAGTCAGGAAGCATTTCTGTACTCAAAGCATATCTACACACAAGCAATATACAGCAAGCTTAAGGCAAATCAAAATGCTATACACAGACAAAGAGAAATTCAAAATGCTTACTTATTTCTTTGTTCCCTCTAGTTTTATACCGGGCCTCTGACTAATTCTCTCATACAACATTCCTGTGCAAGTCTCTGAATACCACAAACTGTTAATCATGTGCAGAACATCTGCTTTCTATTACCCCCCCTAACTTCTAGCCCACAGACTTTCTGGAGCCTGCCTTTGGCTAATGTTTAATGTCCGTCAAATTTCTCATGCCTCAGGAGGGTTAGTGTTAAAACAGCTTGTTGTAATCATGGAGCCTTCCACTCCGCATTTTTCATACTTTTATTCAACAAATCTTTCATACTTTTGTTCAACAAATCCTCCCTTTTGAGGAATGATTGTTTCAGGCCTCAAACATCTGTTTCAGCTCCAGTCTGTTTTCTTACCTCCCTTCTAGATCTCCTCCCCCATGTTTGTGGCATTCAGTTTCTGCACACTTTTTCAATATTTTTGGCTGACATATTAAAGTTCTATTTATTCTTAATTATCATTGTTATTTTAAAAGCATCCTGGCACATCTTTGCAAACATGCTAATACATGTTGCATTAAACAGATTCAATTGTACTAGGGTACAAAATTTATATTTCCTTTGAATACAGACAGTGAGCTTCATCAAAGGGGAATACACTGTCATTCATTCTTACTTCTCATTAGTTGATGTGGCATTAAAAATTACACAAATTAAAAGCATAACATTCATTGAATCAGTTGTTACAACATTCTGCGTGTAAGTGCACTTTATCGGGGGAATGTGTTCAGTTGTCATACTATTAATCAGACACCAACATGATGTCTGTGGGTACTTGTCCATAAGCAAGGCTTGCTTATAAATAGTCTCATTTGTCCAATGAAGGTTTTCATCATCTCTTACACAGGTATTATTGGGATAACAGACATGATTTTATCATTGTAGTCCCATATATCATAGTTGGCAAGGACAAGGATGATGTCAGTCAGTGGGCACATATGATACAATCAGTCAAATTCAACATCTTGGCCACTGTAACAAGTCTATTATCATATGTGTTCATTGTCCATTAACAAACAACAACAGTCCAATACCATCATGTTTAGGGACATGATGTTTGTTTATTCTTTGTCCATTTCAATGTTATTAATTCGTCGAATATCTGCTAAATGTATCCAAGAAGTATGACCTTCCAGACAGGCAGCGGTCTGAGTAAGGGCCGTGATAGCAAAAGGCCCTACATACACAGGATCCTTCCATGTTTTATGTGTAAAGTTCTTTCGTAGCACTAGGTCACCTACTTTAAAAGCACAAACATCATTAGTAGTCCCTGCCTGTGATGTTACATTTGTTCGGATCATATCACTTGTCAGGTTCAACATAGGTTGTAGCTTTTGCCAGTACTGAGCTGTGCTATCAGTACTTGCTGTCTGCATCGGGAAGAAATGACGTCCTGTCTGAATTTGGAATGGGGTCAATTTAGTACGCCCATTAGGTTGGGCCCTTATAACCATCAAAGCTAATGGTAACAAATCAAGCCAGGTATATGGTTTACCTGCTGTTTCCTTGTTTAAAGCCTTCAGTAATACTCTCAATTTAGTTTTTAAAATACCATTGTAGCGTTCCACCAAACCATTGGAGGTGGGGCGATACACTGATACTTTTCTGTGTGTTAAACCCATAATCATTGCCATTTCTTTCAAAACACTGTTATTAAAATGCGTCCCGTTATCAGAAATTATTCTAGACGGACACCCATGGCTTGGCATAATATGAGTTACCAGGCATTGTACCACTTCATGTGCTGTCTCCCTTTTACATGGAAATGCTTCTACCCACCTTGAAAAAGCATCCACCCAAACTAACAAATACCTTTTTCCCTGCACTGGAACAATCATATCAGTGAAATCGATATACCATTCTTTTGCTGGGCCTTCTGGTATTGGAAGTGTCCCAGGCGATATTTTAGGACCTCGTTTAGGTATGTTAATATTACATACCATGCAATTCTGCACAACCTGTTGAATCAAGTTATCAATTTTTAAGGTCCAAAACCTTTGTTCAAACTGTTGTCTCATTGTTTCCTTATTCCAATGCATGGTTGCATGCCACTCAGCCAATACCTTAATCGCCTGGCTCATTGGCATGCAAGGTAATCCTTCTTCTGCATTAAACCATTCACTTCCCAATTTCATACATCCTCTCTTCAACCATTTTTCACTTTCCTGTCCCTCTGGCTGCCACATTTCAATCTTATCTACATTCGTAAGTGGCCCTTCCTGTGTCTGTCTAGTATTATACAAAATCTTTTCACTTTGCTTAACCACCTCCGTTGCTGCTGCATCAGCCATTGCATTACCTAGTGCCTCAAAGGTTGGCCTTTCAGTGTGGGCCGGGGTCCACACAACTGCAGTTTTTCTACCTTCACGTTCCCTTCTTGCCAAAATTTCAAACAGCAATTTCCAATATATGTAATGTTGTAGATTTTTACCTGCACTGGTTATCATCCCCCTACGCTGCCATTTTAATATATGATACTGTAGTGAACTTGCAACGTAACCACTATCAGTATATATAGTGACATTTTGAGTCATATCAGTGTGTTGTAAGGCCGTAATAACGGCTAAAAGTTCAGCATGCTGTGCAGTCTGGTTAGGAGGGGTTTTATATTGTACTTGCATTATCTTTCTTAGATTCTCATCTACCTGCACGCAGGCAAAGCCTGCAACAGTCCTTTCACAAGCTCCATCTGTAAACCATATTAACCCATCAGATAAGGGTTCAAAAGTAAGACAGTGAAATGTAGGGATTTCTATAGTATCGATCTCACCCTCTAGATTGACAGGAAAAAGCAGATCTATCTTATTTCTCTGTTCTTTAGTTAATGGTATTATTCTTATATCTTGTCCTAAAAGTACTGCTTGATATTTTCCAAATCTAGTGGCTGTCAATGCCGTCTGGCTAGGGCTCAACAGCGTTTTAATCGTGTGGTTAGTATGTATTACAATAGGAACAAAAGGCATTTGTGCTCTCCACTTGCCTACTGCAGCCACTATAGCTGTCAGTAACTTTGGTATTTCTTTCATTCCTTTTTCCACATGATTAAAAGAGCCTGACAAAAAAGCTACTGGTGCATTTACTTCATTGTTTTGATTAATCATAGCTGCCCAACTATTTCCCATGTCTTTTACCCATAGATGCACAGGTGATTGGATATCTATTACTGCTAACGGTCCTGGGGATAACAAATCCCTCACAATCTTAGCCAATATTATCTTATCCTGTTCTTCCAATACAATTAGTGTATTCTTTGGTGTAGCTGCGGGCAGTTTCAAATGTTTATAAAGTCTCATTACTTTTTGTGTATAATTTGGTATCCATTGTCTGCAGTAATTTAACATTCCCAAAACAGCACGTAACTGGGTAACTGTTTGCGGTACCGGGGTTTCATTTAAAATAGATATAACTTCCGGTATAATGACCTTATGTTCTGCTGAAACATTTTGTCCTAAAAAGGTGACAGTAGACTGAGCTATAATACATTTTTCCCTGTTACATTTATATCCTAACTCTCCTAATAACAAAAATAATTTTCTAGTCCAATCTAGGCATTCTGTTTCAGTCTCAGCAGACAGTAGAATATCATCTACATAGACAAACAATGACACCGTGTCAGGCAATTGACTCCTGAAATCCTTTAAATCCATCATTAGTTGTTTTGAGAATACCGATGGACTATCAGTAAAGCCTTGAGGCATCCTAGTCCACCTGTATGCCTCATTCTGTACTATAAATGACGTCAAATCCCTAGACTCTGGATGAAGAGGTATTGAAAAGAATGCATTAGACAAGTCAATAACAGTGTTATATGCATATATATTCTGGGTATGCAAAAGAGTAGCAGGATTTGCACAAATCGGAAATTGATTTTTTGTAACCTCATTTAGCTCTCTTAAATCATGTACTATCCTTACATTGTTTTCCCCTTTTGGGACAGGAAACAATGGGGTATTGTACGGGGATACTGAAGGTTCAATAATACCACATTTCAATAATTTATCAATGTGCTCCAGGGTTTTGGATACTAATTTAGGTCGTATGGGGTAAGGGTCTTGCTTCGGCCCCTTTGCCCCTTCTATTAATTCTATCTTATGGGGTTTTGCATTTACAGCTAGTCCATATGGTGAATCACTTGTACTCCAAATATGTTGTGGTAATTCTTCCATAACCCTTACTTTATTTTCATTATTCAACTGTTGAACCATGGTGAGCAAACTTGGTATTTCTTTATTTCCAAAATCTAAACACAATCCTAATTGAGACAATAAGTCTCTACCACACAAATTTACTGGGCAATCAGGTGCCACTAAGAAGGGTACCACAGCCTCCCTTGAACCGTGCGGTTGGCATTCCAAGCGCACCAGAGTCGGTTCCGTTAGCCTTTTTCTTTGTTCTATCCCCGTAAATCCCACTGTTGTTCTATACTGATTTGAAAGCTTAACTCCCTGTGGTTTTGCACACAACACAGAGGTACTCGCCCCTGTATCTATCAAAAATCTCACAGGAGTTCCATATTTGCCAATTGTCAATGTAATAAAGGGTTCCCTTGTGTCTAATCTGAAAATCATTCCCTCTTCCTGACACTGGTCTGCTTCCAGTCAATAGCATTGGTCTGGAGTATTCTGCCAAGTTGGAAAAGCATTTACAGTACCCTGTCTCTGTACTGCCGCTCCTGGTCCCTGTGATTGCGTCGCTGGCTGCTGTATTGCAGTCTGCGGGGCACTCGCAGGTATCCCTACTACTTGTGGCATTAATCCTTGCTGCGTCTGCATTTGTACTTGGGGCATTCCTGCATTCTGATAACATTCTGAAGCATAGTAACCATATTGCTGACAAATCATATTGTTCAGATGTTATTAAAGATTTTAAATCACCTCTTTCCCTATTAGCCCTACACACAAAACTAGCTAGGACTGTGACTAATTTAAGCCAGATGATCTCTTAACACTGCAGGAATCTCACTTAAAAAAGAGTCAAACAAAGTTAAATTGCAAAGACATTTCACATAGAGAACTAGAACTTATTAATTAAACAGAGTAACACATATTTTAAAATAAACAGAGATCAGAATTCCCTATAAGACAAAGAACTTATTTAAATCTAATCTAAAACAATCTTTTAAAAGGAACAAAAAAAATTTCAGTTCTTCTTGACCTTTCTAACCTGTAAAGCCAGACACCCGAGAAATCAAAAACAGATGACATTCCTCAACCTTCAGGCTGAACAAAAGGTTGCTTTTCCCGCTCTTGCTGTATTTTTTCAAACGATCCATACTGAGACCAGCTCAAAAAAGAATCTTTTCCTTCATATTTGACCCATTTCTCATGTATTTTTTCAATCTGTTTTTTTTCTAATGGGAATAATTCTATGACATGCTGCAAAGGGGAGCATTTTTTTGAACTATCTAAATCTAAATACATAGCATATACAGGAGGCTGTTCTTTCTTATCTGCCCCTTTCCCTTTCATTTTATTCTGACTATTACAATTTCTCCTATAAAGCCACAATCTACAAAAATATACTACTGCACCTAAACCAAGAAAATATACAAAAAAGAAAACTATAAAACTAAACAAATATACCTAAGTCCACAATGTAAGCTTACTCACGCGTCTTCTTATTTCTCTTTAGCAAGCCCAGGAGTCGTAGCCTATATGTCCAGTTCAGCAGTTTGATCAATCCCACATCAGTGGAGCACAGAAATTAGGCTTAAACAACGCTTGCTCTCTCAAAATCCTGTAAAAAACTTCATTAACAACACACACTTAATTTGTTCTTCGTCTCGCCTTCTCTTTTCCGTTTGCGGCCTACTCCTGGCTGGCTCGCCACTTTGAAGAAAAGGCTAAACGAATATTTAATATAAAACGTTTACTCATTTGTTTAGTGTACAAACTGATTACCATCAATAGGGGTAGTCAGGAAGCATTTCTGTACTCAAAGCATATCTACACACAAGCAATATACAGCAAGCTTAAGGCAAATCAAAATGCTATACACAGACAAAGAGAAATTCAAAATGCTTACTTATTTCTTTGTTCCCTCTAGTTTTATACCGGGCCTCTGACTAATTCTCTCATACAACATTCCTGTGCAAGTCTCTGAATACCACAAACTGTTAATCATGTGCAGAACATCTGCTTTCTATTACCCCCCCTAACTTCTAGCCCACAGACTTTCTGGAGCCTGCCTTTGGCTAATGTTTAATGTCCGTCAAATTTCTCATGCCTCAGGAGGGTTAGTGTTAAAACAGCTTGTTGTAATCATGGAGCCTTCCACTCCGCATTTTTCATACTTTTATTCAACAAATCTTTCATACTTTTGTTCAACAGCTTCAAATTGTTATAATTCTAATTTAGGTATATTTTGTTCAGTACTTGAAAATGAGGATTCTGCTCTTTATTGACGTAAATTCTAGGCATTCCAACCTTATATAATTTCTCTGCTTCTCTCACCTATGGTGCTCCTTTGAAATCTATAGAGCACTGAATGTTTGTTAGACAGGTAGTTTAATAGGAAGAAAGAACGGTGGATGTCAAACCTTGTTTACATCCTGTAGACTGAAATTAAGTTACAAATCTTGAGTTCTTCATAAAGTCCTTCACTTCAGTGGAGGAGAGGACTAGTGGTTAGGGTGGTGGACTTTGGTTTTGTGGAACTGAGGAACTGAGTTCAACTCCCTCTTCAGACCCAGGTAGCTCCTTTTTACTCTGGGCAAGTAACACTGCTTTCATGCTGGTATGCTTCCATTTCTACTTTAGTTACATTTTGTTCAGTACTTCAAAATGAGGATTCTGCTGTTTACCGAGGTAAATTATTGGCATTCCAACCTTGTAACATTACTCTGCTCCTCTCACCTATGGTGCTTCTTTGAAATCGACAGAGCACTGAATATTTGTTAGACAGGCAGTTCAGAAAATGCCAGTTACTTTGCCTACCCTGTTGTAATTTCAAAATCTGCTTTCATGCTCGTTTGCTTCCAATTGTTATGATTCTAATTTAGGTATATTTTGTTCAGTACTTGAAAATGAGGAGTGTAGGGCTGAGTATACAACTATGTCAAATGGAGTCTGTGAACTAAGACCCTGCACTTGAGTGACCAAGCAGATTCAACTTTCTGTTTGTACCAGAGCTCTGTAAATAACTGGCAGGTGTGAAAAAAACTCAAGGATATGCAGTTGGCTACCTGACCCTTGCACCTCCCTGATGAGCTACAGGGGGTAAGGCCATAGTGCCAGCGAGTCTGATGAGAGACAGGAATGCATACCACAATGTAACAACTGGAAGAAAAAAAGTTTTTTTTGTTGCTCAGGGAAGGAGCTGGACAAGATCCTGATTGGTTGCTGTCTGGTCACCTGGGAATCAGGGGGCAGAGAGCGGGAGACCAGAAGGGAAGTGCAGAGACAGAGACAGAAGAAAGAAAAGAAGAAAGGGAGAATTTGTCTGGTTCTACTGGAAGAAGGGTAGCTGAAAAGAAGACCAGCGAGACCTGAAGTGGTCAACAACCTTGTGAACTGACCATCTGAAGAAAGTACCTGTTGGTTCAGCTCTACCGGCCAGAGAGACTGTAATCCTGCATGCTGCAGAGAACCTGTGTTGTTTCCTGAGACGGGGACTCACTGTGGAAAACAGCTGGAGTCTAAAGGGAAAAACCTGTGTCCACTTCATCTGAGAGACCACCTAGAGTCGGCTCGGTGAGGATTGCAGAGATTTATAGTCGGGGATTAGCTAGTGGGTTCTTACCTCAGCAAAGGCAGGTTAGTCAGAACTTTGTGATCAGGAAGATGTGCTGCTAACTGTATTACTTCATGACCTAGTCAGTATTAATAATCAGGATTGTGTATTAACCTAGTAACCAGTGATATCAGTGTTTTAGTTAGACAATACATTCTACAGTTGCTTATCAGCATAAGGGAGCTACAATTGTACAGCTGAGCTGTAGTGTAGGATGTATTATTCTATTTTCTTACCTATATAATAAATTAATATATTTCACAGCAGTGACTTTACTTTTATTCCAGTTCTCTCTAACAGAAGAAAAGTTCTGGTGTAGGCCCAGAACAGCCAGATTCCTTTATAATATATAACCCCTGGACAGAGCTAGGAAGTTGGTTTAGCCAGACTCCTGTAAATGGAACCTGGGAATTACTCATTGGGTAGCTTTGCCCAGAAGAGTTATTCATCTATAAATGCTTACATAAGTGGGGGCTCGTGCCGCGGTCTCAGAGAGTTGAGAAAAGAATCCTATTTTCTGTATAGAGAACTGCTAGAGGAATGTCTCTGTGTGTATCCCTGCTTTTCTGTGATCTCTAGTGCTGTTAAAGTCTGTATCCATTCACTAATTTGTTTCCTTGCTGTCTGTGTCTCTGACATTGTTTCAGAAACTGCAGGGGTGGGGGGAGTAACTTAAAGGAGTCAGGTTTCCCTGAAGCTGCTATTCAAGATTTACAGCTCACTTATAGTATCATAGTAACATAGTAGATGACGGCAGAAAAAGACCTGCATGGTCCATCCAGTCTGCCCAACAAGATAAACTCATGTGTATACCTTACCTTGATTTGTACTTGCCTTTTTCAGGGCACAGACCGTACAAGTCTGCCCAGCAGTATTTCCCGCTTCCCAACCACCAGTCCCGCCTCCCATCACCGGCTCTGGCATGGACCGTATAAGTCTGCCCTCCACTATCCTCGCCTCCCAACCACCAACCTCTCTTCCCCCACCTGCTCCGCCACCCAATTTCGGCTAAGCTTCTGAGGATCCATTCCTGCTGCACAGGATTCCTTTATGCACATCCCACACATGTTTGAATTCCGTTACCGTTTTCATCTCCACCACCTCCCGCGGGAGGGCATTCCAAGCATCCACCACCCTCTCCGTGAAAAAATACTTCCTGACATCTTTTTTGAGTCTGCCCCCCTTCAATCTCATTTCATGTCCTCTCGTTCTACCGCCTTCCCATCTCCGGAAAAGATTTTTTTGCGGATTAATATCTTTCAAGTATTTGAACGTCTGTATCATATCACCCCTGTTCCTCCTTTCCTCCAGGGTATACATGTTCAGGTCAGCAAGTCTCTGCTCATACATCTTGGAACGCAAATCCCATACCATTCTCGTAGCTTTTCTTTGCACCGCTTCCATTTTTTTAACATCCTTCGCAAGGTATGGCCTCCAAAACTGAACACAATACTCCAGGTGGGGCCTCACCAATGACTTGTACAGGGGCATCAACACTTCCTTTCTTCTGCTGATCACACCTCTCTCTATACAGCCTAGCAACCTTCTCGCCACGGCCACCGCCTTGTCACACTGTTTCGTCGCCTTCAGATCCTCGGATACTATCACCCCAAGATCCCTCTCCCCCTCAGTACCTATCAGACTCTCACCACCTAACACATACGTCTCTTGTGGGTTTCTACTCCCTAAATGCATCACTTTGCATTTCTTCGCATTGAATTTTAATTGCCAAACCTTAGACCATTCTTCTAGCTTCCTCAGATCCCTTTTCATGCTTTCCACTCCCTCCCGGGTGTCCACTCTGTTGCAAATCTTAGTATCATCCGCAAATAGGCAAACTTTACCTTCTAACCCTTCGGCAATGTCACTCACAAATATATTGAACAGAAGCGGCCCCAGAACCGATCCCTGAGGCACTCCGCTACTCACCTTTCCCTCCTCCGAGCGAACTCCATTTACCACCACCCTCTGTCGTCTGTCTGTCAACCAGTTCCTAATCCAGTTCACCACTTCGGGACCTATCTTCAGCCCATCTAGTTTATTTAAGAGCCTCCTGTGAGGAACCGTGTCAAAAGCTTTGCTAAAATCTAAGTAGATTACGTCTATAGCACGTCGATGATTCAATTCTCCAGTTACCCAATCAAAGAATTCAATGAGATTTGTTTGGCACGATTTCCCTCTGGTAAAACCATGTTGTCTCGGATCTTGCAGCTTGTTGGCTTCTAGGAAATTCACTATCCTTTCCTTCAGCATGGCTTCCATTACTTTTCCATTAACCGAAGTGAGGCTTACCGGCCTGTAGTTTCCAGCTTCTTCCCTATCACCACTTTTGTGAAGAGGTACCACCTCCGCCGTTCTCCAGTCCCTCGGAACCTCTCCCATCTCCAAGGATTTATTAAACAAATCTTTAAGAGGACCCGCCAGGACCTCTCTGAGCTCCCTCAATATTCTGGGGTGGATCCCGTCCGGTCACATGGCTTTGTCCACCTTTAGCTTTCCAAGTTGTTGATACACACTCTCTTCCGTGAACGGTGCTATATCCATTCCATTCTCAGGTGTACTTTTGCCAGTCCCTCGCGGTCCTTCTCCAGGATTTTCGTCAGTGAAAACCGAACAAAAGTATCTATTTAGCAAATAGGCTTTTTCGTCATCATTATCTACATAGCGGTTCACTGTATCTTTTAGTCTCACAATTCCCTTTTTAGTCATTCTTCTTTCACTAATATACCTGAAGAAATTTTTGTCGCCCCTCCTTATATTTCTAGCCGTTTGTTCTTCCGCTTGCGCCTTCGCCAGACGTACCTCTCTCTTGGCTTCTTTCAGTTTCATCCGGTATTCCTCCCCATGTTCCTCTTCTTGAGATTTTCTATATTTCTGGAACGCCAACTCTTTAGCCTTTATTTTCTCAGCTACTTGCTTGGAGAACCATATTGGTTTCCTTTTCTTCTTGCTTTTATTTACTCCCCTTACATAAAGGTCTGTGGCCCTATTTATTGTTTCTTTCAGCCTGGACCACAGACCTTCCACTTCTTGTTCGTCCTCCCAGCCCATCATCTCCTTCCTCAGGTATTCCCCCATTTTACTAAAGTCACCACGCTTGAAATACAGGACTTTGAGTTTAGAGTGGCCGCCCTCCACTTCATCCGTTATATCAAACCAAACCGTTTGATGGTCACTGCTTCCCGGGTGTGCACACACTTGCACATTTGACACACTATCCCCATTTGTGAGCACCAGATCCAGCATCGCTCCCTCCCTCGTGGGTTCCGTCACCATTTATAAGCAGAGGCAAGAGTTTTATTGCTGGTTTTGTTTACATTAGCTGTTTCTGCAGGCAGCTCAGCTAGGATGATGTCACTCACAAGGCTAGAGTTGGATGTCTTTGAAATTCTGATGGAGGCTGCTCAAAGCAAGTCTCAGAGGCATGGCACAGTTCAATCATGGATTGCCTTGTTGAAAAAAGAATCTGCCGATAGCCAAGCAACATATACCACAATTTTGAACAATATTGTACAGGGCAAGGCTAAGCTCGCTCTAACTGATCTAGCAGAGTTAGTTTGCACTCTTCTAGCTATTAACCTAGAACGCATATTGGGGGCCTTTTAGGCCCCCATGCTTACATTTTTGCTATTATCTAACTTTAGTTAGAATTTTGAAACTCAAGGTATTACTCAAGTATGTCATTGTTGATAATATCCAGTTGTTCATATAATTTTTTTTCATAGGCATTATGGTGTAACAATGCTTGTTTGGTGAAAACTACATCTGTACGAATTGGGGGCCTTTTAGGCCCCCGCTGTTTTTATCATGTTCTCAGAAGTGTTTGTGTCTCAAGTTACTTTATTTGTACTCAGTAATGCTGGTGGAGGGGCCAGGTTGTGGATAATAACATGTGAGGATGTCATGTGATTTTTGGAGGGAGTGATAAGGCCATGACATCACCTCAGGTCCTCTGAACACTGAGGACAGTATACACTGTGAGCTAATTGCTGAAGGACCTGTGATAAGATAAGCTGTTGAGAGGAAATCTGTTTCATTTTCTAACATCTAGTCAGCAATGGCACAGTCTTCCTCCAAGTGTCTGACTGACCAAGAGATTGAAGCGATTATGTTTCAAAGCGATGATGAAAGTGAACTATCTTTGTCTGATGAAGAATATCTGCCACCAGCTAATCAAACATCCTCATCCAGTGATTCTTCTGATGATGAAGAAGTGAATCTAGTGGATCCTCAAGAAGTGATAAGTAGAACATCCAAAACGAATGTTTTTTGGGACAGTAATCCTACATTAGTCGGACGTACTCCAATACACAATATTGTGAGACAGGCTCAAGGAGCTATGGGAAGTCCCAGTTACTTTACCCCTAAAGATGTATTCTGTACTTATTTTTCTGACAATATTGCAGAAGAGGTCCTATTATGTTCAAACCTAGAAGGAAGACGTATCGCTTCAGCAAAAAATAAGTCCTGGAAAAATATCTCAAAAGAGGAACTTTATGCATATATTGGACTTTTCCTGCTGGCAGGGAGTCAAAAATCGTATGATGTCCCAATACGAGAATTATTTCTGGACCCACTTTCTGATCCACACTATAAGGCGACAATGTCAGTGGGCAGATATGAGGAAATTAGAAGGATCATTCGCTTTGATGATAAGCGAACTCGTGCAGCGAGGTTTGAAACAGACAAATTAGCCCCTATCAGTTATATCTGGAACATATTTATCAAAAATTGCACAAAACTTTACAATCCTAGTACTAATGTTACTGTAGATGAGCAACTTGTACCGTTCAGAGGACGCTGCAAATTCATACAATACATGCCCAGCAAGCCAGCCAAGTACGGTATAAAAATCTTCTGGATGTGTGATTCTGCAAATTATTATGGCATAAATGGCGTAATCTACTGTGGCAAAGAGGTTGGTGCACCAGTACAGAAGGATCTGGGGTCTGAAATAGTCAAAACTCTTGCTGTTCCAATATTCAATTCAGGTAGAAACATCACCATGGACAATTATTTCACCAATGTTGAACTAGGCAATTTTCTGCTTGCAAAAGCTATTACACTTGTTGGTACTATAAAGCAAAACAGACGAGAAATTCCAGCAGCACTCAAACACAATCGTCAGCGAGCACTTTATGAGAGTGTCTTTGGATTCAATAACAAAGCGACTTTGGTATCTTACAAGGCAAAGAAGGAGAAATCTGTAATTTTACTCAGTACCATGCATCACGATTGCAGTGTTGACAGCAATAACCAAAAATTGAAACCAGAAATCATCCTGCATTACAATGCAACAAAAGGAGGTGTAGATAAAATGGATGAGATGGTGGGAGAATATTCGTGTAAGAGGCAAACAAAACGATGGCCTGTAGTACTATTTTCAAATATGCTTGATGTAGCAGCCCTAAATTCATTCATTATTTATACAGAAACTCATCCTGAATTTCATGCACAGAGGAAGGACAGGAGACGCTTATTCTTGAAGGACCTTTGTCATGAACTTGTAATACCTCACATGATAGAGCGAAGCGACTTGAAATGCTTGCCAAAGAAAACTAAAGAAGCAATGAAACGGTGTGGCGTACAGTTTCAGATTACTCCAGAGCCAGGAGAAAGAAACGAAAGCGTTGTTTCATGTGTCCAAGAAACATAGAGAGGAAAACTGAGCGATATTGTTCCACTTGTAAGGAAACTGTTTGCAAAGAACACTCTTCTGAAAAAATAACATGTCAGAATTGTTTGGAAGACTAATATAATAGAAAAGAAAGTTAGAATAAAAATGTAGCTGCAGCTAGTTTGCTATAGATTTCTATGCATTTTTGTGTGTTTTCATGTCTTTGTGTGAAATTTGGGAAAAAAAGATTTTTTTGGTGTTTTCTGTGAAAATTATAATTAAAATGTTGTCCACTATTCATATTTTATTGAGCAATTTTGAAATAAACTTGTGAAAGTTATTTAAGTGTGTTTTTCTACATTATGTGCATGGGGGCCTAAAAGGCCCCCATGACGTTAATATGTATATTTTTAACGTCATGCGTTCTAGACAATGCTGTGGGTAACTGTGCCTCGCTTCAGGTAGCCTTGCAGAGGTCGTGCGAATCACTGACTGTTCTAACCACAGAAAAAGCTGATTTACAGTGTAAGTGGGAAAACAGACAGGCTCAGGTGACCGCTGTAAGAGAAGGCTCGAGGAGCAGCACCCAAGGTCAGGCAATGTGTGTTGATTGCCCTGTACTTAGAGATAAAATTGCCGCTCTAGAGGATCTGATAGTCCAGTGTGAAAAACATGTCCGCTCCCTGCAGTGTGAGTTAAAGATGAAAGAGGCCACTCTAAGTTTGAAAACTCAGCAGCTGGCTGACATTGAAGAAACTCTTGATCTAAGGTGTCAAGAAGTTGCTCGATTACAGTCTTTCCAGCACACAGTGAGAGATAGATCTGAGGGTTCTGTGTCTGCTCTACGACGAGAGTTAGAGCAAGAGCAGGAGAGATGCAGCTTTGCCCAAGAGGCATGGCACAGCGCCAAGGAAGAGCTGAATGTGACATGGGAGGAGAATAAATCTCTCCTACAGCGCTTAGATCAGGCTCTAAAAGAGAAAAATTCTTGCTTTTGGACCTTACAGCGTTGCAAAGGGGAGTTAGACACCATACGTCAGCAAGTGCAGAATATATGTGATGACCCTGAGCCTATAGATAGCGACGGTGAGGGAGAGACAGGGGAATGAGGAAAGGCCCTCTAGCCATGTGTGGGAACCTAGCAGGTCCAAGCTCAGCCCTCAAAATCGCCCCCTGACCGCTCCTCCCCGGTATAGTTTCTTAGCTCCTGAGGTCTGCGACAGTATGCCGGAGCACAGACTCCGCCCAGTCAGGGCACAGAACACTGTACGACCTGCTGCCTTCAGCAACACATCCACGCCACTGCTCTCGCCTCCTGCTGGTGAGTGGCGGGACTACACTCAGACACCCAAACATGTCACTTTATCCAGGGAACAACATTCACAAATAATGAAAACTATTCACATGATGATTAAACCTTTTAAGGAGTCGTCGAAGGTATCAATTCACGCCCACTTGCGGTCAGTACATAAAATCTTTAATACTCTACAAGTCCAGGCAGAGGCAGATAAACTGGATTTACTTAAGTGGACGTTTGATGAAGAATGCCAGGCGTACCTGGAAGCTATGGTGGAAGACAGCCAGGACCTGTCTGCCGTGGAACAAGCTTTAAAGAAGCGCTATGGTCTGTTTTCAGATAACACCGAAGCAAAACGGGCGGCCTATACTGTGCGCTGTGGTCCCAATGAGAGTCCGCGGGAATGGGCCTTTCGCTTAAAACAAGCATTCTATCAGGGGGATACCGTGCCAGATGCAAGGGATCTTGAATTTGGTGAATTCAGAAATCTTTTCGTGAAGGGTCTGCCTGACCGAGTAAAAGTTCCTTTGGCAGGACTTCAAAATGAATCTTATTCACACCTTCTGAAGCAGGCCGAAGTGATTTTTTATATGTGTCGCACACCGTCCATGGGAGCAACACCCAAACAGGCAGCTAAGAATCATAGTCCGGGGGTTACACTCAGCGTTTGTGCGGTCACATCTTCACTTTCTCTGGAGAACAGAGTGGCAAACCCTTCCATGCAGCCCCAGGGGAGTACTACCCAACCTCGCCAGTCCAGTGGCCCAGCGCCTCCGGCTGCGCAGGAGGGGCAACAACTACCGTACCAGAGAAGAAGGCGTTATAATCAGAAACCGTGGGCCATGCAGAGGATCAGGGAACTGGAAGCACAATTGGATCAAGAAGTGGCAAAACATCAGAGTCCAAATTCCAGAGTCGCACCCCAGACTGCTTCTCCAGGAAAGACCAGAAGCCAATATCAAAAGAGTAAGGACAAGGCTCCCGACCTTCCCATCGAAACTGGGCCTATTGTCAAGTCCATTGAAATAGCGGAAGATCCGGTTTATGTTTCAATAATTTTTATTCGGGAGAACATATCAACAGATTTAAACAGTGCTTAATTTCTCTTGTTTTGCAAAATAAACCACATATCTTTACTAGCAAGCACCCTGCAAGATCTATACAACTGTTTATCTCCCCAGTAACTTTTTACATTTTATCCCCTGCCCTCCCTTTACCTCCCTCATCCCCCTTCCCCCCCTCCCGTTATCATCACAGTCTCTTACTTCGCAGGTCCCATTTTCTAAATGTTCTTAAGCATTTTCACATATTCATTATTTGTCCTTTAGCTCGATTGGTCAGCGTAAGCCAAAACGGAGTCCAACAAGCCCAGAAGATCCGAGCATGGAGGGGTCGTTGAGTTCTCAATCTTGTTCTCTCAGTACGCAGCAGGTGAATCATCTGCCCTCTCCACTGAGCCACTGTAGGGCCCTCCTTAGACATCCATGTCTTCAGAATTATTCTCTTGGCCACCATCACTGTACGTAGCGTAAATGCTTGGCGGCCCCTAACTGGGGGCCCCGTAAACCGCAGGTGTCCAAAGAGGAGCCTTGCGTCTAGAATCCAATTCGACAGCCAAATAGCCCGTATCTGTCCATTCACGGCTTTCCAAAATTGCTGGATGCAGGGGCAACCCCAAAACATATGTCCCAGTGTTGCTCCCTCCGCTGCGCATTTGGGGCATGCTCCGTCCGGTGATGCCCCCATATGGAACGCCCTCCTAGGCGGTATATATGCTCTCAATACAAATTTAAATTGTAATTCCCAATAAACTGCTTGATCTGTGTTCTTGCGATATCCCAGGAGGTGTTCACGGACCACTGCAGGAGTTATTTTGGTCCCCAGTTCTGTACTCCACAGGTTAGAAAGTCTCTCAAAGTCTGGTTCTTTAGCCATGTCCTTCAAATGTCTGTGGTGGTATGTGAGTGGCACTTTTTGTTGCGCTCCCAATGAAAGCGCCAAACCCAGCTCCTCCTGCACATCCTCCGTCAGAGCCTCCTGGGATAGGCTCAATATGTAGTGCCGTAGCTGGTAATAGTGGAACCAATCCGCTTGGTTCAGTTTAAATCGGTCCCGGAGGCTCTCCCAGGGCACAACTGTTCCTTTTTTGTCTATTGCCTGAAGTACATATTCCAACCCCACACCTTCCCATCTTTTGAACACCTCATGCAATTGACCCGGTGGAAAATCCGGGTTGCCGCATATTGGGAGGTATGGGGTTGTCCCTGGCGAAAAACGATGATGTCTGCACAGCCAGCGCCAAGTTTCCTGCGCTGCTGGTAATAACTGCGCCGAGACTAATAGGCTGGTTTCTGCTTTGCTTTTCTTGTGTAATAAGTAGCCAATGTGTTTCTGCTCCGTCTCCTGTAGCTCGAGGTGGGAGGGCGTGAAATATTGTGTGCGTCGCAGCCAGTCATTTAAGTGTCTCATTCCACTTGCTATAGTCATATAGCGCAAGTTCAGGAGCCCTAGGCCCCCATATTCCACTGGTAAGTAAAGCGTGGACAACGCCACTCTAGGTCTTTTCTTTACCCATAGAAATGTTTGCAGTGTCTTGTTAAGTCTCTTTTCATCAGTCTTGGACAGGTATAGTGGCATGGTCTGGAACACATATAGCCACTTCGGTACGATCACCATATTGTATAGCGCTATTCTCCCCATAAGTGACAAAGGGAGTCCCTGCCAGAGTTGTAGGCTTATCCTCGTGTCATTCAATAGCTTTCTCACATTCCATCCATACACCTGTGGGAGTTCCCGTGGTATTGTGACTCCCAGATATTTTATAGTCTCGTCTTCCCATTCTATAGGGAGTTGTAATCTACTTTTTATGTTGTCCCCAGGCACTATTTCTAAAGCTCTAGATTTCTGGATGTTTAGTGTGTATCCTGATAGGGCCCCATATTCCTGGATCAACTTCAAAGCCCTAGGTACTGAGTGTTCTGGTTCTTGGACCACCACCAGCAAATCATCTGCAAACGCGAGGGCCTTAACCGTACCTCCCTCCAGGCCCACCCCCCTTACTCCTTCATCTCCCTTCAAAACTCTAAGCAAAGGTTCCATTGCTAAAACAAATAGGAGGGGCGAGAGGGGGCAGCCCTGCCTTGTCCCTTGTCGAATGTGGAATTTGCCTCCCCTCACTCCATTCACTAATACAGCTGCCTGGGGAGAGTTATATAAGGCCTCTATAGCATCCCCATACCATCCCCGGATTCCGATGTAATCTAAAAGCCCAAACAAATACCCCCAATCCACCTTATCGAATGCTTTTTCTGCATCCAAGCTAAGGATCAATGCAGACCTCTGTTCCTTTTGACATTTTGCCATGGCTAATAGTAGACGCCTCACGTTACTGCCTGCCTGTCTGTTCTTAATGAAGCCCACCTGCTCCTCCCCAATAAGTTCTGGCAGCAATGATCCTAATCGTGTAGCCAGCATCCGGGCCAAAATTTTGATATCAACGTTAATCAATGAAATGGGTCGGTATGAGCCTGGGTGCATCTTATCTTTCCCAGGTTTCGGAAGCAACGTGATTAGGGCTTCATTAGCATGTATGGGGAATTGTTTGTCCTCTATGGCTTGTTCTAGATAGCTCCCGAGTGCCTTTATCCCTCCCCTTGGCAGGGATTTATAATATTCTCCCATAAAACCATCTGGTCCTGGGGCAGAGTTAAGAGCCAGGGCTTTTATCGCCTCCTGTAGCTCTTTTCCTGTAAGTGGCTGATTCAGCATGTCTATCTGTGGTTGTTGAAGCTTAGTAAGTCCCACCTTGTCTAAGTAATTGGCCAGGTTGCTCAAGTCCCTTGCAGGCGCTCCCTTGTAAAGCTCCCTAAAATAGTTGTGAAAGATCTGCTCTATATCTCCGCTTTTTGTCTTTAACACCCCCTGGGCATCCCGCAGTGTTGTGATCACCCGGTCAGGGCCTTCTGATTTTATCAGCCTCGCTAATAGTGTGCCTGATTTATTGCCAAATCTTTGCATCCGGCACTTGAAGTACACCAAAGAACTCACTGTCTGCCCATGAATTAATGAGTTCAGGACCACTTGGGCTGCCAAGTATTGTTCTTTATTTGTTACTGTTGGGGAGTTTATATATTTCCGCTTAGCTTTCTGGAGTTGAAGCTCTAAGTTTAAAATCGCCTTAGCCTGTCTTTTTTTCCTCATTTGCACATAAGCTATTATATCTCCCCGTATCACCGCTTTGGAGGCCATCCAGTAAAGACTAGGATTTTCCGCGTGTTGGCTATTAAACCTCTCATATGTTTCCCATTTATCATTTAGATATCTTGTAAATTCCTTGTCTTCATATAGATAACTCGGGTACCTCCAACCCCCTGCTCGCTGATATTGCTCTGGGGCCTCCAGTTCTACCCACACAATCGCGTGATCTGATATCTCTGTAGGACCTATGCCTGCTCCGCTCACCCAGTGGAATGCCTGCCTATCTATGAGAATATAGTCTATTCTGGAGCTTGTACCGTGTGCCCTAGATAAGTGTGTATAGTCTTTGGTTTCTGGGTGTAGGGCCCTCCAGGTGTCCACTAAATTTAAGGTACGCATGAATGTGGGTAGAGCTTTTTGTTTGCTACCTCCTTGTGGGGCCTCCCTGGGGTTTGTAGTATCAGCCGTGGGATCTGCCACTAAATTGAAGTCTCCACACACCAATAACTGCAATGAATCATGGGAGGTGCAATGTTTTACTATGGATTGAAAAAAGGATGGCGTATATTCATTCGGGCCATACAACGAGATCACCAAAAATTCTCTATGTTGAAGCCAAAGGTGTATTATCACTGACGTAAATAAATAAATAAATAAATAAATATCTCCCTAGGGGGTCTGCTTTCAGTAATTCGGCTTTAGCTGCTAGCCCTTTACGTATTAAGATTGCTACGCCCCGCTTTCTTCCCTCTGCTGAGGCTGAGAACACCTGCCCCACCCACTGTCTCTGCAACTTCCGGTGTTCAACCTCCGTTAATCTAGTCTCTTGGAGGCATGCCACATCCGCTTTGTGTCTTTTTAGGGCCTGTAATATTTTTGTCCTCTTAATGGGCGTTGCTATACCCCCTACATTCCAGGATACCACTCGAGTTGCTTTTGTCATCTACGTTTATTATGGTTGGTGTGACTTAGCTCGGCTTTGAAAATGTTAATTGGGTTTTGGGTGCCCAGCCTCCCCCTCCCCTGAATCTGAATTTGCTCTACTCTTGTGCTTTTGCAACTTACATCCAAATATAAAGGGCCTGCGAAGCCATGGTTATAATATTTCTTACTCCCTATCTCCCTTCCCCCCCTTTTATCCCCCATCCTCCCTCTTATTCTTATTTCCCCTTGTCCCTCCCTTTACCTTAAACCCCCCTCTTCCTCCTCCCTTCTTTTGAAATCCCTAAGGTGTCCCACTGTTATAGTAGGCTAAGGTCGTGTGAGTGTAGGCTCCCCCTCTCATAACCTAACCTGTCTTCCTTACATATCATGACCCTCTGCTGAATCCCTTCTATTCTGCTCTTGTGCTCTTGCCCCCCTTCTTGTGTTCTTCCCAGATGAACCCCAAATATAGCATTCACACTTTTCTCACATTCCTCCTTCTCCTTCCCGTTATCCCCTTGAACTAAACTGTGGTTTCAAAAACATACGTGTTCCTTTGATTAAGTTAGTTCTGTGCCATATTACCAGTCTTCGCCTCCATTCCAGGAGGCTAAATTTTCCATCAAGACTTGTGGCTTCGATTTGAGATGTCCATGTTCTTCAAGTGTCCTTTTCCCCATCTGAGGGGTTTACTGACTCTAATAGCTCTTGCACTTCTTCTGGAGCCTGGAAAGTCTGCCATCCTCCCTCCTTTAGGACTTTTAGCTGGGCAGGGTACAAGAGCATAAATCTTTGCTTTTTCTTGGCCAGATGACGGCAAATTGGGCCAAAAGCTCTCCTACGTTCTTGCAATGCAGCTGAGTAGTCTTGGAATATTTTAACTCCTGCGCCATCATAGGCCAAGGTGTCCCATTTTGCCCTCGCGCCTCTCAGAATTTCCTCTTTATGGAGGTAATTATGGACTTTTATTATTACTGCTCTGGGCCTATTTCCAGCTGCCACTCGTCTTCCCAGTCTATGTGCCCTTTCCAAACATAGGGGGCCAAAGCTATCCGACAGTGCAAACTCTGTTTTTAGCCAGCTCTCCAACTGTGATTGAAGTAAACGATCTGGTACAGTCTCTGGGATACCAATTAGACGCAGATTCGATCTCCGGGCACGGTTCTCCATCTCATCAAGGTGCTGCGCTTGCGTTTTCACTATTCGCTGTAGTTCCTTTATCACCTTGTTCTTATTTGTTTCCAAGTCCTCCAGCTCGGATACCCGGACCTCCAACTCCCCCATTCGTCTCGTGGTATCTCCCAGTGAGGATTCCACTGCTGCCAGCTGCTCTAGCACTTTATTTAGCTGAGGCGCGAGTGCGGTCTTAACTGCCTCCACCAGCTGCTGTAGCTGTTTCGGGTGGAATTCTGGAGTCAAGCCGGCTGCTGGGCCGGGCGCCATCTTGTTTTCTTCGAGTCCACGTTTTTTCTCTGCACTCTTTTGCGCAAGTCTGCTCGGCGTCGCCCTCATTTCTCGCGTCACAAATGGGTCCATTACTTCCTTCTACTCTCCCCTCTTCAGCAGGTTGTTTCCAACGAGTTTTTATAGCCGTTTTTATCGCTCAGAGAGGGGGTAGCCTCGGAGAGATGGAAGACACGACTTCCTCCCTCAAACCATCACGTGACCTCTCGGAAGATCCGGTTTATTACGAGGAAGACCTGGCATGACTAGGCTTGGCTCCTGCTTCACCTACCAACATGCCCACTGTCCACGTGGACGCTCTGTCATCCGCCAGTGAGGAGTGCGCCGTGACCAAAGCTGAAGCCCAGCCCTCGAACCCGGAAGGGCCTCTGTCATACGACTCGATCAAGGAAAATTGGTGTTTTCTAGGGAAGCTGACTCCTAAAGGGTACAGATTCACCTTGGATCTGTTGGTTCAACAGACGTTTTCCTGTCCGGGCCTACTGGATACAGCCTCAGAGGTGACCTTGATTACCCTGGGTCTGTTCCATAAACTTGAGGCATCTCTAGGAGGGGGGCTTGGAATACGCTGCGCGTCACCCCATGCAACTTATCACTTGTGGCTTATGGTAACCAGAGCATCGGAACTGTGGGTCAGGTATGGCTTGCCTTGCAGATTGGCGAGATGATTGTCAAACACCCTGCCATTATTACTACCAGTGCTGGTGAAGAGTTCTTAATTGGAAATGATCTTCTGATGAGATTGCGACCGTCCCTGGATTATGTCGACAAAGTCATCTGGTCCCAAGCCACACAGCCTCTTCCATATGGGAAAGTGAAGCACGTGAACCGAGTCAGTGGTTCCAGCTCTGTAGGGCTTAGGGAGACCCCTATTCAAATTAAGTTCCAGAACTCAGAAGATCCTCATACCTGGGAGCTCCAGTTGTCGGGTGCACCAGGGGGGGGGGGACTCAGCATAGTGAAGTAATCCACGTCAAGACAGGTCAGATAACTGATATTGTTCTACATGATGACAACCTGGAGATAGTCCTGAATAACTCGCCTACGGCGACAGACGCTCCAGACGATGCTACGGACCTGCCTCAAGAGACCGCTACTCCCACTTCCAGTCCGGATCCACCACATCCTCGCTGGTTGACTGACCTTCAACAGAAGGATGATGCCTACACCATCCCAGTCCAGATAGCTGACACTCCACAGTTTCAGTCCACCTTGCTGTTGCTTAGTGACGTCTCCTTCATCAGTGACACCTTGTTCTATCAGCTGCGCAAGTCTGTGCAACTTCCCTTCAGTAAGTGCTCCACCACTTCTGTCCAGGTACCTGGACAAGGTGCCAAGTCGCTGGTGGGAATTTGCAGCCTTCCTTTGACTGTGGGACAGAAGACTTTCACCCACCACTTCTCTATTGTGAAAGGCCTACAACAGCCCTTATGTCTGGGTTCCGATTGCCTGGTACGACTGGGAGTTTATGTGGACTTGGTGAACCTGGTCCTGTGGAGCCGACTAGATGGCGGTCCAGTGGAATTTGAAGTAACACCTGTTAGCTTGAAGTTGGGACAGACCATACCCCAGGTCTGTGAAGTAGTCTGTGATGCAGACGTGACCATTCCGGCAAGAGTGAGGGATTTTTCCATCAAGCTCCGTCTTGCACAAGGACAGCGTCTGTTGGACAACGTGGTATTCTTCAACCCTCATTCGCATTTTCGTGACCTAGGGTTGTCCACTGGTGTTCTGCCATGTTTGGAAGTGACTGGGGCTCCTTTTCACTTGTTAGTCACCAATCTGCAATCAGATGAAGTTGTTGTGTCTAAAGATGACCCTTTTGGATTTCTGGTGGGAGAGTCTTTTCCTGATGTTGAGGTAAGTTTGCCTATTATTGGCAGGCTGCCTCCCTCTTGGAACACCTGCCGAGGGGGGGGGGGGGGACAACGGAAGGTCTGTTTACCTCTCCCAGAGGCCTAATATCTCTGGAGTTCGTCTGGCCATATGATGCAACGGGTTCACAAGTGCAGTTGGAAGATGACTTCTTGATTTTATCCAGGAGGATGTGTCAACCCCAGAGGGCTAGAGTGGTGAACGCCGTTGGAACTTCATCTCTGCAGGAAGAAATTGAAGAGCAAGTGGAAATTCCACCCAATCAGACTCTCTCAGAATTTGATGCTATGGTGAAAGATCAAGTGAAACAGGCTGATGCTTGTACTACGGAAACAGAGAAGATGCAGTTGATGGAGCTGCTGTACAAAAACAAGGAACTGTTTGCTGTAGTCTCGTATGACTGTGGGCTTACCGACCTGCATGTCACCAGAGTGCCTACGGAACCAAATAGTAAGCCTGTCTTTGTACGCCAGTATAAGATTCCATTGGCTTCCTACGAAACCGTACAAGAGATTCTCAACACTTTGGAGGCCAGGGGCATCATCAGGCAATGCAACAGCACCTACAACTCCCCTCTGTGGCCCATCTTGAAGAAGAACAACAGCTGGAGAATTGCCTTGGACTACCGGCAGCTGAATAAGCGAGTATCTTTGTCCAGGTGGCCTATGGCTCCGCTGGACCAGAATCTGGGGGCTAAGTATTACACCAGCTTGGACCTGGCATCAGGATTTTGGACCGTACCTGTACATCCACAGGATCAGTATAAGCTGGCTTTCACCTTTGGAAAAAAACAGTATACATGGAACAGAACTCCCTTTGGGTTTCTCAATTCACCTGCTGAATTCAACATCTTTCTACACAAAGCACTCCCAGATGCTGAAGCTCGAGGGACTGTGGTCTATGTGGATGACATCCTGATCAAAAGCCCTACCTTTCAAGATCACTTGGCAGAGATTGAACATGTTTTCACACAGTTGACAAATGCTGGAGCTAAACTGACCCTGGCCAAAGGACAATGGTGCAGAAAAGCACTGAATTACCTAGGGTATGAAATTTCTGCTGATGGTCTGAGACCTCAGAAGAAGCGAGTGCAGGCCTTACAACAACTGAAACAACCTACCACTCTCACTGAACTCCGTTCCTTCCTGGGAATATGCAACTACTCCTAACAGTTCATAGATGAGTATGCGGAGATCACCCGACCCTTGGTCAAGCTATTGAAGAAAGATGCACCATGGGCTTGGGGTCCCGAGCAGAAATCTGCTATGCAGGAGCTGAAAGATCAGCTCAGCCACTTTCCATGCCTCGCGTACCCTGAGGGAGGTCGCGAGTTCTACGTGGACCTGGGATACTCTAATCACTCCATGAGCGCTGTCTTATATCAGAAGTATGATTCTGATAAGCGGGTTGTGGCCTATGCCAGCAAAGGCCTATCTGATGTGGAAAAAAAGTATTCAGACTGTGAGAAAGCATTTTGGACCACTGTATGGGCTCTGCAACATTTCCGGAGTTACATCCAAGGGGAGAAGCTAATCGTGGAAACTTGTCACCAAATAGTCGGTTTCCTGGGGAGCGACCGAATCAAATCCGGTCGGGTGTCCAACAGCCGGATAGTGTCCTGGACATTGGCTCTTCAAGGATGGCCTCTAGAGGTAAGGTATGCTCAAAAACATCGTAATGTAGTAGCCCAAGGTATGGCTGACCTGCATGATTGTGCAGGACATGATTCCCTTGCAGGTATGCCCGAAACAGATGTTCCCCCGCAGGAGAAAGAACCTCATCTGCATCATTCGTATGATGAGAAGATCTGTGATACTATGCCAAAAGTCTATGTGGATGGTTGTGTCTTCCGCCGCGACACAGACCATGAGTTGGTTGCAGTTGTGGGCGTGGTATGGGATCCAACCATTCCTGAGGAGACTCTGAAGCACAGCTTGGGTTCACAGACAAATCAATATGCAGAGATTGTGGCAGCTTTGGTGGCAGTACAGTCTGCTGTACAGAGAGGAATTAGGGAACTAGTCATATGCACTGATTCGGATTATGTGAGACAGAACTTTGTCTCTCATCTACCCAATTGGAAGCAGAACAACATGCTAAATTCTAAAGGGAAACTGGTACATCATGGAAATTTGATTCTGGCTTTGGATCAACTTGGTACGGGACCATGACATGACCATCTATTGGAAGAAAGTCAAAGGACATGCCAAAGTTGATAGGGCAGTGGTCCACTGGTCTCCCTGGTCCACCTCGGCGCCCCCCTGGTCCACTGGCGCCCCCCCATCCACCTCGGCGCCCCCCCATCCACCACTGCACCCTCCACCCACCTCTGCGCCCCCCCAAAAAATTGCAGAGCTGGCTATACCCCGGTGGGGGGGGGGGGGGGGGCGGCCAACACATTACTCTCTCCAGGAAAAAAAAATTAAATGATCCCAGGTTCCAATCTAATTCATGTTTAATATGGGATAAAATGCCATAAATAAGTAAATAAATATAAACTTTTAATGTTCAGCACTTGATTCTCAAAGTGGACATATTCCAAACACTATAATGAAAATAAAATTATTTTTTTTCTACCTTTGTTGTCTGGTGACTTTGTTTCTCTGATCATGCTGGTCCAGTATCTGATTCTGCTGCTCTCTATCTGTTCCCTTGACTCCGTTTTGTTGATTTACACCCTATATGTGTGTAAACAAAGAAACTGACACCTGTTATAAAAAGAATAATCAAAATATTTTTATTTTTTTCAACTGTTCTCCGTCGAACAGAGGCAGGGGGGGAACACCACCCTGGGAGCAAAGTCTGCTTATATAATATATTTTTAGCAATAATACAGAGATATATATTTGCTTAGCAGTAATACAGAGATATATGCTTGCTCAGCTTGGCTCTTGCTTTGCTCAAGATACTTATTTTCTCTTCAGTTTAAATACACTTACATTCACACTGCACCCAATGTGTGCACGTCATCAACCCTCTCTCTTTGAAGCTTGTTTTCACATTCATTCCTTATCTACAAACACATTCTTTCTGTCCAGCACAGACTTTTCTCCCCTCCCCCTTTTACACAGTCTCCTGTCTCCGCTTTGCACCAGGCTGCTTCTCAGCTCAAGGTTAATTCTATGACTCCCTCATTGTTCTCACAGGTTTGTGACTCATTTCTCTTTCTTTGCCTTGCACTTCACTGACCATAGGAACTTCATACTATTCAACAGTTTCTCATTATATTTCTGCAGCATGTTCATTATTATTAACAAATCCTCCCTTGAACCTTGTAGAGCAAGGTTCACCAAAAGTTTCATGGTTATAGTTTTCATCACTGTTAGACTGGGCATCATCCTATAAATAGGTAACACCTCAGGCCGTCCTGGCAATGACAAACATTTTCTATCAAACCACAGAACTTTCGGGAGTCATCAGTAACCCAGGACAGTTTGGTTCATAGTCACTGGTGTCAGGCATTATATTTTGTATCTGAGTTACCATGGTCATTTTCAATGAATCTTGACATGTTCGTCTCCAGCAACTAAGTAAACAAGGCAAACAACATAATAAGAGTCCTGCAACACATATGAAAACAATATATCCAGTCACAATCCCTCTTAACCATGGACCTAATCCTCCAAACCAATTTTTTATGGTATCCCACCATGACGTGTCCAATATCCCTTCATAATCACTTACTTGAATTCTTGCTAGAGAAAGAATGCACTGCATTGCATTTTTAACAATTATTGATTGATTTCTAATAACTGAACAACATGATGTATCATTCACTATGCCGCATACTCCTCCAGATTGGGCTAACATAAAATCAACTGCAATGCTTGTGTGCATTGCATATCTCGCTGTATCATCAATTTCCTCTTGAATTGCTGTTATAGCTATGTCTAATTCATGTGTTACAACATGTAATAGTGATTGTAAGCGTCTAATTGACATACCCATTTCAGCTGCAATGGCAGATCCTGCAAATGGAATCCATCCAGTGGCTGACAAGGCATCTAGATGTTTCTTGGTCATAGGATATGTACTGTTAATATAATCTAATGCTAATTGTAAAGCTTGATCATCTCCTGTTAAAGCACTAAAGGAGGTACTGGAAACATCTCTTTTACTTCGTTTCTATTAGAACCATGTGATGTGGCATTTAATGGAATGATCAAATCAAATAAATTTAGTTGAACAAGAGTGCAGAACTTATAACATGATGGAAGATAAGTGTACAGGATATTATCACATAACAAATAATCCCCTAACCGTAAAGACTGTAGAGAAGTTAGGTTATGATATAAAGCATATGTTTGAGAAAAAGGAAAAATAGGATTATTTGGTTCCTTAACTGAAGAACAAGCAGTAGGCACAGCTTGCATGGAAGAGGCATTAAATTGACATAATGAAAAGAAGAAAGTCAAATTTGTGAGAGTAAGGTTAGTAGAGGTAACATAAGAGGTTGTCAGTGTCCGGTTACAAGTTGTTTTGTTAGCACAGGCCATAGATGTTGCAGTCTGATTTATGACATAGGATCCCTGTAACACAGTCCAATTCCGGGATTGTATGTCATAAGTATAATTACATAAAACATTAGGTTTCTCACCCTGAAGTGAACTAGAATTTATCAGACACCAATAGTTTAATGCAGGAATAGTATGAGCAAATAAGGAAGGCAGGCGTTGACCAGTAACATTGATCCAATATTGCCTGTGCTCATGACCCTGACCCAAATAGCAGGTACCATTACTGAAACAGTTATGAATACCTTGCAACTTAATCATAGAATAAGGGTGAACATGTGCTGGAATGGTAGTTACAGAAGTGACAAGTGGAGTGCAAACAATACAGTTAGTCAGATTAAGAGTCTTTAAGGCATGTTGAATTCTTTCAACATATGTATTGAGTCCATAAGTAAGTCCTACCAGCAGACAGATTACAAAAACCTTCATAATTCTTCTGCACTGATGATGTTGTTAATCAATGCCTTCTGGGGGTACAATGGTGGTTTCTATTTGCTCAGGTGGTCCTGGATCAGGAGCCTTACGTAAATCAGATAGATGTATCCAGGTGGTATGGTCTGACAATTTTGCTGCTGTGCGAGTTAAATCAGTGATAGTGAATGGTCCCACATAAACTGGATCCTTCCAGGTTTTGTGAGTGAAGTTTTTTCTTAAGACCTGCTGTCCTATGGAAAAGGAAAGAGAGAGATCATCACCTCTGTCCCAACGAGACTGTTTCTGAGTTGGGTTAGCTAAAGACTGAACCAGTTCCATAACAGGTTGCAATTGCTGCCAGTAGACTTGAGGCGTATGCAACGGAGTAACAACAGGCGTTCTCATATGTCTGCCTGTTTGTAATTGAAAAGGTGAAATTTTTAATTTACTCAGTGGCGAGCTACGTATAGACATGAGAGCCACTGGAAGTAGATCATACCAATTGTACTTATTATGTGGAGCCACAGACTCCAAGTCATGCAACAATGTTCTCAATTTAGTTTTCAGTATACCATTGTATCGTTCAACCAGACCATTAGAGGTCGGGCTATATACTGACACCTTGCGGTGAGTAATATTCAAGATAGTCTGCAATTCCTGCATAAGTACATTATTAAAATGTGAACCATTATCTGAAACAATTTTATGTGGACAACCATGTGCTGGCATGATATGTCGAATTAAAGATTGTACAACCACATGAGCTGTCTCCTTAGTACAGGGAAATGCTTCCACCCATCTTGAGAAAGCATCGACCCATAAAAGGATATAGCGTTTACCTTGGATGGGGTGAATCATATCAGTAAAGTCAATATGCCATTCAATACCTGGTCCTGTTGGAGTAGGCAAACATCCCGTGGGTATGGCTGGACCTCTACGGGGAATGGTCACAGCACAAGAAAGACATGTTTTAACAATAGATTCCGCCAAATCTCTAAGATTGGGGTTCCAATACAGTAAAGATAAAGAATCAACCAAAGCTGAAATAGAGTCATGGTGCTCACCATGTATTGCAGTAAGTTTAGTAATAGCTTCAGCTGTGGACAAACAAACTTTTCCGGAAGGATGTATCCATCCGGTAGAAGTAGAGATACACCCTGTATTTTTCCAGATTGCTTGCTCCAATGGTGTGGGGGGTAAAATAGTCTGGGCAGTACTTTTACCAGTGCGTGTAACAACCATGCATAAGGGAATAGCCTGAGAACTAACAACTTCCGTAGCCGCTGTATCAGCAAGCTGATTACCACGGGCTTCAAAACTGTTAGCACCTCCGATTTTTAAGAAGGGTTCCAGAGGAGATCCGGGAAATTATAGACCGGTGAGTCTGACGTCGGTGCCGGACAAGATGGTGGAGGCTATTATTAAGAATAAAATTGCAGAGCATATACAAAAACATGGACTGATGAGACAAAGTCAGCACGGATTTAGTGAAGGGAAGTCTTGCCTCACCAATCTAATGCATTTTTTTGAGGGGGTAAGCAAACATGTGGACAATGGGGAGCCGGTTGATATTGTATATCTGGATTTTCAGAAGGCGTTTGACAAAGTGCCGCACGAAAGACTCCTGAAGAAATTGCAGAGTCATGGAATCGGAGGTAGGGTATTATTATGGATTAAGAACTGGTTGAAAGATAGGAAGCAGAGAGTAGGATTGCGTGGCCAGTATTCTCAGTGGAGGAGGGTAGTTAGTGGGGTCCCGCAGGGGTCTGTGCTGGGTCCGTTGCTTTTTAATGTATTTATAAATGACCTAGAGATGGGAATAACTAGTGAGGTAATTAAATTTGCCGATGACACAAAATTATTCAGGGTTGTCAAGTCGCAGGAGGAATGTGAACGATTACAGGAGGACCTTGCGAGACTGGGAGAATGGGCGTGCAAGTGGCAGATGAAGTTCAATGTTGACAAGTGCAAAGTGATGCATGTGGGTAAGAGGAACCCGAATTATAGCTACGTCTTGCAAGGTTCCGCGTTAGGAGTTACGGATCAAGAAAGGGATCTGGGTGTCGTCGTCGATGATACGCTGAAACCTTCTGCTCAGTGTGCTGCTGCGGCTAGGAAAGCGAATAGAATGTTGGGTGTTATTAGGAAGGGTATGGAGTCCAGGTGTGCGGATGTTATAATGCCGTTGTATCGCTCCATGGTGCGACCGCACCTGGAGTATTGTGTTCAGTACTGGTCTCCGTATCTCAAAAAAGATATAGTAGAATTGGAAAAGGTACAGCGAAGGGCGACGAAAATGATAGTGGGGATGGGACGACTTTCCTATGAAGAGAGGCTGAGAAGGCTAGGGCTTTTCAGCTTGGAGAAGAGACGGCTGAGGGGAGATATGATAGAAGTGTATAAAATAATGAGTGGAATGGATCGGGTGGATGTGAAGCGACTGTTCACGCTATCCAAAAATACTAGGACTAGAGGGCATGAGTTGAAGCTACAGTGTGGTAAATTTAAAACGAATCGGAGAAAATTTTTCTTCACCCAACGTGTAATTAGACTCTGGAATTCGTTGCCGGAGAACGTGGTACGGGCGGTTAGCTTGACGGAGTTTAAAAAGGGGTTAGATAGATTCCTAAAGGACAAGTCCATAGACCGCTATTAAATGGACTTGGAAAAATTCCGCATTTTTAGGTATAACTTGTCTGGAATGTTTTTACGTTTGGGGAGCGTGCCAGGTGCCCTTGACCTGGATTGGCCACTGTCGGTGACAGGATGCTGGGCTAGATGGACCTTTGGTCTTTCCCAGTATGGCACTACTTATGTACTTATGTACTTATGTACACCTGTATGTGCGGGGACCCAAATAAAAGCTGTCTTAACCCCTAAAGCCTCATGAGCCTGAAGTAAATCAAAAAGCAATTCCCAATAACGGAGGTGCTGTAAAGTTTTACCATTAGATGTAATAAAACCTCTACGTTGCCATTTCAGGAGATGGTACTGCAATGAGCTAATAACATAAGAACTGTCAGAATATATTGTAGCTGACGTTTGCCGCGGGGTGTGTTGTATGGCGGTTATAACTGCTAGTAATTCTGCATGCTGTGCTGTGTGCTGAGGTGGACACAGTAGTTGGTGTTTCTGTACTATTTTTAAATCAGTGTTGACTTGTAATGCTGCAAGTGCAGAAATACCTTCATGGCTGGCACCATCTGTAAACCATATAAATCCTCCCTCCACCGGGGTAAACTGTAAAGTGAGCCACGGTGGCTTAGAGTCGGGATGAGTTAACAGTACTGAGGGGGGAAACAACAATGCTAATTGTTTTGACTGTTGCTCTGTTACTGGTTTTGTAGTAATATCTTGACCTAGTAAAATAGCCTGATATTTTCCATACCGGGTACTAGTAAGTGCGGCCTGACTAGCAGACATCATATGATGAACTGAATGTTGGGTGTGAAGAATGATAGATGAATGTGGCATAATAGATCTCCATTTGGAAATGGCAGCACAAACCGCAACTAAATGTTTGGAAAAGGGAGGAAAACCCCTTTCAACTGCTGAGAAAGTCCCTGACAAAAAGCAGACTGGGAAAGTCAGATCATTTTCTTGATTGATAAAAGCAGCCCAAGTATTTGTATGGTCAGTAACCCAGACATGCACGGGCTGAGATGGATCAACAGTGGATAAGGGATCACAAGCAGAAATAGTAGCAATGATGGAGAATAACAGAGATTTGTGCTCAGGGGTAAGAACAATTGGGGTATGTGAACAGGATCCAGCAGGTACTTGGAGATAAGAGTAAAGAGGCATAATTTGTGCTGAATAATTTGGTATCCAATGTCTGCAATAGTTTAGTAAACCAAGAATGGATCTTAGGGATTTGAGACAAGTGGGCATTGTGACAGCCTGTACATTAGTTAACAGTTCTTTGTCTAACATGTGTCTGTCTTTGCCAATTTGTTGACCGAGGAAAGTAACTACTGGAGAGGCTAGCTGACATTTAGATCTGTTGCACTTATACCCGAGAGAATACAGTAAAAGAAAAAGATCAAGTGTATATTTGATACACAATTCTCGAGTTGGCGCAGATAATAAAATGTCATCAACATAGACAAACAGGGAAACATTTGAAGGTAAAGTGAAATGAAGTCAGTGAGATCAGACATGAGCTGTTTTGAAAAGACAGTAGGGCTATCAGTAAAACCCTGAGGCAGCTGTATGCTTGATTTTGAAAAACAAAGGAGGTAAGATCACGAGAATCCTCATGTAAAGGGATAGAAAAGATGTGTAGTCAGCGAAGTTTGATAAGGTGGGGGCAGCTTATGGCTGTCCTCGTTTGCCTGCATGCGTGCGGTTTCACGTGCTTGTGTATCTATTTTCATTTTATCAGAGTGAAACAAATCTGCTGTTACCATAAAGAGATTAAGGACATGCAGATGTTTCTGAAGGGATTTACCCTTTTTGTGCTGTTGAATGTACTTTTGAACTGACAATATTTGGGGACGAGCAAAAGAACCCGTGCCTAGCCATGCCAGGAATGGGTCTTTAGTTGCATATCCTGCCCATTTCTCACAGACCTTTTGAATAACGGGTGCCTCAAAGGGAAAAGTATCCTTAACATGCACAAGGGGTGAGCAATTCTTTCGGCTATCTACATACAAAACATAAGGAGTGATAGATGTTTCTCCCTGACCCTCTGCAGCGGGTTTAGGGGAAGGTTCGTTCTTAGACTGAAAAGGTCTCATGATATAATAACAAACAATGCCTAAGCTAGCAAAATACACAGCAAACAATAATATAAATAATGAAAGATACAAGAATAAAAATAAAGAAGCAATTTTTCAAAAGACTTTGCTTCAAGATATACTCACGGTTCAGCTGACTGACAGTCTATAACCTACTCAATCCAGGCTGGCCATTTCTGGAAATCATAGGAAAGAAAGTCACACGATAACAAATCCAAAAACTTAATCCAAACGACGGCAGCCGCGTCCTGCCGCGGTCGCCAATTTGTTGATTTACACCCTATATGTGTGTAAACAAAGAAACTGACACCTGTTGTAAAAAGAATAATCAAAATATTTTTATTTTTTTCAACTGTTCTCCGTCGAACAGAGGCAGGGGGGGAACACCACCCTGGGAGCAAAGTCTGCTTATATAATATATTTTTAGCAATAATACAGAGATATATATTTGCTTAGCAGTAATACAGAGATATATGCTTGCTCAGCTTGGCTCTTGCTTTGCTCAAGATACTTATTTTCTCTTCAGTTTAAATACACTTACATTCACACTGCACCCAATGTGTGCACGTCATCAACCCTCTCTCTTTGAAGCTTGTTTTCACATTCATTCCTTATCTACAAACACATTCTTTCTGTCCAGCACAGACTTTTCTCCCCTCCCCCTTTTACACAGTCTCCTGTCTCCGCTTTGCACCAGGCTGCTTCTCAGCTCAAGGTTAATTCTATGACTCCCTCATTGTTCTCACAGGTTTGTGACTCATTTCTCTTTCTTTGCCTTGCACTTCACTGACCATAGGAACTTCATACTATTCAACAGTTTCTCATTATATTTCTGCAGCATGTTCATTATTATTAACAGTTTCCAGGGCTTCCTTTCCATTTATTTCTTTTCTTTCCTCCTTTCTTCTTCATTTCTGGTCCTCCGCATACTAGACTGTACAGTGAATCCAGCTTCTGCCTATTTTCTCCATCCATGTGCAGTTTCTCTCCTCACTTCCTTTTCCCTCATCTAATCTCCTTCCTCTATCTTCCCTCCATGTCCAGCATTTCTTCTCTCTCCCTTCCCTCCATCCATGTCCAGAATTTCTCTTGCTCTCCCCTCCATCCATGTCCTAAAACTCTCCTCTCTCCCCTGCCCCTCTCTATCCATCCATACCCAGCAATTTTCTTCTCTCCCCTGCCCCCCTCTACCCACCTATGCTCAGCAAGTCTCTCCCCTGCCCCCCTCTACCCACCCATGCTCAGCAACTCTCTCCCCTGCCCCCCACTACGCACCCATGCCCAGCAAGTCTCTCCCCTGCCCCTCTCTATCCATCCATACCCAGCAATGCTCTTCTCTCCCCTGCCCCCCTCTACCCACCCATGCCCAGCAAGTCTCTCCCCTGCCCCCCTCTACCCACCCATGCTCAGCAAGTCTCTCCCCTGCCCCCCTCTACCCACCCATGCCCAGCAAGTCTCCCCTGCCCCCCCTCTACCCACCCATGCTCAGCAAGTCTCTCCCCTGCCCCTCTACGCACCCATGCCCAGCAAGTCTCTCCCCTGCCCCTCTCTATCCATCCATACCCAGCAATTCTCTTCTCTCCCCTGCCCCCCTCTACCCACCTATGCTCAGCAAGTCTCTCCCCTGCCCCCCTCTATGCACCCATGCCCAGCAAGTCTCTCCCCTGCCCCCCTCTACCCACCCATGCCCAGCAGGTCTCTCCCCTGCCCCCCTCTACCCACCCATGCCCAGCAAGTCTCTCCCCTGCCCCCCTCTACCCACCCATGCTCAGCAAGTCTCTCCCCTGCCCCCTCTACCCATCTAGCGATTCTCCTCCCTCCCCTGCCGCTCCGAAGCATGTCCAATGATGTCCTTCGCCCCCACCCTCCCCTCCGTCTTTTTTTAATTACCTCCGTCGAATCGCGCGCCATTTAAAGCCCTCCAGGCTTCCCCTGCTTGCATCGGATGATGTTTGTGCCTTAGTCCCGCCTTCGCGAAAAAAGGAAATGACGTTAGAATGAAGGCGGGACTAAGGCACGAACATCATCCAAAGCAAGCAGGGGAAGCCTGGAGACGGCCAGCATGCAGGAGGGCTTTAAATGGCGCATACTTCGACGGAGGTAATTTAAAAAAGACGGAGGGGAGCGGGAGGGTGAAGGACATGGTTGGATATGCTTCGGAGCAGCAGGGGAGGTAAGCATGGCCTGTGATGGCGCCCTCCTGCCGTGCTTACCTCCCGCAATGGAGCCGGCTCGCCCCCAACAACAACCGGCTCGCAAGAGCTGTCAAAATTTAACAAGCGGCTCTTGCGAGCCGGTGCGAGCCGGCTCCAGCACACCACTGAGATAGGGAATGATTTGGCAGATCTACTTGCGAAGGAAGGTGCGCTCACAGGAGACCTACGGCGGCTCTCAGAACCTGATACCGTGGCAGTTCAGGCTGTCACCCGATGGCAAACGAAGCAGCTCTGTGAGACTCCAGTATTCCAGTGGAACAGTGAAGTCCCATCATTTGATCTTGTCACGGCTCAAAAGGCAGATCCAGTAGTTGGAAGATTTTATGAGTACCTCCAGAATCCGCAAGAGCACCCATTGACGGAAGAGGAGTGTCACAATGAAGAACTAAGGATACTCTATATATCCAGAGAGAAGTTCGAGATCCGCCAGGACCTGCTTATTCGGACGAGTAAGCATGGCATTGAACAATGGGTTGTGCCCCCGGCATATCATGGCATCATGTTGCAACATGCTCTTGATGAACCCTGTGCAGGACATCGAGGTGAAGGCATCACCAAGAGACCTTGAAGCAGGTGGCTTATTGGCCCCACATGCGTCAAGATGTACAGCTGTATACTCGAGGTTGTCTGACCTGTTGTCGTTTCCAGCCATCTTCTCCATCTCATCGAGCACCGCTCAGGAAGAAGGGTATTGCTATGCCCTGGTCAGATATCCAGATTGATTGGATTGGACCTGTGGTTCGATCCACCAGAGGCAATAAGTACATACTGACCGTTACCTGCCTGTTCACCAAGTGGGTGGAATGCCTGCCTGCACCCAATTGCACCGCCAAAACCACGGCCGCCTTGCTACTAAATCATGTGTTCAGTCGGTGGGGTTTGCCTATGCGAGTGGATTCAGACCAAGGATCTCAGTTTACTGCAGAAGTGATCCAACACATGTGGAAGATGCTAGGCGTAAAGAGTAAATTGCACATTGCCTACCGACCTCAGTCCTCAGGACAAGTGGAAAGAGCTAATCGTACCATCGTCACCTTTCTGAAAAAGTATGTATCCTCTTCAGGTAAGGATTGGGACATGAAGTTACCATTGGTCCTCATGGCCATTCGTGCCACACCCCACCGTTCTACGGGGGTGTCACCTTTTGAGATGATGACAGGGAGGGAAATGATGTTACCAATTCATTTGCTTTACAGGACTAATGATGTGAACTTGTCCAGTGCTACTTCCTCTCATGAATATGTCACCCATTTACGTCAACATTTGCAAAGTGCCTTTGCCTTTGCCCAAAAGAACTTGGAAAGTAGTGCTAGAGGTAGAAAAGCCTACTATGATCAAGGGACTACCTCCAAAGAGTACCAGATTGGCGACAAGGTATTCTATTTCAATTTTGCAAGAAATAAGGTTAAAGATAAGAAATTTTTGCCCAGTTGGCATGGTCCTTTCCCTATAGTGGAAAAAGCTTCACCTGTGGCTTACCAAATTCGCCTCAGATAACCTTAAATGGGTCCACATCAATCAGTTCGGACCATGTCATCCTAGTCATTTGGTTCCAGATACCAGCATTGTTGAGATGACCCAAACTAACCATGAAGCAGAATAGCTGCGTGTGCTTTGTTTTTCAGTTACAAAAGAAAATCAATCGGGAAGATGCGGTGCAGTTGTCAACCGGATTGATCCCGTCTCCGTTCCTGATGTAATTCCTCAAGATGTTCCTGACGCCCTGCTTCCTAATCCATTGTGGTCTCCAACATTCCTTCCCCTTGTTCCTCAGGATTTTCCTCGTTTAGTCATGACTGTTGGATGTTTTTGGTTTTTTTATCTTTTCAAGAATCATTCTTTTGTTTTTGTGTCGGGGGGGGGGGGGGGGGAGATCTGTGTGGTTTTACTTTATTTCAAATGAGCAAGAGATCTAAAAGTGAAGTTTGGGATGTGTTTTGTTTATTTGTGGACATTTCATTTACTTTATTTTTTTAACTATGTTCAATGCTTATCATCATCATCACCATGACATGGACCATCTTGTTCCTGTTGGATGTCTTCTGGATGTGAGAAGTTGTCCATGTGCACCTCATCACCCCTCGAGGTGTAACTATGTGTAACTCTGTTGAGTGATTCTCCATCATATATCAGTTTCCGTCCATTATCAGAATATGTACTCACCGTGTGTTTTATAGGATTATGATTTGCTATTGATTTACTTCATGTGTTAAGACATGACTGCTAACACCCTATAAGTTGTTCTAGTGTTAGTAATTGCTGTATTAGCCTTTTTGTAACTTAGTTGAACAATGTGTTATGATTTTAGGAAGTTTTTCGCTTCTGGTAACATGAATAGAGTGTTAGTGTGGAATTACTGACTTTTATTGTCCCTGTGTCCTTAGTCTTGACCATGAGTACTGATTTAACCCGTCTGGTTGTATTGCTAGTTAGGTTGGAGACGGCTTTTACTCCCTTGCAGTAAATGCCATCTCCAAGGGGGGGAATCTGTAGGGCTATTTCCTGTGAGCCTCACTCTGCTGATCTCAGCCTATGTATACAACTATGTCAAGATGGAGTCTGTGAACTAAGACCCTGCACTTCAGTGACCAAGCAGATTCAACTTTCTGTTTGTACCAGAGCTCTGTAAATAACTGGCAGGTCTGAAAAAAACTCAAGGATATGCAGTGGGCTACCTGACCCTTGCACCTCCCTGGTGCCAGCGAGTCTGATGAGAGACAGGAATGCATACCACAATGTAACAACTGGAAGAAAAAAAGGTTTTTTTCTTGCTCAGGGAAGGAGCTGGACAAGATCCTGATTGGTTTCTATCTGGTCACCTGAGAATCATGGGGCAGAGAGCGGGAGACCAGAAGGCAAGTGCAGAGACAGAGACAGAAGAAGAAGAAGAAAAGAAGAAAGGGAGAATTTGTCTGGTTCTACTGGAAGAAGGGTAGCTGAAAAGAAGACCAGCGAGACCTTAAGTGGTCCACAACCTTGTGAACTGACCATCTGAAGAAAGTACCTGTTGGTTCAGCTCTACCGGCCAGAGAGACTATAATCCTGCATGCTGCAGAGAACCTGTGTTGTTTCCTGAGATGGGGACTCACTGTGGAAAACAGCTGGAGTCTAAAGGGAAAAACCTGTGTCCACTTCATCTGAGAGACCACCTAGAGTCGGCTCGGTGAGGATTGCAGAGATTTATTTCCTATAGTCGGGGATTAGCTAGTGGGTTCTTACCTCAGCAAAGGCAGGTTAGTCAGAACTTTGTGATCAGGAAGATGTGCTGCTAACTGTATTACTTCATGACCTAGTCAGTATTACTAATCAGGATTGTGCATTAACCTAGTAATCAGTGATATCAGTGTTTTAGTTAGACAATACATTCTACAGTTGCTTATCAGCATAAGGGAGCTACAGCTGATCTGTAGTATAGGATGTATTATTCTATTTTCTTACCTATATAATAAATTAATATATTTCACAGCAGTGACTTTACTTTTATTCTAGTTCTCTCTAACAGAAGAAAAGTTCTGGTGTAGGCCCAGAACAGCCAGGTTCCTTTATAATATATAACCCCTGGACAGAGCTAGGAAGTTGGTTTAGCCAGACTCCTGTAAACGGAACCTGGGTAGCTTTGCCCAGAAGAGTTATTCATCTATAAATGCTTACAGGATTCTGCTCTTTACTGAGGTAAATTCTAGGCATTCCAACCTTGTAACATTCCTCTGCTTCTGTCACCTATGGTGCTCCATTGAAATCTACAGAGCACTGAATGTTTGTTAGACAGGCAGTTTCATAGGAAGAAACAAAGATGGATGTCAAACCTTGTTTAGCTACTCCTGTAGACTGAAATGAAGTTACAAATCATGAGTTCTTCTAAAAGGTTTTCATTTCAGTGGAGGAGTTGACTAGTGGTTAGGGTGGTGGACTTTGGTCCTTGGGAACTGAGGAACTAAGTTCAATTCCCACTTCAGATACAGGCATCTACTTTTGACTCTGGGCAAGTAACACTACTTTCATGCTGGTTTTCTTCCAATTGTATATTTGGTCAGTACTTGAAAATGAGGATTCTGCTCTTTACTGAGGTGAATTCTAGGCATTCTAACCTTGTAACATTTCTCTACTTCTCTCACCTATGGTGCTCCATTGAAATCTACAGAGCACTGAATGTTTGTTAGACAGGCAGTTTCATAAGAAGAAACAAAGGTGGATGTAAAGATCTCCACTTCAGAAAATGCCAGTTACTAAATTCTACTTTAGGTATATTTTGTTCAGTACTTCAAAATGAGGAACCTGCTCTTTGCTGAGGTAAATTCTAGGTATTCCAACCTTGTAACATTTCTCTATTTCTCTCATCTATGGTGCTCCATTGAAATCTACAGAGCACTGAATGTTTGTTAGACAAGCAGTTTCATAGGAAGAAACAAAGGTGGATGTCAAACCTTGTTTAGCTACTCCTTGGCTGTTCTGTAGACTGAAATGAAGTTTCAAATCATGAGTTCTTCAAAAATATCTCCACTTCAGAAAATGCCAGTTACTTTGCCTACCCTTAGTTACAGCTCCTGTTGTAATTTCAAAATCTGCTTTCATGCTCGTTTGCTTCCAATTGTTATAATTCTACTTTAGGCATATTTTGTTCAGTACTTGAAAATGAGGATTCTGCTCTTTACTGAAGTAAATTCTAGGCATTCCAACCTTGTAATATTTCTCTTCTTCTACCTGTGGTGCTCCATTGAAATCTACACAGCACTGAATGTTTGTTAGAGAGGCAGTTTCATAAGAAGAAAAAAGGTGGATGTAAAGACCTCCACTTCAGAAAATGCCAGTTACTTTGCCTACCCTTAGCTACAGCTCCTGTTGTAATTTCAAAATCTGCTTTCATGCTCGTTTGCTTCAAATTGTTATAATTCTAATTTAGGTATATTTTGTTCAGTACTTGAAAATGAGGATTCTGCTCTTTACTAAGGTAAACTCTAGGCATTCCAACCTTGTAACATTTCTCTGGTTTTCTCACCTATGGTACTCCATTGAAATCTACAGAGCACTGAATGTTTGTTAGACAGGCAGTTTCATAGGAAGAAACAAAGATGAATGTCAAACCTTGTTTAGCTACTCTTGTAGACTGAAATGAAGTTACAAATCATGAGTTCTTCTAAAAGTTTTTCATTTGAGTGGACTTTGCTCCTTGGGAACTGAGGAACTAAGTTCAATTCCCACTTCAGATACAAGCATCTACTTTTGACTCTGGGCAAGTAACACTACTTTCATGCTGGTTTTCTTCCAATTGTATATTTTGTTCAGTACTTGAAAATGAGGATTTTGCTCTTTACTAAGCAGGGCTGGTCTTAGCAAGTGCGGGGCCCTATGCAGACCAATTTGATGGGGCCCCACCCTAGCCCTGCCCCCACCTAACTCCGCCCCCACCTAGCTCCACCCCCACCCTAGCTCCAGGGCTGGCTACCCCTCCCTCCGAGCTCCCGGGCTGCTCCCTCTGAGCTCCAAGGCCCCCAGCTCCAGGGCTTCCCCCCCTAGGGCTCCCAGCTACAAGGCCCCCCTCCCTCCTGGTCATTTTTTAACACCCCCTCCAAAATCCAGTACTAGGTATGCCGAGAATACAAAACACTCAGGACCTATTGAGCAATTCTACCATACCATAAGCAGTCATTTCTACTAGTCACACAAGGAAAAGGAAAGCATCTTAAACACTACAGTGAGCACTGGAACATCAATTGTAAAATAAAACCAGACAGAATAGTACAGATTGTCGATCCTGCACAGTCAATGCCAACTGAAAGCCATGTCTTTTTCACAAACACAGATACACCCTAATCCACTATAGAATAAGTAGTAATATTTAAACTTTCTATTTAGACAAAAATTTAACTGAACCCCCAAGATGCCAGACTCTGCATACAATTCAACACCACAGAAACAGAAAATGACCCCTAGTACTGTGCAAAATATAAAGGCAGCAGATGTAAATTTGAAAAAACTAACAAATACCAATCACCACTTTACAAATTAACAAATAGAAATAAAACAAATACAGAAAATAAAATAATACCATTTTATTGGACTAATACATTTGGCTTCCAGAGGCCAAAATCTCCTTCCTCAGGTCAATACAGTATAGTACTGTTACAGTATCCTATCCTGACCTGAGGAAGGGGGTTTTCTTCTCTGAAAGTTAAGTTGAAATGTATTAAAATTAGTCCAATAAAAAGATTACCTTATTTACATGTTCTATTTATAAACATTTATTAACACAGCTACAATACTATATCCTAAAGCAAAAAAATAAAAATATATATTTTATTTACAGTTTGTTGTCTCTGGTTTCTGCTTTCCTCATCTTCTTTTCACTGTCTTCCTTCCATCCATCCAGCATCTGTCATCCAGTGTCTGCCCTCTATGCTGTCCCCTCCATCCAATGTCTGCCCTCTCTCCCTGCCCCTTCCATCCACATCTGCCCTCTATCTCTGCCCCTTCCATGATCCATCCACCATCTGCCCCTGTCTGCCTTCTCTCTCTCCCCCATCCATTCACTGTCTGCCCTTTCTATCCCTGCCATCCACTGTCTGCCCTTTCTCTCTGCCCCTTCAATCCACAATTTGACCTCCCTCTCCCATCCATCCAGGGTTTGCCCTCCCTCTCGCTACCCCATCCAGGATCTACCCCTCTCTCCGCCCCTTTTTCAGTCCCCAGTTCCAGCCCCACTATCCCACCAGTCCCCCATTTCAGCCCCAGCCCTTTTCTCCCACCAGTCCCGAGCTTCAGCCCCCCAGCCACTTCTCCCTATCCCGTTTTCAGCCTCCAGTCCCAGTACTAGCCCCCTTATCCCACCTACCCTCCTTTCCAGCCCCCAGTTCCAGCCCCCTTCATCCACATGCCTTGTATTAGGGCCCCCTTTTCAGAACCATTCTCCCACCTGACCCACGCATGCCCCATTTTCCCACCAGCCCCAGGCATGGCTCCCATTTTCCCATATGGCCCCTTCTCAGACCCCAGTGCCTGCCCCCTTTCCCATCCGAGAACCCCCTCCCCAGTCCCCTTCTCCCATCCAAGAACACCAGTTCCCTCCCCACCTGACCCCTTTAACCATACAAGAACCCCCTCCCCACCCCCTTCTCCCATCCGTGAACCCCCTCCCCACCTCGGTCCCCTTCTCCCATCCAAGAACCCCAGTCCCCTCCCGTCCCCTTCTCACATCCGAGAACTCCCTCCTCAGTCCCCTTCTCCCATCCAAGAACCCCAGTCCCCTCCCCACCCGTCCCCTTTAACCATCCAAGTACCCCCTCCCCACCCCCTTCTCCCATCCGTGAACCCCCTCCCCACCTCGGTCCCCTTCTCCCATCCAAGAACCCCAGTCCCCTCCCTACCCCCTTCTCACATCCGTGAACCCCCTCCCCACCTCAGCTTTAGAAATGTTAAGTAGTAGTCTCCTTCCCATTTGAGAACCCCCTCCCCACCCTTCCCCCCACCTGAGAACCCCCACCCCACACACCCTTCTCCCATCTGAGTCCCCCCCCCAACCTACCTACTAGCTTTGTTCTCCGGTCCCCACCACCCTCACTGGCTTTAAAAAAAGAATTTGGAAGCGCCAGAGGTACAGGCAGCACCTCGTGTCTGCCCTCCCTGCTACTAAAAATGTCTTCGACGTCGTCATTGGGCCTTCTCACATTGAGTCCCACCCACCCTCGCGGTAATTGGAAGTTACCTCAGAGAAGGGCGGGACTCAATGTGAGAAGGCCCAGCGACGACGTTGAAGACATTTTTAGTAGCAGGGCAGACGGGAGGCGCTGCCTGTCACTCCGGCGCTACCAAATTATTTTTTTAAAGGTAGGACAGGGTGGGAGCAGCGGGTGCAGGGCACCCCCCACCCGCTGACATCCGGGGCGGAGCGCCCCCACCACTCCGCCGTCGCGTGCCATCCGAGGGAGGGAGGACTGGAGCTCGAGCGGTCGGGGCGGGGCGACCCTAGGCGCGCCACGCGGGGCCCCCCTGAGCGCGGGGCCCTATGCGGCCGCCTCGCCTTAAGACCGGCCCTGTTACTAAGGCAAATTCTAGGCATTCTAACCTTGTAACATTAATCTACTTCTCTCACCTATGGTGCTCCATTGAAATCTACAGATTAGACAGGCAGTTTCATAAGAAGAAACAAAGGTGGATGTCAAACCTTGTTTAGCTACTCCTTGGCTGTTCTGTAGACTGAAATGAAGTTTTGTGAAGAGGGACCACCTCCGTCATTCTCCAATCCCTCGGAACTTCTCCTGTCTCCAAGGATTTATTAAACAAATCTTTAAGAGGACCCGCCAGAACCTCTCTGAGCTCCCTTAATATCCTGGGGTGGATCCCGTCCAGTCCCATGGCTTTGTCCACCTTTAGCTTTACAAGTTGTTCATACACACTCTCTTCTGTAAATGATGCTGTATCCACTCCATTTTCATTTGTACTTTTTCCAGTCCATCGCGGTCCTGCTCCAGGATTTTCTTCTGTGAAAACAGAACAAAAGTATCTATTTAGCAAATTTGGTTTTTCTTCATCACTATCTACAAAGCGTTTCTCAGTATCTTTTAGTCTCACAATTCCCTTTTTAGTCATTCTCCTTTCACTAATATACCTGAAGAAATTTTTGTCACCCCATCTTACATTTCTAGCCATTAGTTCTTCCGCTTGCGCTTTCGCCAGACGTATCTCTCTCTTGGCTTCTTTCAGTTTCCTCCGGTATTCCTTCCTGTGTGCCTGGTGGATGTCAAACCTTGTTTAGCTACTCCTTGGCTGTTCTGTAGACTGAAATGAAGTTTCAAATCATGAGTTCTTCAAAAAGATCTCCACTTTAGAAAATGCCAGTTACTTTGCCTTAGTTACAGCTCCTGTTGTAATATCACAATCTGCTTTCATCCTCGTTTGCTTCCAATTGTTATAATTCTACCTTAAGTATATTTTGTTCAGTACTTGAAAATGAGGATTCTGCTCTTTACTGAGGTCAATTCTAGGCATTCCAACCTTGTAACATTTCTCTACTTCTCTCACCTATGGTGCTCCATTGAAATCTACAGAACACTGAATGTTTGTTAGACAGGCAGTTTCATAGGAAGAAACAAAGGTGGATGTAAAGATCTCCACTTCAGAAAATGCCAGTTACTTTACCTACCCTTAGTTACAGCTCCTGTTGCAATTTCAAAATCTGCTTTCATGCTTCTTTGCTTCCAATTGTTATAATTCTACTTTAGGTATATTTTGCTTAGTACTTGAAAATCATAATTCTGCTCTTTACTGAGGTAAATTCTAGGCATTCCAACTTTGTAACATTTGTCTACTTCTCTCACCTATGGTGCTCCTTTGATATCTACAGAGCACTGAATGTTTAACATACAGGCAGTTTCAGAGGCAGAAACAACGGTGGATGTCAAACCTTGTTTAGCTAATCCTGTAGACTGAAATGAAGTTACAAATCATGAGTTCTTCAAAAAGTTATTCACCTGAGTGGACTAGTGGTTAGGGTGGTGGACCTTGGTCCTTGGGAACTGAGGAACTAAGTTCAATTCCCACTTCAGACACAAGCATCTCCCTTTGACTCTGAGCAAGTAACACTACTTTCATGCTGCTTTTCTTCCAATTGTTATAATTCTACTTTAGGTATATTTTGTTCAGTACTTCAAAATGAGGAACCTGCCCTTTGCTGAGGTAAATTCTAGGTATTCCAACCTTGTAACATTTCTCTACTTCTCTCACCTATGGTGCTCCATTGAAATCTACAGAGCACTGAATGTTTGTTAGACAAGCAGTTTTATAGGAAGAAACAAAGGTGGATGTCAAACCTTGTTTAGCTACTCCTTGGCTGTTCTGTAGACTGAAATGAAGTTTGAAATCATGAGTTCTTCAAAAATATATCCACCTCAGAAAATGCCAGTTACTTTGCCTACCCTTAGTTACAGCTCCTGTTGTAATTTCAAAATCTGCTTTCATGCTCGTTTGCTTCCAATTGTTATAATTCTACCTTAGACTGAAATTAAGTTTCAAATCATGAGTTCCTGAAAAAGATCTCCACTTTAGAAAATGCCAGTTACTTTGGCTACCCTTAGTTACAGCTCCTGTTGCCATTTCAAAATCTGCTTTCATGTTTGGTGCTACGTGATCAGTGAGTTGACAACACATATACAAGTAGGACTCTTCGTTTTGCATTCATTACTTGGTGTATTTATTGACCCCTGATGCAGACGCTTTTTAGCGTCAAAAAACGGCCTGTGTCAGGTCGTTATCTCTGATATAATAAAGACTGTTGGACTCACGTCTCCAGTGGTGAATCGTCTATTAGTCTCTACTTTTGCCTCAAGTAAAACTACTTTCATGCTGGTTTGCTTCCAATTGTTATAATTGTACTTTAGTTACATCTTGTTCAGTACTTCAAAATGAGGATTCTGCTCTTTGCTGAGGTAAATTCTAGGCATTCCAACCTTGTAACATTTCTCTGCTCCATTGAAATCTACAGAGCACTGAATGTTTGTTAGACAGGCAATTTCATAGGAAGAAACAAAGGTGGATGTAAAGATCTCCACTTCAGAAAATGCCAGTTACTTTGCCTACCCTTAGTTACAGCTCCTGTTGTAATTTCAAAATCTACTTTCATGCTCGTTTTCTTCCAATTGTTATAATTCTACTTTAGGTATATTTTGTTCAGTACTTCAAAATGAGGAACCTGCTCTTTGCTGAGGTAAATTCTAGGTATTCCAACCTTGTAATATTTCTCTACTTCTCTCACCTATGGTGCTTCATTGAAATCTACAGAGTACTGAATGTTTGTTAGACAAGCAGTTTCATAGGAAGAAACAAAGGTGGATGTCAAACCTTGTTTAGCTACTTCTTGGCTGTTCTGTAGACTGAAATTAAGTTTCAAATCATGAGTTCTTCAAAAATATATCCACCTCAGAAAATGCCAGTTACTTTGCCTACCCTTAGTTACAGCTCCTGTTGTAATTTCAAAATCTGCTTTCATGCTCGTTTGCTTCCAATTGTTATAATTCTACCTTAGGTATATTTTGTTCAGTACTTCAAAATGAGGCTTCTGCTCTTTACTGTGGTAAATTCTAGGCATTCCAACCTTGTAACATTTCTCTGCTTCTCTCAACTATGGTGCTCCATTGAAATCTACAGAGCACTGAATGTTTGTTAGACAGGCAGTATCATAGGAAGAAACAAAGGTGGATGTCAAATCTTGTTTAGGCTCTTCAGCTTGGAGAATAGACAGCTGAGGGGAGATATGATAGAAGTGTAGAAAATAATGAGTGGAGTGGAACAGGTAGACGTGAATCGTTTGCTTACTCTTTCCAAAATACTAGGACTAGGGGGCATGCGATGAAGCTACAAAGTAGTAATTTTAATAGGAATCAGAGAAAATCTTTCTTCACTCAACGTGTAATTAAACTCTGGAATTCGTTGCCAGCGAATGTGGTAAAGGCGGTTAGCTTAGCGGGGTTTAAAAGGGTCTGGACAGCTTCCTAAAAGAAAAGTCCATAGACCATTATTAAATTGACTTGGGAAAATCCACTGCTTATTTCTGGGATAAGCATCATAAAGTGTATTGAGCTTTTCTGGGATCTTGCTAGGTATTTGTGACCTGGATTGGCCACTGTTGGAAACAGGATACTGGGCTTGATGGACCTTTGGTCTGTCCCAGTGTGGCAATACTTATGTAATTATGTACCATGTGGCCGAACCTGTTCCACCAGGGGAAGAAAGGCAGGGATTCTATTCCAGGTATGTTGTGCAGAAAAAAGATATGGGTGATGTGTCTCATCACCTAAGGGCCCTGAACAGATTCCTAGTCTGTGCTATTACTCGGCTGTGTAATTTTCCTTGTTCTTGGATCACTAATTGTGGACTAAATTTAATTTAGATAATTGCCTAAATATGATATAACTTACTGCTTTGTATTTTTTTCCATATTCCTGATTTATGTTTATTGCATAAATGTAAAGCTGAAAAATTATTTAAAAAAAAAAAAGAAAAGTTCATGATGGTTTCCCTAGGCACCCTTCTTCCCATGATTCAGGAAAACAATTGGTTATGCTCTCTGGACTTGAAGGATGCATATACACACATCCTGATGCTTCCAGCTCACCGGAAGTATCTTCGATTTTGGATAGGAACACATCACTTTCAGTACCACTTGTTGCCTTCTGGCCTCGTGTCAGCTCCCAGGGTCTAGCAGTGTTGCTACTCAGACTAGGAGTTAATGTGTTCCCTTATCTCGATGAAGAGCACCTTGGAGGATAGTGCTCGGTAGTCCATGAAGATGACTATTCAGGTGCTAGAACTAATAGGGTTCATTATCAACTACCCCATCTCCAACCTGTTCAATAATTGGAGTTCATAGGAACCCTGCTGTTTGAGCCTACCTCCTGGAGACATGTGCGGACAATCTTATTTCCTTGGCGTCCAAGGTTCGGGCATTGCAGCAGATCACAGCTCAGCAGATGTTGAGATTATACTGGTAAACGGCATTTTTGTTACAAAGAATGTGAATGGCGTTCTTAGCTAAGTCATGGGTTCTGAATTCGAAAATGAAATCAGTTTTTGCCTATCGGGCTCAGTTTTCTTGTAACACGCTACCCTTTTTATAAAAATCCTTGAAAACGCTGCATTTTGGTACCCTGCTGTGCAGGGCCGCTGAGAGGGGGGGGGGGTGGGGGGACAAAATCCCCAGGGCCTGGGCCTTCAAGGGGGGCCCGGTGCCAGTCCCACCCGCCCTCTGACTGTCTGCCACCGGGCCGGCCCCCTGTATTTAAATCACCGTGTGGTGCGACTCTCCCTCTCACCTCCCTGTGAGGCGGAAGGAGTTCCTTCCCTCCCTGTATCCCTTCGGGTCTCCTTCCCTCCCTGTAGCCTGCCCTTGGGGGAGCAGCAGCAGCAGCGGCAACCTCGGAGGGGGGAGGGGAGCGGCGACCTCGGGGGCGGGGCTGCGGTGGCCTTGTCCCGGGCCCAGCCAAGTTTCTCGGCGGCCCTGCTGCTGTGGATTAATTTAATTCAGCAGTTGTAATTGTTGGAAAAACAATTGAAATATACTAGGAATTACAATACAAAACCCTTAGTTTAGAAAGCCACCACCAGGAAATAAGGGAGGTTTGGCAACATTGCCCATGAGTCATGCTCGAACATGTTCAAACATGTTCTGTTGCGTCAGTTGCCACCTGTATCTCAGCATTGAGAGTTCAGTCAACAATTGCTGTAGGAGCCTCGTACCTGTGCAAATAGCCCAAATTCTTTTTGTTATATCTGTGGAGAGTTTACTCTGAAATCGCAAAAACGAAAACTTAATCCTCTTGTAAAAAAGTGCTACGAACTATATTTCGGGTGTAAGGTTGGTGAACAGGACCGCAAATGGGCTCCCCACATTTGCTGTTTGATGTGTGTTACACTCCTGACAGGCTGGTTAAAAGGAAGACGTTGCATGCCCTTGCTGTCCCCATGATTTGGAGGGAACCAACGGATCACACAACAGACTGTTATTTCTGTCTGACAAAAATAGCAGGAATCACCTCGAAAACAAGGAAAACTGTGCAATATCCTAACTTACCATCTGCTATAAGACCTGTATGTCACAGTGAAGAATTGCCAGTACCAGTGCCTCCTGAGAATTTGATAGTGAGTGAAGATGAATACAGTGACGAACATGCAGAAGACAGAGAAGGGGATATGCATACCGACCCATCATTTCAGGACCTCTGTGAATCAAATGTGCCCCACTTTTTGACACAAGGGGATCTCAACGATCTTGTTTGTGATTTAAATTAGTTGAAGCAACAGGCTTTTAGGTTCGAGATAAAAAGAATGGAATCTTATTTCTTGCGATATGAAAGTGAGTGTTTTTCGTGACCGACATGCTATTTTTTCTGAATATTTCTCCAAGGAAGGTGAAGAAAGCGAAGATACTTACCTGTAGCAAGGCCGTCAAGGGGGCAGGGGGGGAACAAAATTCCCTGGGGGCGCCGCAGTCCCCAATCTCACCCACCCTCGCCTCTGTTGACCATCCGCCACTGAGCTGGGCCCCCCGCATTGAAATCATCACAGCGCCTCACCTGTCACCTCGCTCTGTGACTGAAAGCGCAGCCACCAGAGGCAGATCGGATTCGCCTCCCTTCGGGTCTTCCCTCCGTGTCCCGCCCTCATCTGATGTAACTTCTGCAAGGGCGGGACACAGGGAGGGGAAGGCCCGAAGGGAGGTGAATACGATCTGCCGCTGCTGGCTGCGCTTTCAGTCACGGAGCAAGGTGACAGGTGAGGCGCTGTGATGATTTCAATGCAGGGGGCCTGGCCTGGTGACAGATGGAGGGGGGCGGGTGGGGACTGTGGCCCGGCGGCCTGGGGGGGGGGGGGCTGCAGCGACGACGACCTTGGGGGCAGCCTTGCCCCAGGCTCAGCCCTGTCTCTCGCCAGCCCTGACCTGTAGCAGGTATTCTCCAAGGACAGCAAGCTTCTTATTCTCACAATTCCGCCCACCTCCCCTTGGAGTTGTCTATTTGCATGTTTTTATTTTTATTACTTCCCCTTGGAGTTGTCTATTTGCATGTTTTTATTTTTATTGCTTTTGCATTAAACTAAGGCAGCACGGCTCGCGCTCCTAAAAGCTCTAGTTTTTTATATGTCAATATTGCCAGGCCGGGCGACGCACAGCGTCTACCCACTTGTGAGAATAAGAAGCTTGTTGTCCTCGGAGGATACTGCTACAGGTATCTGCGCTTTACCTTCAGCAGAGGAAATAAACGCTATCAATAAAAAAAAAAAAGATGACAATCTAGATTTTTGAAAAACGAATTTTGACCTCGTCCACAAGTGATTTCATAATGCACGGTGGGCGGGGCTCATTAGCGGCTGCACCGCCCTCTTTCCCTCCTCACAAGCCGGCGTCAAGATGCCTTGGCTGGGCTGTAATTGCAAAGAGTAGCGGCTCGAATGTGACGGGGCCTGCGTGTGCCCGTTCTGCATTTCTCTTCTTGCCATGGGGCGGGCAATGGGAGCTGGCCCCAAATCTACAGCCCCAAGCGTTATCCACTAATCCACTTACACAAGCTGTCCCTTCGGATCTATACACAGCAGACAAAGCGTCTGCTCTGCTCTAAGGGATCTGCTTCCGCTCTGCGGCTTTTCTCTGTTCCCCGCGGGCAGTCATGGGCTGCGGCGGGAGCACACAGGTGAGTGAATAAGTGGAGGGAGGATGAGCATTCTTATTTTTTTGCATTTTTATGGTGGTATTGCCGTTCATAGAGGGCTGCTTCCTTGAGGATCCAGGTCACGGGAGACAGATAGATATGTTAGCTTGCTCTGGCTGGCTGGTTCACAGTCTTGCCCTTTGTATCTGCTGTGGCTGGGCTGTGGGTTCACCCCAGATGCAGTCCCGCTTGATTTTGTTGTTTTTGTTAGGCTGGTCTCTTGATTGTTTTCCCGATGTGATCTGCGCACGGTACTGCTTCTTTTCAGGACAGGTGCTGTTAGCTCCATAGTGGAACATCCTGGCAGAACGCAGCAAACATACATACAGTGGGTTAAGTAGCTAGAGTTAACAGGTTGATTTTGGAACTTCTTAGCACCGAGTTATTGATGCATATTTTCAAAGCACTTAGCCTTCCAAAGTTTCTATGGAACTTTGGAAGGCTAAGTGCTGTGAAAATCAGTGGCGTAGCCAGACCTGAGATTTTGGGTGGGCACGCACTGTCTATATAAGTATTTTTATTTATTTTATTTTTGTTACATTTGTATCCCGTGCTTTTCCACTCATGGCAGGCTCAATGCGGCTTACATAATAATATGGAATACAGAATATTGAAAGAGAAAATATAGGTTAATCATATTAGAATAATAGAAGAGATAGGTAGGTAGAGATGGGAAGAGTAGCGCTTTAGAAATGTCAAGTAGTAGTAGGGAAGGGAGCATAGGAGCCGACTTTGTGGGTGCTGTGGGTGCTTGAGCACCCCCAATATTGAGAAAATTCCTTGTACGTGTCCAGAAAGGGGTTATTTCCATGGGCTTAGCACCCCCAATCATTTTGAAAAGTTGGCTCCTATGGAAGGGAGTAGGAGAGGTATGAGCAAGGGGTATATAATTTTTTTAAAAATCATGCAAAATCCTTCTGATTAGAGACACAGAAGCTGGCTCACCTTGCGGAAGAGGGCTGTAAGCCTCTCCCTAGTGTTGACCCAGATGACACGAACCAGGCTCAGTATGTGGGGCAATTTGCTGGCAATCACCTTAGCTTTTAGTGTGGCTAGCTTCTCAGGGCTCTTTCAGGATGGACAAGAAGGTGAGGTTGGACAGAGCCTGTATGGACCCATTCTGTATTTGATTTGACAGCTTTTTGAAGGGAGCAGCATAGGAAGACTTGGAGAGCTGCAGTAGGGATTCAGTCTGCTTTACTTCATCCTTGTCCAGCTGCCTGCTGAGCCCCGACAGGTCACTGCAGCGATCCCTCCAGAACTCGATCTCCTCTAAGGGTCTGGAGCTCTCTCCTGTCTCCACAGTTTCCTGTGCGATCAGAACCTCTTTAATCTGACGTGTCCAGTGCACCATGGCAGTTTCCAGACGCTGCACCAACTCCTTGTCCTTCACTCCCAAAGTTGCAGTGACGAACGGGTGGGCAGGCGGTGGTAGTAAAAGCAACAAGGAGGCAGGGTCAACTCCGTCCTTCACTTCCCTGCCCTCTCAGCGTCCCGCCTGCCCGAAAGGAAATGATGTCAGAGGAAGGCGGGACGCAGAGGGCAGGGAAGCGAAGGACGGAGTCAAACCTGCCTCCTTGTTGCTTTTACTACCGCAGTGCTGCCCGTCCGTTCGTTGCTGCGACTTCGGGTAAAAGTCGCCGTTCCAGTTGTCCTGATTTGGGTGGGCCTGAGCCGAGATTGGGTGGGCCTGGGCCCATCCAGGCCCACCCGTAGCTACGGCCCTGGTGAAAATATGCCTCATTGGCTTTTCTGGGTAATCTCTGTGCCATGAGGTGATGACAATTCTTGGCTGGGTTTTGAAAACCTACACAGTATGAGGGTGATATCTTGGGGAAACAGTTTATAGCAGAGGGAAAAACACAAATTTTAGTTTTTGGGAGATCTGTAGAGTGGCAATGTATTGGATTATGAGTGCTATAGGTTCTCTGTTACTCTTGGAGGATGCACTCCTCCCTTTCTCTTCCCCATTTTAATTTTTTTTTTGTTGGGGGGGGGGGGGGGGTCCATCAGTATTGGTCACTTGAGACACATTCAGGTAGTTTTGGCTACAGTATATATGTGAATGGGTTTTATTGATTTTACAGGTAGGGTATGTATTTTATAGAGGCATAACCACAGCTTTCTGATCATGTCTTTTGCATGGGAGAGATCTAGCTAAGTGAAGGGGTAGAGAAAGAAATTCATGCATGATGACCTGGAGGTTGGTAAGGATTAGGAGATCACAGGCACAGGCAGAGGGAACAGGTGCACCAGAGTCAGACAGGCGATGTGCCCAGTTTGGAAGAGTGATGCAGAGATGAAACCCCTCTCTGCACAAATGAAACTGTTACTGGGGCCAAATGAAATTTTTGCAGAACAAATAGAACTTTTACTTTATCACTCAGTGGCAGAGGATCTATGAAGATAACTGCGGGAACAACATAGTAACATAGTAAATGACGGCAGAAAAAGACCTGCTTGGTCCATCCAGTCTGCCCAACAAGACAAACTCATATGTGCTACTTTTTGTGTATACCCTACTTTGATTTGTACCTGTGCTCTTCAGGGCACAGACCGTATAAGTCTGCCCAGCACTATCCCCGCCTCCCAACCACCAGCCACACCTCCCACCACTGGCTCTGGCACAGACCGTATAAGTCTGCCCAGCACTATCCTCGCCTCCCACCACCGGCTGGCTCTGCCACCCAATCTCGGCTAAGCTCCTTAGGATCCATTCCTTCTGAACAGGATTCCTTTATGTTTATCCCACGCGTATTTGAATTCTGTTACCGTTTTCATTTCCACCACCTCCCGTGGGACGGCATTCCAAGCATCCACTACTCTCTCTGTGAAAAAATACTTCCTGACATTTTTCTTGAGTCTGCCCCCCCTTCAATCTCATTTCATGTCCTCTCGTTCTACTGCCTTCGCACCTCCAGAAAAGGTTTGTTTGCGGATTAATACTTTTCAAATATTTGAACATCTGTATCATATCACCCCTGTTTCTCCTTTCCTCCAGGGTATACATGTTCAGGTCATCAAGTCTCTCCTCATACGTCTTGTAACGCAAATCCCTTACCATTCTCGTAGCTTTTCTTTGCCGGTGCTTCTTTGCCCTGCTCCTTCAACAAAAAGGACCACAACTCCTAATCCCTGTGATACCTATTTAAAATTACTAAGTGGAAAGGAGGAGATACAATTCTGCATGCCAAAATGCAAGTCTAAAGCAATAAAATCCTGGATATACTGGAGATCGAGGACTTGCGGCTGAGCAACAAGACAAGCCAATGCCAAAAGGGAGTAACACGGAGCTCGGTGTCTACCCGCTTCCATACAACCCCACTGCTGCCCTTTCAGGGTCAGACTGAGCCCTGGCATCAAAGGAAAGAGGAACTGAGCAGCGGAGGAGGAAGAGCAAGCACCAGTGGATTTACCCTCTGCAAGAACCAACGCGGGAAGCGACTTTAAAGAAAGGGCATCGGAAACATACTCTGAACAATCCACATGCCACCTGTTTACTGCCCCCTCTCCCTGCCCCTTACACTCACTTTGCCTGTGGGCCAGCAGCCAGTAATCGGAAGGTCAGAGAGCTTCTGAGGCTCATCCATCTTCCAGTGTTACTAGAGCCTAGGTGAAAAGCTGATATCGAACTGCCCGATCAGCACCAGGTTCTGGTCGCCGTATCTCAAAAAAGACACAGCAAATTAGAAAAGGTTCAAAGAAAAGCGACCAAAACCTGATTTTTTTTGCTGCTATCTGTACGCTGACCTCTGCTTCATTTGGTTTGTGTATTTCAGTTTATGGGGAGCACTAGAACATTCTTCTGGTGACCCAGACATGTTATAAGAGTAGCCATACTGGGTCAGACCAATGGTCCATCTAGCCCAGTATCCTGTTTTCCAAACAGTGGCCAAGCCAGGTCACAAGTACCTGGCAGAAACCCAATTCGTGGCAAGCAGTTGCTTCCCATGTCTGTCTCAATAGCAGACAATGGACTTTTCCTCCAGGCATTTGTCCAAATCATTTTTAAACCCAGGTAAACTAACCGCTGTTACCACATCCTCTGGCAAAGAGTTCCAGAGCTTAACTATTCGTTGAGTGAAAAAAATATTTCCTCCTATTTGTTTTAAAAGTATTTCCATGTAACTTCCTCAATTGTCTCTTAGTCTTTGTACTTTTGGAACAAGTAAAAAATCGATTCTACTTATTCTATACCACTGAGGATTTTGTAGACCTCAAATCATATCTCCCCTCAGCCATCTCTTTTCCAAGCGGAAGAGCCTTAATCTTGTTAGCCTTTCTTCATTTGAGAGGAGTTCCATCCCGTTTATCATTTTGGTTACTTTTCTTTGAACCTTTTCTAATTCTGCTATATACAGTGCTATCCGCTTAAGTGCAAGGGTCTGGGACCAAAGAAATACATGCAGTTAACCAGCACATGCACTTAACCTTTGTGACCCAAAGAAGCTTGACATCTGATAAACATATGTACAGAACTGTTTATTATTATACGTACAGTATACAGTCTCCGTTAACTGACGTTAGGCTTACTTGAAGTAATCAGTTGTAGTCCTCTGTACACTGTTGGGTCTATGAGTTCCATAGACTACGTCTGCCAGACGGTAAAAACTCATAGCAGTGACATCCAGTGGCCTCCAGATAGGCCCGCACGGTGTTGAGACTCTCCAGCGCTCTTGCAAAAGTGACAGGAGGAGGTTGTTGAATTTTGTCAGCATGTGCCTCGCTGCTCGTTTCATCATCAGCTGTTGTTGCCTGCGTGTATGTTATGACCCGGTAGTAGTGAGCCCCTGTGCCCCGACTAAGCACGGCAGAGATGGAGTGACACCGCACTTGGTCAGGCAGCCAGACTACCCCTAGCTTCACCTGGGAAGCGCCCACCGTTCACCAGGAGTTGAGCTCCCAGCTGCAGGTGGCCACCAGGACTTCTGGAACCAGCGGGGTTGCACAGCCGCTGACCAGGCTGGCAGGAAACAGACACAGTCCAGAACTAGTACTCCAACAGCAAAGGATAGTCAAATTCAGTCCAGGGTCAAGGCAGGCAGCAAACAAGCAATATCCGAGAAAACTAGCCAGGGTCCAGTACACAGGAAAACAGGAACAGAAGTTAGTCGGCGACCAGCACTCCAACAGCAACTCCTCAGAACAATTGAGGCCGAAGCAACAAAGGATTGGAGGCAGGGCTTTAAATAGAGCAGGAATCAATCCTAAACATGTGTAGGTGAACCAAGATGGCTGCCTCCATCAGCAGAGAAACCCAATGCCCAAGTATGGGTTTCCTTCCTGCAGCCGGCCAACTCCAAGATGGCTGCCACAAGCTAAGATGCCCATCCCAAGATGGCCGACCTATCCTGGAGAAACACCACCAAGATAGCAGATTAGCTCTGCCGAACCGGCCGCGCAGGCCTGGAACCAGGTGAGGAACGCATATCTGAACATCAGTGCTGTCGTCAGCTGTTTGTAGATCGTAATCAACAGCTACGTAGCGCTGAAACTCTTCAGTAACACTGGCTGGGATGTCAATAACCTGTTCATCTGACGTGTTTGCAAAAGCTGCATCTGTTTCGTCCCTCTCCACATCCTTAACAAAGCTTGCCCACTTGTAGCAGTTCACAACGGTTGCCTGTATAACATACAGGCTTCTTTCTGCATACGTAGGGAATCCAACAGTGATAGATTATGAGCCAGTTCAACAGCACGTTTATCCTTGCCAGTCTGGTCATCCATAACGCTCATCAGACGATGTAGCACAAGAGCCCGATAATGTTGTTTGAAATTGGCTATTATGCCCTGATCCATAGGTTGGATCAGAGGGGTAGTGTTTGGTGGCAGGAAGACCACCTTGATGTTAGACGGCCTGACATCCCTGTGAGCAGCACAGTTATCACAAAGCAACAAAATCTGACGCTTTTGTGCCCGCATTCTAGCGTCTAACTTCTTTAGCCACTGCTTCCAAATTTCCCCAGTCATCCATGAATTTGCGTTAGCCTTGTATGACACAGGAAGTCGCTTAACATTCTTGAAGCAACGGGGCTGTTTGCTCTTTCCAATGACGAGGGGTTCCAACTTCTCACTCCCATCCATATTGCAGCAAAGGAGGATCGTCAGCTGGTCCTTCGATGTTTTACCTCCAGTAGTTTCGGCATGTTTGAATGCAAGTGTTCCATCAGGAATCGCCTGCCAGTAGAGGCCATTTTTGTCAGCATTGAAAATGTCACGAGGTGCAAACTCGTTCAAGATGGTAGGAAGAACTGAAACACCCCAATTTTCAGCACCAAAGTCATCAGCGTCTTGTTTCTCACCATGCTGTTGTTTTATGTTGTTCCTCTCCTTCCATCTTTCCAACCATCCAACAATGGCTTTGAATTCAGTTAGTCCAAGGCTTTCAGCTAGCTGATTAGCTTTCTCCATAAGCAGTGGAACACTGTCTGCTCATGTCTCGAGAAAACCACTGAAGAAGAGCATCTTCTACCTCCTCAGCTTTTCCCGCCCTTTTACTTTTCCTGTGTGGATTTGTATTGTTTTGCCAGTCTTCCAGAAGCTGGTCTTTCTGCTTCAAGACATGTGAAATTTGAATGGGATTGACACCATATTCTTTAGCAATAGATGCTTGACTTTGTTTGTTTTCTAATTTGTTAAGACCTTCTTGTTATGTTTCTGCTAAACAACAGGTTGGAACCCTCTTTGCTAGGGTAGCTGGGTGGGACTTGAATGTTATTGGTCAGCTGCATGGGAGCTGACATCAGTAGCCTGGATCTATTTTTACGCTGCTTTGGCGTTAGGGTTACCCTGCAGTAGCCTCTTATCTCTTTTCTCCTGAGAGCTGTTGCGCTGTACGCTGGAGGAGTCTCCTACTTTGTATTTGTCTTGGTGCTGGTTTGCGTTTGCTCTGTGTTCAGTCTTAGTATTTCTCTGTCTCGGCGTGTGGTTAATTAGTTTCCTCTGCAGCTGGGTTGGGTTAATGTTTTCTGTGTGGTTGTAGTTTGTTTGTTTTGCTGTCTGTTGTAGTCCTGTCCTCTTCTGGGGTTCGTGTGCTGTGTTAACCCCTTGGTTTCTGTGTTTGGCTGAGTGAGCTGTTTGTGCCTAGTAGTCCTGGCTCTGGCCAGTACTCCCTTTTGTTTTTCCCTTCCCCTGTAGTGCTGGGTCCTGCCCGGTCTGGTTTGCCTGTTAGTCTGGTTCAGATTTGCCTTCTACAATTTCTGTCTCCGCTGGTTGCCTGCACCCAGGGGCTCAACCTCTGGGGAACGTTGCCCAAGCGCAGGTGAAGTCCTGTGAAGCTGTTCCGGTATTTTTTCTCTGTTTTACCTTGTGGAGTATCTGTTGCTGCCAGCTGGTTTCTGTGGCTCCGCTCCCGGGATTTGGGTCCGCCTAGCTTGTTGCAGGCTGTATATGCCGAAGTTCCCTTACCTTTGAGGAGTTCTGCGCCTATCCTTGGGAGCCTGGAGTTCTGGGTGAGTACCCTGTGCTCTATTATTTTTACTTGTTGCGGTTCGGTCTATCCCAGGCCTGTCCTAGATTTCCCTTTCTGTCTGCAGCCTGGGCTCAAGGGCTCACGATTCGTGAACACAAGTAACACTTCTATTCGTTCAGCCAGTTTTAAAGTCTTACAGTTCCGCTGCGACGACGACTCCAGTGTACACTCTAACAACTTTCTTTCGCTTACTCTGCCTGTGGCAGTTAAAGGGGCGGTAAATTTGAAATCTTGGTTGTCACGCGCCAGTTGGCTTCCATATTCCATGCGCGCGCTTATGCGGAGTCTTTCCTGTAGAGGAGCGGTCTTTTTTTTTTTTTTTTTTTAATTAAATTTATTTATTATAATTTTACAACTTTACAAGACCAAACTTGTTTCCAGAAACACAGTGTAGAATATCATTATAGGAAAAATTATATAATATGAAAATAAAATATTCACTTTCTTAGACCACTTTGAGGGGGCATAAGTCCAAATATGAAGGATTACTAAGAAGTATTTTACATTTTAAGTAAAGCAGTGATTGGAGACTCTTCCATTACATGTCCAATATTATTTAAGCCTTTTCAAATCTAGAAAAACTTTTAATTGTTCAGGGGCATAAAATGTATATTTTGATTCTCCAAATCTTATCATGCATTTACATGGATAGGCAAGGAAAAACGAGGCACCAATGTCCAAAGCTTGCTGTTTCATTTCTAAAAAGAATTTCCTCCTCTCTTGGGTTACTTTGGCAACATCGGGGTAAATCCAAATTTTCCCGCCTCCAAACAGGTCCTTAGAACGTTTAAAGTAAAGTTTCAAGATATTATTGAGGTCCTGCTCAAATACAAAGGAGACCAATAATGTTGCTCTTTCCGATGTATTATCTATCGTCTGTTCCAGAATTTCTGAAATGTTACTCAAATCCAGATTATCCACTGGTCTATGTTCCGCTTCATTTTTCCCAGGTTTTTTCGGAATGTAATACATTTTATTTATAGGGGGTATAGCAGTCAAAGGAATTTTCAACCAAATATCTTTTGAATAAGTCTAAAAGTAAAATACTTGGTGATTTAGGGAAATTGAGTATTCGAAGATTTAAGCGTCTATTGTGGTTTTCAATTTGTTCGATTTTTCTATGAATACCCAGTTTATCCTTTACCACACTTGAAATAAATTCTTGTAATTGATGTCTTTTTGCATCTATTGTTTTAGCAATTTCTTCAAACTTGAGAGATAATACAGAAATCTCACTTGATGATTTTTGAAGTGTATTATCCATTGCATTCAGCTTTATCCAGATTTTCTCAAGACTTATCTCCATAGTTGTTCCAGAGACCCCGATCAGCTCTCGGGCCTCTATTTCCAGATGTTTCTGTCGCGGTGGTAGACCCCCACCTGGCAGCTTTTCGCCAACACCTATGGTAGTCTGTCTCCCATCACCGTTTTCAACGCTGGACATGGAGGAATATTGGATTCTGAAGGCGGGGACAGAGATGTTTCCTGGCCTGGCGCAGTTTCCTCTCCTTCAAGGCACTGCGCTACGGGTCTTACCGCCTCAGACTCATTTGAGGCTCCTGCGAGGTAGTGGTCTATGCTCTGTTGGATCGGCGAGGAAGACGAGGCCAGTGAGGGAACACGTTTCAGTATTCCTTTTCTTTTAGTGTGGGGCATTATTCTTTTAGGTAAAAATTTTTTTTTCCAAAAGCCTGCAGCAGAGACACAGCGTTCGCACACCAACTGCCTCATGACGCCATCTTGACACGCCCCCCGAGGAGCGGTCTTAAACCATGCATATAAGCGAATCTTGCACTTATTAGTGGTGCGCTAAACCGAAGTTTGTCCCCATAGAAATTGATGGCGCCAAAAACGGAACCGAAGTATGGCATGCAGTTAAACAGAGTATGCGCTTATCCGACGTGCACTTAAATGGAGTGCAGTTTATATATGTATATAAGATATGACGTCCAGAACTGAATGCAATACTCAAGGTGCAGATGCATCATAGAGCAATACAAAGGCATTATAGTATTTTCGGTCTTATTCGCCATCCCTTTCCTAATAATTCCTAGCATTCTGTTTGCTTTTTTGGCCACTGCCACACACTGAGCAGAAGATTTCAGCGTATTATCAACAATCACACCCAGATCTTTTTCTTGAGTGCTGACCCTCAAGGTGGACCCTATCAGGTAACTATGATTCATATTATTCTTTCCAATGTTGTATCACCTTGCATTTGTCCACATTAAATTTCATCAGCCATTTGGACGCCCAGTCTTCCAGTTTCCTAAGGTCTTCCTGCAACCTTGAATAGTTTTGTATCATCTGCAAATTTGATCACCTCTCTCGTTCCGATTTTTTGAAGTCAATGGAACACTGCCCAAAATTTTGAAATAAATCCTGGTAGTCATTTAGCGTAGGGCTGTGGAGTCGGTACTCCGACTCTGACTCCGACTCCTCAGTTTATGGTGACTCCGACTCTGACTCCGACTCCTCAGTTTTTAATATGTATTTTTTTTGCATGTTGACTTAAATGTTAATGTTTGGGTTTAAAATCTATGTCATTGTGACTTTTTATTTTATTTATTAAAGAAACTATAAATATTCATTAATCACAAGGTTATGTTTATTGTTTTTTTATCAAGTATAAAGTCATCATAGCATTAGCAAGTATAAAAATCTGGAACAACCACATCCTTTGGAAATTCTAGAACAACATCCTTTGGAAATTAGAACAAAATCAAAGTTAACCTACATAAACCAAAAACATTTGGAAAACCTAAAACAACTTATATATTATTTAAACTTTGCATATATAACTGTAGAATAGCTGTTAAACATAATCCAAAATTAACTAATATATTGTTCTTAGAAACAGAATTGCTTCTGCCAGATCCTCCTTCATAGAAGCCCTTAAATCTGATTTGATTATTTTCAGTGCTGAAAACAGTCTTTCAACACTGACTTGGGTGGGTGGCATTGCTGTTACGGTTCTAGCTGCATCACTGACAATCTCTGGATAAACAATGATGGCTTCTTCTATAGTCAGTTTTGATGAGCGGTCAAACATTTCCACTTCTTTTAATCCTTTAAAAAACTCTTGCATGAATTTCTTTATATGGACATTTACAGGTTGCTTTTCCATGCTTAACCAACATCGCTTTGCTTTTGAAGCTTCCATTTTGTCCAAATAGGCTTGAAAATTCTCTTCTTCATTTGAAGAGGATGAACCTGAGTTACCATTACCACCAGTATTTATAGCTTTAGCTTCATCCAGTGGTTTATGAGTTTCAGGTAGCAATCCTTTCATGCGAACTGCTATGTCATAGAGTGCCTGTTTTCCTGTAGCAATTTGGTCACTGCTCAACAAAATTTGGCTCATTGGATAAACATAAATAGCAGCTAAGAGAATTTGATTATCCAGCAAGAGCTCCTCTCTTTTCCTCATTGAAGATACAATGCCATCAGCAATGAACCCCCCCACTTTTGTTAAGGTTATATATCAAGCCCTTCCATTCCAAGAAGAATTTACCTGGTGTTAAATCTTCATATTGCAGCTTCTTGGTAACAGCAAAAGGGTAAGAAAGTAGCCTTTCTAATTCTGTAACTTGAGCCCACTGGTTTTCTTTTAATGAAATATTTACATTGTCCAGTTCTTCAAGAAAGTCTTTTAGTTCAAGCAAACGCTTTATCATCAAGTAAGTGCTTCCCCAGCGCGTTGCTTGATCCAACATGGCTTCTTTTCCAGCACGTCTCTTCAGAATAGCATCTGTTTTAGGGATCCTGGCTGCAACAGCTACTTGCCTCAACTTCCTAATTAGTGTAGCCGCATGACGATCCTTCAATCCATCTCTTATTGCTAGTTGCAGAGTATGAACAGCACAACGCATATGTTGAATGGTAATAAGCTTAGATGCTTCTTCAGCAATATCATCCAAACTTTCACAGCTTTCTTGAATTGCAGAACTTCTGATATTTGTATGCTGCTTTCTTCATCAACTTCCTTCATTTGTTTAATTGTGCTTAACATATTTGAAGCATTATCAGTTACAATGCATAGAATGTGTTCCTTTTTAATTTCAAAATCTTCTAAAACACCTTCCACTAACTTCTGCAGATACTCACTGGTATGATGTGCCTGAGTGTCCTTTACTCCTAATGTCCGGGTTATTGTTTTTTTGTTTTCATCAGCAAATCTAACATCAATTGCAAAATAATTGACTCTGTGATGTGTGCATGCATCCATTTTAATAAAGACAAAACGTCCCTTCAGACTTTTTCTTAGTGCTTCCTTCTTACATTTGGCCTCTTCAAGTATAAGTTTCCTTATACTTTCTAGTTCCAGAGAAACTCCAAGCTTTTTAGCCATTTCTCCATTTAAGCCTAAAAAGGCTGGTTGTGAAAAAAAAAGATAGTGGTATACTATTCTTTACTGCCATTTCAATGATGTGGTTTTTGAATTTTTCTGGTGTCATTGTTATAGTAACTTTGTCAGTTGTAAAAACTTTTGGTAGTTGTGTCTGGCCTCCAGTAGATTTCTGATCTTTTATTGACCCTGAAGTAGATGGAATGTTTTCATTGCTATCTTTCTCATTCACAGCTTCTAACACTTTAGGATGGAAACGCTGCAAGTGTCTTTTTAAATTTGATGCTTTTGTAGGTGCATTTTTTTCATAACCACTGAAACTGCTAATTTTTGCATCACATGCTTTTTCACCACCATCATCTTCTATAATACATTGACATACATAATGTTTCCCATCTGTTGATATTGTAAAGTGTTCATAAACAGCAGACTTTGTCATGTTTCCTGACATTCTTTTTGCCATTGTGAATGGTGTGCCACTTCCACTAAAATATAAAGCTCTTCTTGCAGAGAGAAAGGAAGTTGGGTGGAGTCTCTCTGCTGCTTTATCTGTGTGTGCTGAATGATCTTCTCTTGGAGCTTAAGTTCACTGTGGGGTCAGAGAGGAGGTGCTCTACAGCAGGTCAGTAAATGCAAAGGGAGACTGAGCAGAGGGAAGATCTCCAGCAAAATAGTTCAGCTGGACTTCACACTAGTGAAACAACTAGATACTAAGCTTTATTCACAGCAGAGAAGTACTTTATTCAAATGTATGAGTGTTGCAGGAATTACCACTATTGTTAGCAGAATCTGTGGTACTTCAGGAGTCAAACACCACACACCAGAATGAGAGAGGAATCTTCTTTATTTGCCAGCAAACAAAGTAGGACATCGGCTCTAGTTCTCTCTGTGTCTTGTCCTTCTGTGTCTCTTCTTCTGAGCTCTCTCTCTGTGTCTCCTGTCTTCTGTCTGTTGTCTCTCTCGTCTCAGCTCCTTCTCTTCTAACGTAAACTGCTTCTGTTCCCATTTATACCCTTCTAGCCCCCCTTTCTCACCAGATGGTAAAAAATAGATTGATTACCCTGTCTTGAACTAATTATTACTTACACATTACTTAAAACTATCAGTTACGCCCAAAGTGCAATGGTACTGGTGCGCATTTGGGGCATATGTATTGGAACTGCACATTGATAAAATCTTTTTGGATTGAGTTGAACTCACATGTATCTCAGATATGGAATAACCTGTGGAAACCATCGCCACGACAGTTATTTGACCTTTTCGGAATACAACACCCAGCTCCGGTGGGATTTAAAGCTTTTTTGAAAAGAGCAGTTTTGATGGCAAAGCGTGTCATTTTGCAGTTGTGGTTGGTAACGGATCGCCCAACCATATCCCACTGGAGGTCAGCAATGATTCAAGCCTGTGCGATAGAGAAGAAAGGAATAAAGGACCTGGCCTCCAAGCGAGGCGAGCAGTTTTGTGACACTTGGTCTCCATTTTGGGACACTCTCACTCCAGTGGCAAGAAGCAAAATATTGAACTGTTAAAAGTAGGGCTGGGAGGGTAGTTTGTTGTTTGGGGGGGGGGGGGGGGGGGGGGGGAAGGGGGGTTTAATAGCAACAATGTTTCAAAAAAGTTATGCAATCCAAGCACTGTACTTGTTTTGGCTTATTATGAGCATAATGTACACAGATATTGTTTGGTTTGCAATAAATAAGATTTATTAAAAAAAAAAAACTATCAGTTACATAGCTTTGAGATATTTCCTAAACTGACCTATGACCTGGGGCCTCTCAAACCAGACAATGTGGCACCTATCTCCTGCATTTTATTATTATTCACATAATCAGATTCCCGGTCATAGCTTAAACTGGGTTCATTAAGGGGCCAATCTTGCTTAATGGCACACAGACATGGTTTGTTATTACTTTCAGAAGACCAGTCCTACACTTAGCTAATCAATCAAGGAGATGACTTGACTTTTCCTGACCTCTTTCACCTAGCTAGGACTGTGGATAATTCAAACCAGATGATGACCTCTTAAACTGCAGACAAAGCTCACTTGAAAAGTCAGACACTGATGTAACACTGAATTGAAAAGATATTCTACATAGAAATAGAACTTATTAATTAAACAGAATAAAACATATTCTAAAATAAGCAGAAATCAGAATTCCTTATAAGACAAAATCTAAATTATCAAGAATTATTTAAACCTACACTATCTCCTTCTAAACAGCATTAGCCTAATCTTTTAAACTGCCTGCGAAACTGTCCAGTATGCCTTGCTCATAATGGCATCCAGATGTGGTAAATAATACCTATGAACTAACATTAACAATCCATCACTCAAAAAGGGACAAAGAAAGTTCCATTTCTCTCTGACCTTTCTAACCTCTAGTGTAGCAAAAGCTAGACTTCTGAACAATTAAAACCAGATGGCATTCCATCACTTTACAGGACTGAACCAAAGTTAAAATTAATATGATTTCTCTGCCCAAGCTGCCTCATGAGGAGTCGGTACATTTTTGCCGACTCCAACTCCGACTCAATGTACCCAAAATTGCTGCCGATTCCGACTCCACGACTCCGACTCCACAGCCCTGATTTAGCGTGTTTCTCCTCATCTTTTGGCTGTGTGTCCCCACTGCCTGCTGCACGGAGGTTTGTGGCATGTGGTTTTGTGAAAGTAGGTAAACCTTGAGTTTGGAAAGGCAGGGATGCATTTGAGGTAGAGCCTTAACAAAACTATAAACTAATGGTTGACTAGCATTACGATTTGTAGAACTTATTCCTGGAACAGTGGTTAATTTTCAGCTGGCAGTGCCAAGCCTCTGTATTTGAAATCGTGTGTATGCATTTATGGAGCTTGGGGAATTTATTTTCTTTTCTTGTAAGCTGGCTCATCTGAGCAAAGTGAGGTTGCAGGTGAGATTTATTTATCTGAGACCATGCCGGTTACCTTTTCTAGGCCAAAGTTATGTAATAGAGTTTGAATGTAGTATGGTATGATTTTTTCAGCAGCATAATGTAGGTAAGGACATTATAAATGTAGTTATGGAAACTTGACCATGCCTTTACTGTAGCAGCTCACACTGTGCTACTGCATAAAAATTATATGAAAATATGACATGACCAGAAGTTCTGAGGGGACATTTTCTCTGGTAAATGAACACTAGTTTGCTTTGGGAATTTAAAGATTAGGGTTTAAAGGAGGAATTGTAGGTTAGTGATAGGCAGAATAAAACAGCAAACTTTATCAATTAATCTCCATACTCTTTCCCCCTAGTTTTAAAACTTGAACTTTGTACCAGAGCATTAACAGATAGGTCCTGCAGTGCCTGCTAGAGGCTAGTTTAGTATTAAGGGGCGGGGGGGAAGAGAGAGAGAAAAGAGCAGGCATCCTATATAATAATTCTCACCTCCAACAGGATGTGCTTGGGACCGTGCCTGCCGGAAGTGGTCTGCTAGGCAGGCACGCACTGACCTCAGTGACATCAGTGACAGACAATTTGGCAAAGCAAAACAATCTGAGTGCTGGCCATTAGGAAACAGGGTTGATAGGAGAGTTTTAAAAGACTGAAGGAACCGAAAGTGTTAAATGGGGGAGGGGGGAAGTTCTGAACGACTGAAAGACATGAACATTTGGGAAAGGAAAACAATGCTGGCCATTAGGACACAGGGTAGATAGGAGAGTTTTAAAAGACTGAAGGAAACTGAAAGTGTTAAACTGGAGAAGGGGGGGAGGAGTTGTGAATGACTGAAAGACATGCAAATTTGGGACAGGAAAACAATCTCAATGCTGGCCATTAGCACACAGGGTACATAGGACAGTTTTAAAAGACTGAAGGAACCAAAAGTGTTCGGGGGGGGGGGGGGGGGGGGGGGGGGCAAGTTCTGAATGAATGAAAGAAATGAAAATTTACGAGACGAACACAATCTGAATGCCGGGCATTTGTACACAGGGTAGATAGGACACTTTTTTTTAAAAAATGAAGGACGTGAAAGTATTACATCTTGGGGGAGGGGTGAGGAGGAAAGCGGTGGGGTATCCGGATACTGGGCATTAGGGCCATGGGGGTACATAGACTTTTGAAAGCCTTAAGGAACCCAAAGTGTGGGAAGGAGGAGGAAAAGGAGGGGAGGCAACGGGGTGAGGGGCATTAGGAACAGGGGAGGGGGCCCTGTCACGCACTCTCATTCTCACACACACACTGTCACACACCCGCACATTCACTCTGGCTCTCTCTCTCAAACATACACACTCCCAGGAAAACCTTGCTAGCGCCCGTTTCATTCATTCCAGAAACGGGCCTTTTTTTACTAGTTATTAACTAGTTTCAATAGTGTACAACCCTTTCGCCATAGTTTTAAACTGAAACCTTTTCTAGAGGTAGAAACTTAACAGCCAAAAAACTTTAAAAGGTAGAGGGAAGGCTCAAATCTTGTGCTAAAAAGACAGTTTCTGTTCTTTGGTTGCTGGAGAGGTAGCATGGCCACTGACCTCAATTAGGTGTTAATTAAGGTGTGAGGAAGTAGAATATTTGCATAGGTTACTAAGGGCAACCCTGATACAAGTTAGCTTGAAAGAGTCTGTTTTGAAAACGTCCCCTTAAATTCAAAACTATATAAAGAGGAAAGGTTCCACTGAGCTTTCTTTCTGAGAAGTTATGAGAGAAGAGGACATTACTCTGGTAAGTGAACACTCTTTTGCTTTGTGTTTTGGGAACTTAAAGATTGGGGTTTAAAGGAGGAATTGTAGGTTAGTGATAGGCAGAATAAAAATATAAACCAGCAAATTTTATCAACTAATCTCTATACTCTTTTCCCCCTAGTTTTGAGTAGAGAGATGCGGTAGCCGTGTAAGTCCACTTTTAAAGGTAATAGAAATAGTATAAAATAAAACAGAAAAGAATATAAGATGTTCCTTGTCATCAAGCAGATGAAGCCATTACGTATGGGTTATGTCCATCAACCAGCAGGGGAGATAGAGAGCACTCAAACTTTCACAGTGCCCTCTTGGCCAGCTAGCTCCACTGCCTCTTCAGTATTCTCTATCTCCCCTAGCAGGGTGGCTGCAGCTTGTTCGAGCTCCAGAAAAATCTGCCGGGAGGTGGTTCCTGGCTTGCCAGTTGTTAACCGGGGTGTTGGAGGCTATAGCAGCTTCACTTTAAAGGCACATAGGTTAGCCCTTTCCCTGCCTTACCCATACCTCTGTGGATGTGGACATATTGCCTTGCTTTCCCTGTCCTTTCCCACCAACAGTGGATGCAGGCATATAGGTTCGCCCTTTCCCTGCCTTTCCCACTCATCTGAGCCTCCGGAGTCTTCAATACCTCTGCTTTCCTCACAGCTTTAAAAAAAAAAAAAAAAAAAAAAAAGAACAGAGGTTTTTGACCTGATTTTCAGCAGGATCGTAGTTGTACACTAGATCCTTTGAGGTAAAAGTGTTTTCCAACTCCTCCGGGGTGGGCCCGCGATCGGGGCGAATTTGGCGCGAAATCGCCATTTTGGATTTTACCGCCGTTTTTCGGCGATGGCTGCGGACAATGTAAAGCGCTGTTCCACTGGTGGCAAGCGCAAATCAGCAGCAGGGCTCTGTAAATCGTGCTGTACTGGCGTAGGAGCCGGCCCGAGCAATGTTTCTTCCCGCTCTGAGCTGGCAGCGGGCGCCATTTTGCTTACACCGCATGGCGCGGCCTCCGTGGACATGGAGAGACCTGAGCCGGGTGGGGCACCTCGAGATGAGGTTATTTCAGGAGTGGTTGGCACCAGACAGGATTTGGGTGCCCAGGGTGAGATTTTCTCCCCGGATTTTGTGCTTTTGCTGCATAAAGCATACATGATGAAAAGAGCCCTTCCTCAGGGGTCGCCTGAGGCTCCTCTGATTGCCCCTCCCGATGGATTCTGGCCTGGGACTGCCCAGTGAGGCTTTTTTCCCGGATGCTTGGCCTAAAGATAAGCGCAGAAGGGTTAATTCCCCTTCAGATTGTGGTGCACCTTTTTCCCCCCCGTGGTCGGGGTGTGAGGATTCGGAGAACTCTGACAGACGTTCTTGGTCTGAGGAACCAGAGTCAGGTGCGGATTTACCACAGGATCTGGATGATCCCTCCGCGGTGAGGATTTTCCACCGTGATGAGCTGCCAGCGCTTATTTCAGATACCCTGCAGGCCCTCTCGATTGAAGATCCTGACAGTGGCATGGCCTCCTCGGGTAATCCCAGGATGGCTAGTACCAAGAAAGCTGCTCGGGCCTTCCCTTTGCATGACTCCATCCTAGAGCTTGTTTCGGCTCAGTGGGCTGACCCCGAGGGACCTTTGAGAGTTTCCAGGGCTATGGGGCAGTTATACCCTCTGCGTGAGGGGCATTTGGCTCGTTTTCAAATGCCTTCAGTGGATGCCCTAGTCACTGCGGTGACAAAGAGAACTACCCTCCCTGTTGAAGGAGGTGTTGCCCTGAAGGATGTTCAAGACCGTAGGCTGGAAACAGCATTGAAATGGTCCTTTGGAATTGCAGGTCTCACTGTTCGGGCGTCTGCATGCAGCTGTTATGCTGTTAGAGCCTGCCTAGCTTGGCTGCAACAGGCAGTGGCTCAGCCCGGAGATGGAGCGGAGCCCTTCTTGGATGTGGCTCCGCGGATGGAGGTGGCCTTGTCCTTTCTGGCTGATGCCCTTTATGACCTTGTCAGAGCTTCGGCTAAACAAACGGCAGTAGCAGTGGCAGCTCGCCGTCGTCTGTGGCTACGACACTGGGCAGAGGACATGGCCTCTAAGCAAAGGTTGGTGAAGTTGCCTTTTCAAGGACTTCTCCTATTTGGTGAGGAGTTGGAGAAAATTGTGAAAGGCCTGGGTGATCCTAAACCCCAGCGCTTGCCCGAAGATAGGCAGAGGCCTTCCTCTAAGGGCCAGGCGGTCCACTCCTCGTACAGACCTCGCTTCTGTGAAGCTAGAAGGTACCGCCCGGGGTTTTCTGCTGGGTTCACTTCACGTGCCCGTGGTCAGCAGAGGAACTCCTTTCGCTCGGACAAGCGTTCCGCAGCCGGTGGCTCAAGACCAGGAGTTCAGGTGCGACCCTCTCAATGATGGTGCGCCGGCCCTCACCTCGATGCCTGTCATCGGAGGACGGCTTTCCCTCTTTGCCGAGGAGTGGGCCAAGATTTCCTCAGATCAGTGGGTTCTGGACCTGATCAGAGATGGATACAGAATAGAATTCAACGCCCCAGTAAGAGACGTGTTTGTGGAGTCCCGATGCGGTTCTGCCGTCAAACGGGCGGCAGTGGAGGAGACTTTGCAAGGTCTGATTCTGTTAGGGGCTGTGACCCCGGTGCCTCCCGCCGAGCAAGGCTGCGGCCGATACTCCATCTACTTTGTGGTGCCGCGAAAAGGTGGGTCCTTTCGCCCTATTCTGGTCTTAAAAGAAGTGAACAAGTCCCTGAGAGTGCGGCATTTCCACATGGAATCCCTGCGCTCCGTCATTGCGGCGGTCCAGCCAGGAGAGTTTCTCACGTCTCTAGACCTGAAAGAAGCTTACTTGCACATACCAATTTGGCCCCCGCATCAGAAGTTTCTGAGGTTTGCGGTGTTGGGAAAGCATTTCCAGTTCAGGGCCTTGCCTTTTGGCCTCGCCACAGCTCCCCGAACCTTTTCGAAGGTAATGGTGGTAGTAGCTGCTTTTCTCAGGCGAGAGGGTATCAGGGTTCACCCGTACCTAGACGACTGGCTCATCAGAGCAGACTCTGCAACAGAGAGCTTACAAGCTACAGCCAGAGTGGTCTCAGTACTGCAATCTCTAGGCTGGGTCGTCAATATGGCCAAAAGTCACCTGACCCCTTCTCAATCTCTAGAATTTTTGGGGGCCAGGTTCGACACAGTCTCGGGCTATGTGTTCCTACCCGAGCTAAGGCGGTGCAAGCTTCAGAATCGGGTCCGTCTGCTCCTGAGGATGCCCCGCCCGCGAGCTTGGGACATTGTCCAGCTGCTGGGATCGATGACGGCCACGATGGAAGTGGTACCCTGGGCGAGAGCGCACCTGAGACCTCTACAGTATTCCCTACTCCGGAGAAGGTCTCCTATTTCTCAGGATTACCAATGCAGACTTACTTGGCTCCCTGCGGCCCGACTCAGCATGGAGTGGTGGCTCTCGGACAGCATGCTGCGGCGAGGAATGCCGCTGACGCTCCCCGTTTGGTGCCTAGTGGTAACAGATGCCAGCCTGAAGGGCTGGGGCGCACATTGCAAGGGGAAGCATGCCCAGGGTCTATGGACACCCGAGGAGTCGGAGTGGTCCATCAACCGCCAAGAGTTGAAAGCGGTGTTTCAGGTGCTTCTGGCCTTTCAAGTGACCCTGGAAGGATTGGCTGTCAGAGTGATGTCGGACAACACGACAGCGGTGGCCTATATAAATCGACAAGGCGGAACAAGGTGCAGAGCACTAGCCGCGCAGGCCGAACTGATTTGCCACTGGGCCGAGCTGCATCTTCAGTGTCTGTCGGCAGCTCATATTGCAGGTCAGAGCAATGTGCAGGCTGATTATCTGAGCAGGCATCAGATCGATCCAGCAGAATGGAATCTGGCAGACGAAGTATTCCTGCAGATCTGTGCCAAATGGGGCAAGCCCGTGATGGATCTAATGGCGACAAGTGCCAATACCAAAGTCTCGTGCTTCTTCAGCAGATGGAGAGATCCTCGCTCGGCGGGGTTCGATGCCTTGGCTCATCCCTGGCCTCCGGGTCTACTTTATGTGTTTCCCCCATGGCCCTTGATAGGGCGCCTGCTCTTGCGGATTCGGCTGCACCCAGGAGAAGTGGTCCTCATCGCCCCGGATTGGCCAAGGAGACCTTGGTATGCAGACCTCCGACAGATGCTCCTGGAGGCTCCTCTGCCGTTACCTCTGGTACCGAACCTGTTGACTCAGGGACCGGTAGCCATGGAGGACGCCGGCCGCTTTGGTCTTACGGCATGGCTATTGAGAGGGCGCAATTGAGGGATAAAGGTTATTCCAATAAAGTTATTTCCACTCTCCTGCAAGCCCGCAAGCGGTCCACTTCCGTGGCTTATGCCAGGATTTGGTGCCTGTTTGAGTCTTGGTGTGCTTCCAGAGCCATTGCTCCAATGCGGGCTCCTGTCTCGCCGATTCTGGACTTTTTGCAGGAAGGTGTACAAAAAGGCTTGGCTTATAATTCCCTGCAGGTGGCAGCGTTGGCCTCCCTTCGTGGTAAGGTGGAAGGCGTGTCTTTGGCTGCTCACCCAGATGTGGCACGGTTTCTTAGAGGGGTGCTTCGGCTCCGACCTCCAGTGCGAGCACCCTGTCCAGCTTGGAACCTGGGGCTAGTTTTGAAAACCCTGCAGGCATCTCCTTTTGAGCCGCTTCGGCGAGCATCGGAGAAAGATTTGACACTGAAGGCTGTTTTTCTGGTGGCCATTACCTCGGCGAGACGGGTGTCAGAGCTCCAGGCGCTGTCCTGTAGAGACCCATTTCTGCAATTTTCAGAGTCCGGAGTCACGTTTCGGGCCGTGCCTTCCTTTATGCCTAAGGTGGTTTCAGCCTTTCACCTAAACCAGCCCATTTTCTTGCCCTCTTTTTCAGAGGAAGAGTTTCCAGAATCTTTTGGGCAGCTGCACCTTTTGGATGTGCGCAGGACTCTGCTGCAGTATCTGCGAGTTACTAACTCTTTCAGGACTTCTGATCATCTGTTTGTTTTGCTATCCGGTTCTCGCAGAGGGTCTCCAGCGTCTAAAGCCACTATTGCCCGCTGGCTCAAAGAAACTATCTTTTCAGCTTATCTGCTGGCCGGCAGGGTTCCGCCTGTAGCCTTTAAGGCGCATTCTACTAGAGCGATTTCTTCCTCTTGGGCTGAAACTGGAGCACTCTCTCTTCAAGAGATATGCAGTGCAGCAACATGGGCTTCTAAGCTCTCCTTTGCCCGACATTACAGGCTGGATGTGGCTGCCAGGAGGGATGCGCGTTTTGGTGCACAAGTGCTAGCGCGTGGTGTGGCTTGTTCCAACCCTATCTAGGGATTGCTTTGTTACATCCCATACGTAATGGCTTCATCTGCTTGATGACAAGGAAGGGAAAATTAGGTTCTTACCTTGGTAATTTTCTTTCCTTTAGTCATAGCAGATGAAGCCATGAGCCCTCCCTGTATGATTGTCTGTATGCTGTGAATCTGTTTTTCAGGTTCTGTTCTAATTTCCTGAAGTTCCTTCCTTGGGAGAAAGTTGGAAAACAATCTTCAGGATTCATGTTCAGTTTAAATTTAGGAGAATGTGTTCATTCCCTCCAGTGTGTTGGGAGGATGTGTGATTCCCTCCAGGAGGCGCGTGTGTTCCCCTCCAGTTCTATAAATAGGAGGATGAGTTCATTCCCTCCAGTGTGTTGGGAGGATGTGTGATTTCTTCCAGGAGGCGCGTGTGTTCCCCTCCACTTATACACAGGAGGATGAGTTTATTCCCTCCAGGAGGATGTGCATTCCCTCCTTTATGAGTTCATGCCCTTGTGATGGGCCATCGTTCGCTGTGAGGAAAGCTCTTGTAATTCCCATTGCGGTTTGCCATACTGCTTTGGAAGCTTCAAATACTGAAGAGGCAGTGGAGCTAGCTGGCCAAGAGGGCACTGTGAAAGTTTGAGTGCTCTCTATCTCCCCTGCTGGTTGATGGACATAACCCATACATAATGGCTTCATCTGCTATGACTAAAGGAAAGAAAATTACCAAGGTAAGAACCTAATTTTCCCATACAAATAATAATAATAAAAAAGGTAACACTTATACCCCATGCTTTCCCACTTATTAGCAGGTTCAGTGCGGCTTACATAGTATGTCAGGATTACAAAGTAACATAGAATGGATATGGCTGTAATATAGTGAATAAAGAGGTGGTCAATAAGATATAGGTGAGTAAGATGGGTAGGAGGATGGTAGAGGTAGAGGAGTGGGAGGAGGGAGTGTAATTGGGGAAAGGTATGTTGTTTAATAAGGACGAATGTATTGTGAAGTGTTGGAAGAGGGATGAACGAAGAAAGGATGAATAAGGGAGCATAATCCAGGTTCTGTCTTCAAAGTCTGATCCGGGTGGCGCAGAAGAATTCCAAATTTAAGTCAGATCCTTTGAGTAGGCTTACTTGAAGAGGTAAGTTTTTAGCAGCTTCCGGAAGGGTAGATGGTTATTGACTATTCAAATGGATGGTAAGGTGTTCCAGGTTTTACTGCCTATGACGGAGAAGTTGGATGCATAATATGTTTTGTACTTGAGTCCTTTGCAGTTGGGAAGATGTAAGTCTAAATATAAAATTATAAATATTTATAATACATTTTTTGATTAGCTTTCGAAGGTAGCCATTCTTTGTCAGATCAGAAATAAGCAACTTTTGTTAAGTAACAGCATATATAAATGAAACATCAGAGTATTTCAGTGACAGTTTGAAAGGAGGGGTGGGCTAGCTGAGAAACAGAGAGGGATGAGAGAAAGGGAGATATGTATGGTGATCAGAGGCTGACAAAGCAGTGAAATTTCAAGATCTAGAAAACCTAGATCTTTAAGTCCTGTCTGGTGGGTGTCAAAATATTTAACCATTTTGACTTCAAAGGTCTTGCATTCCTGTACTGTTTTAAAGTTTCCTTTCAGTATTCTCACCATAAAATCATAGGTACAGTGTTCTGGTTTTTGTAAAGCACTGTCCCAGAGTGGTAACATCCTAGTTAGCACTGGAATTTTTCATATGATGTCTATGTAAATTAAATCTCCTCTTGAGCATCTGTCTTCGTCACATTTTTTACACTGGATGATAATGAGCTTGCAAACCTATTGTTAGAAATATGTAATTTATCCTTAAAATTGAGTGTGATACCGGAAGACTGGAGGGTGGCCAATGTAAAGCTGATTTTTAAAAAAGGTTCCAGAGGAGATCCGGGAAATTATAGACCGGTGAGTCTGACGTCGGTGCCGGGCAAAATGGTAGAAACTATTATTAAGAACAAAATTACAGAGCATATTCAAAAGCATGGATTAATGAGATAAAGAGGGGCATAATCGAACGCGAACGCCTATCTCCATGGGCATCTATGTCTGAAAACGGGTACGTGAAGAGGCGGGACAGACCGTATTTTTGAAAAAATGGACGTTTTTCAGCTCGGCGTTTGTTTTTTTTTTTAGCGATAATAGAAACTAAAAACGCCCAGATCAAAAACGTCCTAATCTGAGCCATTTGGTCATGGAAGGGGCCAGGATTCGTAGTACACTGGACCCCCTGATATGCCAGGACACCAACTGGGCACCCGAGAGGTCAGTGCGGTGGACTTCAGAAACAGCTCCCACATGCATAGCTCCCTTACCACGGGTGCTGAGCACCCAACCCCCCTCCCCCAAAACCCACTACCCACAAATGTACAACACTACCATTGCTCTTAGGGGTGAAGGGGGCACCTACATGTGGGTACAGTGGGTTTTGGAGACCTCCCATTTACCAGCACAAGTGTTACATGTAGGGGGGGATGGGCCTGGGTCCACCTGGCTGAAGTGCACTGTGGTACCCACTAAAAGTGCACCAGGGACCTACATACATGCAGGCCTCTAGGACTTGTTGCTGCTATATAACATTGGCACACCAGTTGACACCTGAAGACTAATCTCTCCGAAAACGTCCTTTATTGGAATAAGCACGCTTACTCACAGTTAACTGCAGATCAGAGGTTGTGCCCCACTGGCAACGAGTCTTCCTGGTACTGAGATGAGCAGTAGGTCAGAGCAGGCAGAATGGTGTACAATGCCACATTCAAGGTAAGAACTAAGTTCTGTAACGTGGCTAACACGTGAAAGGGATCTAAAACTGGCTTACAAAAATGGCCACTACCTCCATGGACTACCGGAAACACAACAGGGCACACTCTGACCCAGTAAGCAGGGGGAAAAGCACCATGGGAGTAGAGCCTACCAACATCGTGAGCATTTGCCACAAGCTAGTGGAATCATGAAGCCCAATACCCTACACCCACCACAATGCATTGCTGATGTGACTCTGCAGTGCGCATAACAGAAAAGGTGTCACACTCACCCAAGAGCCACATCAGAACCAGGGAAAGGCTGTCAGAGGATAGAACACATTCTGCTGTCATGGAGGTGGGTACGGCATTCGAGGCTGGAAAAAAAGTTTTTAAAGTGGGTTTTTTTTGGTGGGAGGGGTTAGTGACCACTGGGGGAGTCCAGGGAAGTTCATCCCCGATTCCCTCCAGTGGTCATCTGGGCAGTTGGGGCACTTTTTTGGGACTTGTTCGTGGAAAAAAAGGGTCCAAAAAAAGTGACCCAAAATCGCGGTAAAAACGCCTTTTTTTTGATTATCAGCTAAAGATGCCCATCTCTCCTCGGCCGATAACCACGCCCCAGTTCCGCCTTCACCACGCCTCCGACATGCCCCCGTTAACTTTACCCGTTTCCATGTCGGATTGCAGTTGGAAACGCACAAAATCGGCTTTCGATTATACCGATTTGGGTGCCCACGGGAGAAAGACGCCCATCTCCTGATTATAAGCAGGAAAGTCTACTACTACTACTACTACTATTTAGCATTTCTATAGCGCTACAAAGCGTATGCAGCGCTGCACAAACATAGAAGAAAGACAGTCCCTGCTCATAGAGCTTACAATCTAATAGACAAAAAATAAAGCAAGCAAATCAATTAATGTGTAGAGGAAAGAGGAGAGGAGGGTAGGTGGGGCGAGTGGTTACAAGTCAAACGCAATGTTAAAGAGGTGGGCTTTCAATCTAGATTTAAAGATGGTCAAGGATGGGGCAAGACGTAGGTGCAGCGAGACAGAAGGAGCGAAGTCTGGAGTTGGCAGTAGTGGAGAAGGGAACAGATAAGAAGGATTTATCCATGGAATGGAGTGCACGGGAAGGGGTGTAAACGGATAGAGAGCCAGTGAAGCGACTTGAGGAGAGGGGTAGTATGAGTAAAGCAACCCTGACGGAAGACGAGATGGGCAGCAGAGTTTTGAACTGACTGGAGAGGGGAGAGGTGATTAAGAAGCAGATTGCAGTAGTCCAAACGAGGGGTGACAAGGGTGTGGATGAGGGTTTTGGTAGAGTGCTCGGAAAGAAAGGGGCGGATTTTATGGATGTTGTAAAAAAAAGAAATGACAGGTCTTGGCGATCTGCTGGATATGAGTAGAGAAGGAGAGAGGAGAGTCAAAGATGACCCCAAGGTTTCCAGCTGAGGCGACAACATGGATTTAGTGAAGGGAAATCCAATCTACTACATTTCTTTGAAGGGGTGAACAAACGTGGATAAAGGTGAGCTGGTTGATATTGTATATCTGGATTTTCAGAAGGCGTTTGACAAAGTATCTCATGAAAGATGCCAGAGGAAATTGGAGACTCATGGGATAGGAGGTAGTGTTCTATTGTGGATTAAAAACAGGTTAAAAGATAGAAAACAAGAGAGTAGGGTTAAATGGTCAGTATTCTCATTGGAGAAGGGTAGTTAGTGGAGTTCCCCAGGGGTCTGTGCTGGGACCGCTGCTTTTTAACATATTTATAAATGACCTAGAGATGGGAGTAACTTTGCTGATGACACAAAGTTATTCAAAGTCGTTAAATCGCGGGAGGATTGTGAAAAATTACAAGAGGACCTTACGAGACTGGGAGACTGGGCGTCTAAATGACTGATGACGTTTAATGTGAGCAAGTGCAAAGTGTTGCATGTGGGAAAGAGGAACCCGAATTATAGCTACGTCATGCAAGGTTCCACGTTAGGAGTCACGGACCAAGAAAGGGATCTAGGTGTCGTTGATGATGATATGTTGAAACCTTCTGCTCAGTGTGCTGCTGCGGCTAAGAAAGCAAATAGGATGTTAGGTATTATTAGGAAAGGAATGGAAAACAAAAATGAGGATGTTATAATGCCTTTTTATCGCTCCATGGTGCGACCGCACCTCGAATATTGTGTTCAATTCTGGTCACCGTATCTCATAAAAGATATACTGGAATTAGAAAAGGGGCAACGAAAATGATAAAGGGGATGGGACAACTTCCCTATGAGGAAAGGCTAAAGTGGCTAGTTCTCTTCAGCTTGGAGAAAAGGCGGCTGAGGGGAGATATGATAGAGGTCTATAAATAATGAGTGGAGTTGAACGGGTAGATGTGACGCGTCTGTTCATGCTTTCCAAAAATACTAGGACTAGGGGGCATGCGATGAAGCTACAATGTAGTAAATTTAAAACGAATTGGAGAAAATGTTTCTTCACTCAATGTGTAATTAAACTCTGGAATTGGTTGCCAGAGAATGTGGTAAAGGTGATTAGCTTAGCGGAGTTTAGAAAAGGTTTGGAGGGCTTCCTAAAGGAAAAGTCCATAGACCGTTATTAAATGGACTTGGGGAAAATCCACTATTTCTGGGATAAGCAGTATAAAATGTTTTGTACTTTTTTGGGATCTTGCCAGGTATTTGTGATCTGGATTGGCCACTGTTGGAAACAGGATGCTGGGCTTGATGGACCTTTGGTCTTTCCCACTATGGCAGTACTTATGGAAGATGAGCATGTGAAGGATTCCTTTATGTTGAATATTTTTTCTTTGTGAATGACTGTGGGGTCCTGTGAAATGTTTTGGAATAGTTTGCAGCTGGATATTGTCATTGGGGATTCTACTCTTCCAGTCTCGTCAACCCTGAAAATCCTTGGTGTCTTGTTAGACACTCACTTGCAATTCGATAACCAGGTTAATCTCATCACTAAACGGATGTGCTACGCAATGTGGAGATTGCGGCGTATCCGGAAATTCCTCTCGAAGGACCTCTTCCGTACTCTCACTCATTGGTTACATAGTAGATGATGGCAGAAAAAGACCTGCATGGTCCATCCAGTCTGCCCAACAAGATAAACTCATATGTGTATACCTTACCTTGATTTGTACCTGCCTTTTTCAGGGCACAGACCGTACAAGTCTGCCCAGCAGTATTTCCCGCCTCCCAACCACCAGTCCCGCCTCCCATCACTGGCTCTGGCACAGACCGTATAAGTCTACCCTCCACTATCCTCGCCTCCCAACCACCAACCCCTCTTCCCCCACCTGCTCCGCCACCCAATTTCGGCTAAGCTTCTGAGGATCCATTCCTACTGCACAGGATTCCTTTATGCATATCCCACGCATGCTTGAATTCTGTTACCGTTTTCATCTCCACCACCTCCCGCGGGAGGGCATTCCAAGCATCCACCACCCTCTCCGTGAAAAAATACTTCCTGACATCTTTCCTGAGTCTGCCCCCCTTCAATCATGTCTTCTCGTTCTACTGCTTTCCCATCTCCGGAAAAGATTCGTTTGTGGATTAATACCTTTCAAGTATTTGAACGTCTGTATCATATCACCCCTGTTCCTCCTTTCCTCCAGGGTATACATGTTCAGGTCAGCAAGTCTCTGCTCATACGTCTTGGAACGCAAATCCCATACCATTCTCGTAGCTTTTCTTTGCACCGCTTCCATTTTTTTAACATCCTTCGCAAGGTTAGTCCTCTCCCACATAGACTACTGCAGTGGTATTTATGCTGGTAGTCGAAAATTTCTCCAGACAAAATTGCAGACTGCCCAAAATACAGCTACTAGACTTATTTTTGGCAAACCACGCTTTGAACATGCAGAATTTCTTCGTTTCAACCTGCATTGGCTCCCCATTTCAGCTTGTCAAACATTCAAAATCTGCACGTTAACTCACAAGATTATCTATGGGGAGGCCCCTGCCTACATGGAAGACTTGATTGATCTGCCATCGAGAAATGCTTCCTTGAGTGCTTGATCTTACCTCACCTTCACCTTACGCTTTCCAAGCTATAAATCTGTTAAGTATAAATTGCTCCTTTCCTCATCCTTCACTAATGTCAGCCCTAAGTTTTCCTTAAAGGAGATAGACGATCATCAAATTTTTAAGAAATCCTTAAAAACGTTTAAGAAGGCATATCCCAACTACATCACTCAGCCCTCACCTTTTTCCTCTTGACTGTACCAGTTTGAAACAGCTATTACCCTTCTTGATATGTAACTTTTGTAATTTTTTAAGCCGCATTGCGCCCGCTTTTGTGGGAAAATACGGGATATAAATGTACTATAAAATAAATATATTGCAAGGGTGTGTGCCATTCTCTTCTTTGTGGGTCTGTGTTGAGAGCTTGCTTCTTACTAGCTTGTGTTTTAAATTGGGTGGCTGTCGGAAGGCCAGCACTGGGTGGGGATGGGAATATGTCAGACATTTGACACACATCTCCATTTGTGAGCACCAGATCCAGCATCGCTCCCTCCCTTCTGGGTTCCGTCACCATTTGTCTGAACTTAGCACTTTGAAAAGCATCCACGATCTTTCTACTTCTTTCCGATTTCGCTGATGGAACCTTCCAATCTACATCCAGCAGATTGAAATCTCCCAGCAACAGCACCTCTTTCTTCTTTCCCAACTTTTGAATATCTGTGATCAGATCTTTATCTAGTTCCTCCGATTGTGTCGGATGTCTGTAGACAACACCCACGTGGACAGAGGTTCTATCATCTCTCTTTAAGGTGATCCATTTCGCTTCTTCCTTTCCCCAGGTCCCTGTCATTTCAGTTGCTGTGATATCATTTCTCACATACAGAGCTACTCCTCCACCTTTATGATCATCTCTATCCTTCCTGGTATGTCTGCATTGAGCCATGTCTCCGTGATTGCAACAACGGGCTTGCAGGTCATGAACTTTATTGCTTAGACTGCGAGCATTTGTTGTCATCGCTTTCCATCTACATTTCAGTGGAATTTTAATTGTCCGTTTCGTTTTTTGTTTAGTTTCAGTTTCTGCTGTGTTGGTAAGAAGTGATTTGCTAAGATTGTTGTTTACATTGCTTTCTTTTCTACTGTCGCATCTTGTCTTTAGCTTTAGCTGGGGGTGACCACTTGAAGTGAACTGCCTCCATATGCCACCCCTGCCTTCTAGTTTAAATGCCTAGAAATATATTGTCTGAACTTCTCCCCAAGGATTTTTTTTCCTGCCACAGTGAGATGCAGCCCATCGTTACAATATAGTCTTTTGTTTTTCCATATATTACCCCTCCTATTTTTATTACAAAAAATTAAAATCAATTTAACTAAAGGGAGATGATAAAAGAACAAGATACAATAAGATGGCCTAAGTTACAATCCAGATATAAAACCAAATATGTATGCTAAAATAATTAAACCAACAACATAAATTAAAATCTAGCTCTATAGTCAAAGCAGTTTAGATACATAGGAAAACCAGGGTCCTGCATAAAGTTAAACGAGAGTAAAAAAAACCAGCAATACTTGCTGAAGAGATCTCGGAGGGCACCCTAAAAACGGAAAGACCCGTTACATTAAAAAGAGGTGTAAATTACATACAGCAGTTGCTCAGAGGAAAAGGCTAATGCCCAGTTCTAAAAAAAAAAAAAAAAAGTCCACGCTTTACCCACTACTTCCATCCAACTATTATCCAATCTCAAATTTGCCCTTTCTGTCCAAACTTCTCGAAACAGTTGCTTCAAACCCACATAGAAACTTCTAATGCACTCCGCCCGTTTCAGGTTTTAGAACTGGTTTTGGCATCGAAACTGTTCTTGGTTTAGTGAGTAAAGGGGTAAATTAGAGGCCAGTTTCATTGCTTTGGTTGTCTCAGATCTCTCTGCAGCATTCAACCTGGTCAACTAGAAATAGGGGTGAACCAATTAGACCCTTCCAGCCAGATTGGTAAGATGCAAGTCTTTATTAGGTACCACTCATACACAAGACCTGACAGGGGCCATGTTTTGAGGGGAAACATCCGTCTGCCTCAGGGGGTGCTCACTATAAACATAAATTTAAAAGTCCAAACTAATAAAAATGAAAAGCTGACTGATGAAATACAACAAAACACAGGAAAAAAAGAAACTTTTGAATATATCATATAGATTGTATCTGCAAATTAAAACACATACTCCCCCCCCCCCCCAAAAAAATATATATATATTGTATGAATTGTAAATATACATGTGCCATAATGATAAACCAGGAAACTAATCTCAACTCCTTAGAAAACTGAAACCTAAATATATAGAAATACCAAAGAAACATTCGAAACTAAACAAACCACCTTCTACGCTAACAGTAATTAAATGCATAGTTTAAAAAGGGGAAAAAGGGAAAAAAACAACAAAAAATTAGAGCATCCATCCTATTACCACTCTTATATATACTGATTAAACAAGTAACTATTCTAAAAATTGTCTTTCTGGAAACAAAAAGACAATGTCTATAACTTATGGAGCTGTATCCTCCACAAGGATCATATCTAAAAGTTTTATATGACCATACCCATACCCATTTTTTAAACAATGTCTGCCTCAAGGCACCAGACATGAAGCTCCTAAAGAATATCTATTAAAAAAAAAAGGCAAGTAACAACCAGTGTCTCGCTGAGTAGGAGTAAAAAAATAAATTCACTCGCGCGTAGCTTCTATGGTCTAAAAATAACATCCTATATTAAAAGCCTACTGATGTAGACACCTATTACAAACAGACGCTACTTTAAAATCACATATCACCATAAAAAAGACCTTACTAAACTTATAATACAATCAACGTGTCTCTCATTGAACTGGAGATAAAAATAAACCAACTCTAACTTATAACTTAAAAGAGAGACAAAAGAAAAAAGAAACATATATAAAAGAACGCAAACCAGCATTTCACCAACGCATCTTAACACTGAACAGGAGATGAAAAAACCCCACTCACTTAGACCTTCTGTATCCACATATCCTATATAATAATTCTCACCTCTAACGTTCTAATCTTGTTGCCTGTGTCCGTGGCTCCTTCGGAGTTGCTGAGCTAGGCTCCATAGTCAGGCTGACGTCACTGTTGCCATTATGCTGTGAACTTCAGAACCCGCGAAAAAACAAAACAAAACCCAAAAACCTTCCATGCCTCACAGCTGATCCATGTCCAGCGACCCTCCTCTCTCCCCTGCCCCCCCTCCAGCCACCCAGGTTGTGTAGCGAATTCTATGGGGCAGGCAGGAAAGATCCCCAGTCCTGCCTGCCCGCTGCTGGCGCTGGTGCTGACCCTCCCCCGCTGCTGGATCGCTGTTCAAAATGGCCACCGAGACTTACAAGGGCGGCCTCCAAGACTTCAGCAGAAGTCTTGTGAGTCCGCCATTGGAAGGCTTGGCGGCCATTTTGAACAGCGATCCAGCAGTGGGGGAGGGGCAGCGCCAGCAGCGGGCAGGCAGGACCGGGGATCTTTCCTGCCTGCCTCGAAGAATTCACTACACAACCTGGGTGGCTGGAGCGGGGGCAGGTTAGAGAGCAGGGTCGTTGGACAGGGGTGGCTGCAGGGGGGGTAGGGGGAGAGGAGGGTCGCTGCACATGGGTGGCTGCAGGGGGGGACAGGGGAGAGAGGAGGGTTGCTGGACATGGGTTGCTGCAGGGGGGGACAGGGGAGAGAGGAGGGTTGCTGGACATGGGTGGCTGCAGGGGGGGCAGGGGAGAGAGGAGGGTTGCTGGATATGGGTGGCTGCAGGGGGGCAGGGGAGAGAGGAGGGTCGCTGGACATGGGTGGCTGCAGGGGTAGAGGAGGGTCGCTGGACGTGGGTGGCTACAGGGGGGGCAGGGGAGAGAGGAGGGTCGCTGGACAAGGGTGGCTGTAGGGGGGGCAGGGGGAGAGGAGGGTCGCTGGACATGGGTGGCTGGAGGGGGGGCAGGGGAGAGGGAGGGAGTGAAGGGGGGTCCTGAGAGCAGAGAGGTGGGGGTGGAAGGGGGTCCTCAGACCATAAAGGGGGAGGGGGGTCCTGAGAGAGGGGGTGGGGGCACACACTCACTCTCTGTCTCTCACATATACTCTCTCCGACACAATCTCTGTCTAACACACACTATCTCTCTGTCAAACACACACAGTCTCACACACGCAGACACACTCTCTCACACACTCTCTTACACACAAACACACACACACACACTCTGCCTCTCTCTCTCTCTCTGATACACACACTCCATCTCTCACACACACACTCTCTCTCTCACACATACTCTCTCTCAAACATACACTCTGAGGAAAACCTTGCTAGCGCCCGTTTCATTTCTGACAGAAACGGGCCTTTTTTACTAGTTTTATTTAAATGATTGCTAATATAGGCACTGAATTAATTCTAGGGTTATTTCCAGTCCCCGAGACACCCCCAGACCAAATGGAGGTATCTCAAGCACAGGAAACTCCCAAAGGCTGCTTTTAATACATTCACCTCATATATCTAAACTCCTTACTTACCAGAGCTGTGTGCTAGCTCATAAGTAGCCAAGAACACATACCATCTTATACTCTTAGTTATATTTAGTATCTTTTATTTCTTAGGCATCAAGTACAATCATAGGCGGTCGGGGGCCGAACTGTTTGGGGAGGCTAAAGGGGGTGGGGTTAAGGGTGTGGTCAGGGGCGGAGCTTACATCCATAATTGTCTGATAACAGAAAAAAAATAAGTAAAAATAAAATAGTCACAATTAATACCTTTTATTAAATTTAGATATTAGATATGTATCATAGGTCAAAGAATAAAGTGGTTGCTCAAAGCATATACTAACCACAATGACTCAACTGCAAAACACTATGCACAACTTTGTGCAAAAACACACTCAGAACCTTACTGTACCATAAATATTACACTGAGCAGACCTTAATACACCAATATACCACCCATATGGAAAATGCAGACCGTCAACAATGTGAAACAAGGGATCATAATATCACAATTCTCATGTAGAGCCACAAAACACCCTTTTAGGGTGGATAGTGTTCACAATGAGCTCCTTTTATTAATGACCAGATAGAGATAAGAGTTTTCAGATTTCAATTTTGGCACAGTATAAGTCATCACATACAAAATATAGGAAAACCAAAGCATTAGGGGCTTATAGCCCATTTAGTTATGTTTAAACAAAAGAGAGCTGCATGAAACAAAATATTAATTTAATTTTGACTTAAACCCTTCAGAGTCAGCACCTACCTCTCCTGAAATCCAATGTGCGCTGTGTGCCACAATTTCCTCGAATTATTATGGTCTGCGTCTGGGAAGGAAGTGGGAACACCTCAGACAGCCACTCTTAACCAGCCTTGAGCCTTCCCTACTCAGTGACGGCACAAAAAAAGCACTGTATGTATCCCTCATTGATAAGTCTCTGACTCTAAAGTTTAGCAATTTCATTAAAGCAAAATGTATTTTCACATATCACAAACTCTTCCTATCCAAAAAAAGCAATCAGATTTTCACTTACCAGCTCTGTCAACACTATGTCGTCAGCTAAACTTCCTCTTTGAACATACTGTTGGAACCATCAGCCAATGAAATGGCTTTTAGCTGTAGATATCCCAGGTTACCTGATAATTATGCACACATCATTGCAGTCATGCCCTCCTCTCGGTGTACATGCTCGGAAAAAAAACAAAAACTTTGAACCATTTAAAGATTTTAACAATTACACTATTTTTTATTTCTCCCCAGTCTCACTTGCACACCTCCCTCCAAACCTGTTCTCTTTAATTTGAATGTTGTTCACTTCCAGCTCACCCCGAATGAGAAGTTCTTCCCACACCAAAGACATATATAGCACTGGTTGTATTCTTTTAAGCAACTTCAGCAGAGCATGGCTGCCTCAGTGAGCATTGCTGCGCTGCCAGGACGACTTGGGCAGGGGAGAGAGGAAAATCACAACTTCAAGTAAAAGATTTTGCAAGTGAGCAGATCTGAGCTGGGGAGGCTTAGCCTCCCCAAGCCTCTTATACCTAGGGTTACCATATGGCTCCAGAAAAAGGAGGACGGATTGAGCCAGGGGTGCCTATGAGTACAATTACAATTAGCCATTAGTCTGCAGACACAATTTACAGAACATTTGTCATGAGAAATACCATTCAATTGGTTATAGGAATATAAGTCCCCAGTTGCAAACAGGTGCTATCTGGGTTTTAGTCTTATGTGATATATTTTATCACTCAAAGGTATTCATGGGAAAGCAATTGGGTAATTTGCCAATTCTGACACAATGAATTGGTTTCCCACAGAGAGAGAGAGTGACCCACCCCTCTCTCTAACTTGAACCAGGAACTACACTGACTTATATATGTTCATACAGGATACTGGTACTATGACAGTGTAAGCACGTTTGATAGGATCTTTGTTATGTCATGGTTATCACTGATTGGCTTATGCTAATGAGTAGCTTCAAATCTTAAACATGTTCTCATCCTTAACTTGCTTAACCATAAACTTTTGCAATTCCCTTGCACCTGGCTGTTCTGACAACAAACTTTTCCTTTCCCACCATGTTGCTAAACAATGTCACTCTGTCAGTTAGACCCCCACCCTTGTGATTTCCTGTTGTTCTCAGCAGTGCTCCAACAAGTCAGCGTTACACAGGCCTGCAAGCTTTTCTCTCATTTTGGAGCCTGAACCAAAGCTAGGCATGGGACCAAGGCTCATAGCTGTAGCACTATTATACAGCACCTATTACAGATGAACACTGCTTTAAACCCCCATATAAACCATGGAAAAAAGCCAGGAGATAAAAAGTGAAATTGTACACACACACCTTCTGTATCTAAAAACAAGCCTTTTTTTTTTTTTTTTAATGAGAGCCTCCTAATGTGGGCAGCTGTCACATATAAGCGCTACTTAATCAGAATCCACGGAGCAAGACTACTTATTGGACTGCACAGTGTCCAGACTGTGTACAAACAGGACGCGTCTCTCCTAAAGTAATAGACAAAAATAAACCCACTCGCTCTAAATATCTGTAACAAATAGAAAGCTCTTTGTGTGTAAACCTCTTTATGGAGATACCCCTCTAAAATGAATGTGACTTAAAAAACAAATCAGGGTTGCATAGAACTATGCTAAACTCCGCAGTATACAGCAACTTCTTTTGATAGACCAATTCTTACTGTCTCTTCATGTAAATATTTGGATGTTGCTTTGGACTCGAGATTAATTCTCTTCTCAAATCTTAGCTGTCCTTAAACAACGTTTCTCTTCTCAAATCTTAGCTGTGCTTAAACAACGTTTCTTCACATTGTGTTGCCTGATGTACACAGTATACTACTTTTATGTTAATTCTTGTTATGATACTGTAACATCATATATGCAGGGCTATCAAAAACAAATCTAAAGAGGCTACAAACATTGCAGAATATGGCTGCTAGAGTACTCTATCTGGCAAAACGCAGGGACCACATGACTCTGCTTTTTGAAACAGCTGCATTGGTTTCCAGTAGGGTACAGAATACGGTTCAAAGTCTTAGTTCCATCAAATCTTAATACCTTGGTTATTCCTTACACTCCAACATGAACTTTATGTTTCTTGAATGACAATAGTCTTTCTGCCCTCCCCATCTTGCGCAAAATGGGAATCCACAAGAAATAGAGCTGGAGCCAAAAAATAGAAGGCACTGTGGGTTTCTTTGCCTTAATACATGAGGCTTGAAAAATCATAGGCATCTTTTCATATTCTATTAAAGTCCAATCTATTGCAAATAGCCTTTGATAGTTATTGAACATCATTGGGAGGTATTTTTAGGATGAATAGATTGGCTTAATGGAGAACATAAGGATGGATGATTAGATCACGAAAAGTTCTCTTGTGTGGTTGATTTTCCTTCACATAATGGAGTTCCCTTGTCATGTGTTCTGTTAAGTTTTTATTTATGTAAACCACTTTGATTTGCTTTGCAACTTCAGCGGTATATTAAGCTCTATAAATGATTGATATATTTTTAATGCTGTCTTAAACCAACGAAGCAGAACAGATGTAGTGTGGTAAGGAGTTAAAAAAAGGGGGGGGGGGGGGTCACATCACTAAAACAAATGTGTTGTGTGATATCCAGATGTATTTTTCTATGGGAGGAAATACCTACATTTTCTCCGAGGACAAGCAGGCTGCTTGTTCTCACGAATGGGTGACGTCCACGGCAGTCCCTCCGATCGGAGATCTTCACTAGCAACAGTGTTTGCTGGCCCTCGCGTGCGCATGCACCGTGCACATGCGCGACTGTCTTCCCCCCCGAACGCGCTCGTGTTCGCCAGTCTTCTTTTTTTCAGGATGGCTGTTTTTCAGTCGGTCTGTGCCCCAAGGAGACCCCTTGCATCTTTTTGCCGCGTTCTTCCGTTCGGAAGTGTCCGGTTTTTGTATTTTCTGTTGTGTGTCTCTTAGTTTAAAAAAAAAAAAACTTCCCTTATGTCGAGTTTTTTCCCGTAAGTTTCCTTTCGTTTTCGGGCGCGGCCTTTTTCTAACTTTTTTGGTGCCATTAGCCATCATCGCGAATTTTGACTTCGCCGGCATGATTTTTCCTCCCATGTCCTCGAAGCCTGCCAGCGGCTTCAAAAAGTGCACCCAGTGCAGCCGGACTATCTCCCTCACTGACAGGCACGTTTCGTGCCTTCAGTGTCTGGGGGCCGGGCATCGCCCCCAAGCCTGTACTCTCTGCCTTCTCTTGAAGAAGCGGCGAGATTGGCCCAGTGGAACCTTTTGTTCAGGGCCTCGTCCGGTGCTTCGACATCTTCGGTACCGAGGTCATCGTCCGGTGTTTCGACGTCTGCGGTACCCAGCTCTTCTGCCGGTGATCCAGCGTCTACGATACTGAGGTCATCGGTGGTATCAATGTCGTTGGAGGGTGCTTCGTCTTCCGGAGTGCAGGTGAGGGCTGTCCATTCCCCTGCTGGTGGCGGTGAGCCCTCGAGTAGGTCTCCGCTTGCCTCGAGGACTCCTGCGGTACAGGCCCCCCGGGATTGACCTCTTTCGGACCCGGCCCACAGGAGACGGTTGGATTCGACATCCTCCTTTGCGAAGGCAAAGAAGCATCATCATCGGTCACCTTCCAGATGTGGTACTGAGAGCTCTGGGTCGCCGGTGGCACCGGCACCCAAGCGTCGACATCGGAAGGACCGTTCACCCTCCATTTAGGAGGTGTTGATATGCTCCCCTGTGGACAGCCCGGTACCGCCTCCGCGTCCTGGACAGATTCGCAGCTCGTCGCCGGTACCAGACTCCTTGCCTCTCTCGACAGCCGCTCTGAACGAGATCCTCAGGGCCATCCTTCCAGGGATCCTGGAAAAGCTGTTGCGCCCTTCTCCTCCGGTACCGGCGACGGCTGGGCCCTCCTGCATCGGCTGCCTCCCAGGCGGACTCCCCGACGATAACGATGGAGGGAGCTCCATTGCCGCCGGTACGGGAGTCTTCCTCTCGACGCTCCCACCGTGGTCATGTTCCTATGGAGTCGAGGCGGGCATGGCTTCGGACAGAAGTTCATGAACTGGTGTCTGATACTGATGGTGAGGCCTCGTGGGAGGCAGAGGAAGACATCGGATATTTCTCAGATGAGGAGTCTGACGGTCTTCCTTCTGATCCCACTCCCTCCCCTGAAAGACAACTTTGTCCGGGAAATGTCTACGGCCATTCCCTTCCCTGTGGTTACGGAGGATGAGCCAAGGGCTGAAATGTTTGAGCTTTTGGACTATCCTTCGCTACCTAAGGAGTCGTCCATAGTACCCATGAATCATGTCCTCAAGAAGACATTGCTGGCGAACTGGGCGAAGCCACTAACTAATCCCCACCTTCCCGAGAAGATCGAATCCCAGTATCGGATCCATGCGGACTCAGTTGCCTCACGACTCTGGTGTGGTGGATCTGGCCCTTAAGAAGGTCAAGAGTTCTAGAGAGTATGCTTTGGCGCCCCTGGGCAAAGACTCAAGAACCTTGGATTCTTTTGGGAGGAAGGCCAAAATTCAGTTCTACCAGCTCTACACGAGCATTCATATGCGGCACAATGTGCGGGAGTTGGCGGACTTGGTGGACAAGCTCCTCTCTGAGCAAGCCAAGCCTTTTCAGCAGGTGGTCAGGCAGCTGAAGGCGTGTCGTAAATTCCTGGCCAGGGGTATTTACGATACTTTTGATGTCGCGTCCAGGGCCGCTGCTCAAGGAGTGGTGATGCGCAGACTCTCATGGCACCTCAGATCTGGAGAATAGGCTCCAGCAGCGGATAGCGGACTCTCCTTGCCGGGGGGATAATATTTTTGGAGAAAAGGTCAAACAGGTGGTAGAACAGCTCCACCAGCTGGACACCGCTTTCGACAAATTCCCCTGCCGGGCGCCTTCAGCATCTACCTCAACAGGTAGACGTTTTTATGGGGGAATGTGGACTGTTACCTATTCTTCTAATAAGCGTAGGTACAATCCTCCCTCTCGCCAGCCTGCTGCCCAGGCCAAACCCCAGCGCGCTCGTTCTCGTCAACAGTGTGCACCTCCACAGGCCCCTGCAGCTTCCCAGCAAAAGCAAGGAACGGGCTTTTGACTGGCTCCAGCAGAGCATAGCCGCAATCAACGTGTCCGTGCCGGATGATCTATCGGTCGGGGGGGGAGGTTAAAATTTTTTCTCCAAAGGTGGCCTCTCATAATCTCCGACCAGTGGGTTCTTCAAATAGTCCGGCTAGGATACTCCCTCAATTTGGTCACAAAGCCTCCAGATTGCCCACCGGGAGCTCAGTCCTTCAGCTTCCAGCACAAGCAGGTACTTGCAGAGGAACTCTCCACCCTTCTCAGCGCCAATGCGGTTGAGACCGTGCCATCGGGGCAAGAAGGGCTGGGATTCTATTCCAGGTACTTCCTTGTGGGAAAGAAAACAGGGGAGATGCGTCCCATCCTAGACCTAAGGGCCCTGAACAAATATCTGGTCCGAGAAAAGTTCAGGATGCTTTCCCTGGGCACCCTTCTCCCCATGATTCAGGCAAACGATTGGCTGTGCTCTTTGGACTTAAAGGATGCTTACACTCATATCCCGATACTGCCAGCTCACAGGCAGTATCTTCGATTCCGTCTGGGTACATGGCACTTTCAGTACTGTGTGCTACCTTTTGGTCTCGCCTCCGCGCCCAGGGTGTTCACAAAATGCCTGGCTGTCGTAGCGGCGTCTCTACGCAGACTGGGAGTGCACGTGTTCCCTTACCTCGATGATTGGCTGGTGAAGAACACCTCCGAGCTCTACAGTCCATCCAGGTGACTATTCGACTCCTGGAGCTACTACGGTTTGTGATTATCCAAAGTCCCACCTTCTTCCAGTTCAAAAACTCGAATTCATATGAGCTCTGCTGGATACTCAGACAGCTTGTGCCTACCTTCCGGAAGCGAGAGCCGACAATCTTCTGTCCCTCGTTTCCTTGGTGCGAGTGTCTCAGCAGATCACAGCTCGGCAGATGTTGAGATTGCTCGGCCACATGGCCTCCACAGTTCATGTGACTTCCATGGCTCATCTTCACATGAGATCAGCTCAATGGACCCTAGTTTCCCAGTGGTACCAAGCTGCTGGGGATCTAGAAGATGTAGTCCAGCTGTCCACCAGTTTTCTTCGATCCCTGCAGTGGTGGACAATTCGGTCCAATTTGACTCTGGGACGTCCCTTCCAAATTCCTCAGCCGCAAAAAGTGCTGATGACGGATGCGTGCCTCCTGGGATGGGGAGCTCATGTCGATGGGCTTCACACCCAAGGGAGTTGGTCCCTCCAGGAACAAGGTCTACAGATCAATCTCCTGGAGTTACGAGCGGTCTGGAATGCTCTGAGGGCTTTCAGGGATCGGCTGTCCCAACAAATTATTCAAATTCAGACAGACAACCAGGTTGCCATGTATTACATCAACAAGCAGGGGGGCACCGGATCTCGCCCTCTGTGTCAGGAGGCCGTCAGAATGTGGCTTTGGGCTTGCCGATACGGCATGTGTCTTCAGGCCACATATCTGGCAGGCGTAAACAACAGTCTGGCTGATGGACTGAGCATGCAACCTCACAAGTGGTTGCTCAGTTCCAAAGTGGTACACGAGATCTTCCAAGCGTGGGGCACCCCCTTGGTGGATCTCTTTGCTACCTGAGCCAACCACAAGGTCCCTCAGTTCTGTCCCAGACTTCAGGCCCACGGCAGACTAGCGTCGGATGCCTTTCTCCTGGATTGGGGGGAAGGCCTCCTGTATGCTTATCCTCGCATACCTTTGGTAGGGAAGACTTTGCTGAAACTCAGGCAAGACCGAGGCACAATGATTCTGATTGCTCCTTTCTGGCCGTGTCAGATCTGGTTCCCTCTTCTTCTGGAGTTGTCTTCAGAAGAACTGTGGAGATTGGACTGTTTTCCAACCCTCATTACACAGAACAAGGGGGCGCTTCTGCATCCTAACCTCCGGTCTCTGGCTCTCACGGCCTGGATGTTGAGAGCGTAGATTTTGCCTCCTTGGGTCTCTCCGAGGGTGTCTCCCGGGTCTTGCTTGCTTCCAGGAAAGATTCCACTAAAAAGAGTTACTTCTTTCTATGGCGGAGGTTTGCCGTCTGGTGTGACAGCCAGGCCCTAGATCCTCGCTCTTGTCCTACACAGACCCTGCTTGAATACCTTCTGCACTTGTCTGAGTCTGGTCTTAAGACCAACTTTGTAAGAGTTCATCTTAGTGCGATTAGTGCATACCATTACCGTGTGGAAGGTAAGCCGATCTCGGGACAGCCTTTAGTTGTTCGTTTCATGAGAGGTTTGCTTTTGTCAAAGCCCCCTATCAAACCTCTCAATGTCGTTCTGGGATAGGCATAAAGGAATCCTGTGCAGAAGGAATGGATCCACAGAAGCTTAGCTGAAATTGGGTGGCGGGGGGAAGAGGGGTTGGTGGTTGAGAGGCTAGGATAGGGGAGGGCAGACTTATACGGGGTCTGTGCCAGAGCCGGTGATGGGAGGCGGGACTGGTGGTTGGGAGGCGGGAAATACTGCTGGACAGACTTATACGGTCTGTGCCCTGAAAAAGACAGGTACAAATCAAGGTAAGGTATACACATATGAGTTTATCGTGGGCAGACTAGATGGACCGTGCAGGTCTTTTTCTGCCGTCATCTACTATGTTACTATGTTCTCACCCAGCTGATGAAACCTCCTTTAAAGCCACTGAATTCATGCCTTCTGAAGTACTTGACCTGGAAGGTCATTTTCTTGGTGGCAGTTACTTCAGCTCGCAGAGTCAGTGAGCTTCAACCCTTGGTAGCTCATGCTCCTTATACCAAATTTCATCATAACAGAGTAGTCCTCCGTACTCATCCTAGGTTCTTGCCGAAGGTGGTGTCGGAGTTCCATCTGAACCAATCAATTGTCTTGCCAACATTCTTTCCTCGTCCTCGTACCCGCCCTGCTGAATGCCAGCTGCACACATTGGACTGCAAACGAGCATTGGCCTTCTATCTGGAGCGGACACAGCCCCACAGACAGTCCGCCCAGTTGTTTCTTTTGATCCCAACAGGGCTGTTGGGAAACGCACCATATGCAATTGGCTAGCAGATTGCATTTCCTTCGCTTATGCCCAGACTAGGCTGACTCTTGAGGTTCATGCACCGCTCATAGTGTTAGAGCCATGGCGGCGTCAGTGGCCCACTTGAAGTCAGCCACTATTGAAGAGATTTGCAAGGCTGCGACGTGGTTATCCATCCACACATTCACATCTCATTACTGCCTTCAGCAGGATACCCGACGCAACAGTCGGTGCTGCAGAATCTGTTCGGGGTTTAGAATCCAACTCCACCCCCCTAGGCCCATTTTTATTCTGTTCCAGGCTGTACTCTCAGTTAGTTGAAGAAGTTAGGTCAATCTCAGTTATGTCCTCGCCGTTGCGAGAGCCAATTGTCCAATGTTTGTTGTTTTGAGTGAGCCTGGGGGCTAGGGATACCTCATTCGTGAGAACAAGCAGCCTGCTTGTCCTCGGAGAAAGCGAAAGCTACATACCTGTAGAAGGTTCTCACCAACCCGCCCGTGTCCCCTTTGGAGTTGTGTCTTCCCTTGTCTATGTCTTTGCTATGTACTGGACTGGCGAACACGAGCGCGTTCTGGCGGGAAGACGGTCGCGCATGCGCACGTGAGGGCTAGCAAACGCTGTTGCTAGTGAAGATCTCCGATCGGAGGGGCTGCCATGGACGTCACTCATTCGTGAGAACAATCAGCCTGCTATCCTCGGAGAATACCTTCTACAGGTATGTAGCTTTCGCTTTATTGTGAGGAATGAAGAGAATAGGTGAAGTGTATGGCTCATTTCCATTTCTTTTCAAAAGTGAAGGGCTTGATAGACTGTGACCAGGATCTTAAATGGGAATGTGATATGCAATAAGTAGTCAGTGCTCTTGGATGAGGAAAGATGTAACTTCATCCAACTTGTTTGCTTCCAACAGAAGTTTAATAGATTCTGAACAATTTGAATCCTCCTGAATTGGCAAAGAGGTGGATCTTGAAGAATTGCAGTATTCTAGTTGGGATAATTAAGTTCAATGAAGAAGACAAAAACACTTGCAGTCAAGAAGGGAACAGATTATTTAGAGCTGTTTCACTGTGGCATCTTTTGAAGAGACTTGGGTAATGGATAATGTTCTGTATTCGGATTGTGGTAGTGAACAACAGATTGTGGGTTTGTTTTTTCCCCTTTGCACCTTTTTTCCTCCCCATTTACCCCATTGTTCTTGTATATTTTACTCCTGCCATGGTTTTTGTCCTAGGCTTTCCTTAGTATTGTTATCTTTTCTTGGGGGAAGATGGGTTCTGATGGTTTATAGGGATTTCATTTTAGGGGATTGTGTTTTGGGTAGATATTATTGTTATCTCCAGTGAATGGCTGTGTTGTTCTTTTGTATTAACAGTTAAAAAAAAATCTTAAGGTTGGCTAGGTGTGGGTCAAGATGGCAGTTATCAAGAGTGACACATAATCTTATAATCCTTTATAGTAATCTGGTTTCCCTAAAACATGGGCAATTTATTTATTTATTTTATTGCATTTGTATCCCACATTTTCCCACCTTTTTGCGGGTTCAGTGTGGCTTACAATAAGTTGTGAGTGATAGAAATACAATTTGTTACTACTCGGTTATGGATTACATTGTGAGGAGTTAAGCGAGACAAACTCAGAATATCAGTAAGGAATATAACAATGGAAAAGAGCAGTAAAACATTGGGGGAACAATGGGAAACTAAAAGGGGCAGTACATAACAACAAGAAAGCATATGGTATAAATTTTCTGTGAGTAGAAGTATGAGTGTGGTGAGATTACAGGGGATGAGAATTCAGAGTGGGTGTGGGCTTTATGTGTTTTGGTTCTTTCCGTAAATATTCTCAAAAAGATGGGTCTTCAATAGTTTGCGGAAGGTGGCTTGCTCGTAGGTCGTTTTCAGGTTGCGCGGCAGTGAATTCCAGAATTGCGTGCTCATGTAAGAAAAGGTTGACGCGTGCAGCGCCTTGTATTTCAAGCCTTTGCAATTAGGGAGGTGGAGGAAAGTTCGGGAGGATCTTTTAGCATTTCTGGGTGGTAGATCTATTAGATCAGACATGTAGGCTGGGGCTTCACCGTGAATGATTTTGTGGACTAATGTGCATGCTTTAAAAGTAATGCGTTCCTTAAGTGGGAGCCAGTGTAGCTTCTCTCGTAAGGGTTTTGCACTTTCATATTTTGGTTTTCTGAAGATGAGTCTGGCTGCTGTGTTCTGGGCTATTTGGAGTTTCCTCAGTATTTGCTCTTTGCAACCTGCGTATAGTGAGTTGCAGTAATCCAGATGGCTGAGTACGAGGGATTGCACTAGGCTGCGAAAGACGGATCTTGGGAAGAATGGTCTTGTTCTACTGCATGTGGAAATTGAAAAGAATATCTTTTTGGTTGTGGTGTTTGCATGAGTTTCGAGTGTTAGGTGGCGGTCGATAGTGACTCCAAGGATTTTTAACGTTTCTGAGATTGGAAGGTTTAGTTTTGGTGTGTTTATAGCGGTGAATTCATTCGTGTTGTACTGGGAAGTGAGTATCAGGCATTGAGTTTTTTCTGCATTTAGTTTCAAGCGAAATGCATCTGCCCAGGTGTTCATGATGTGTAGACTTTGGTTAATTTCATTGAGGATCTCTTTAATGTCTTCTTTGAAAGGGATGTATATTGTTACATCATTGGCGTATATATATGGGTTGAGGTTATGATTTGATAGGAGTTTTGCCAAGGGGATCATCATTAGGTTGAAGATGGTTGGTGAGAGGGGTGATCCTTGTGGTACTCCACATTCAGGTGTCCATGCAGCAGACGTGGTTGAATTGGATGTGACTTGGTATGACCGTTGGTTTAGGAATCCCTTGAACCAGTTTAGGACAATTCCTCCGATGCCAAAATATTCAAGTATGTGTAATAGGATTTCGTGGTCAACCATGTTGAAGGCACTTGACATGTCAAATTGTAGGAGGAGTATATTGTTGCCGGTTGCAATCATTTGTTTAAACTTAGTCATAAGAGTAATTAATACTGTTTCTGTGCTGTGGTTCGACCGGAATCCTGATTGGGCATCATGCAGTATTGAGTGTTTGTTTAAATAGTTTGTGAGTTGTTACCATTCCTTCGGTTATTTTGGTTATTAGTGGTATGGATGCTACTGGTCTGTAGTTGGTTATTTCGCTTGCGCTTTTCTTTGTATCTTTGGGTATTGGGGTGAGTAAACTTTTTCCTTTTTCTTTTGGGAAAAGTCCGTTTTGTAGCATGAAGTTAACGTGGTTCGTTAAGTCTATTATGAATTGTTGAGGAGCTGAGGTTGTTTGGGCATGTGTCTAATTTGCAGTGGGATTTGGCAAATCTTTTAAGTGTTCCGGAGATGAGGTTTTCTGATAGTAGTTCGAATTCGGTCCAAGTTCTGTCTGCTGGGTATGTTCCGTCTTCTGGGTCTAGACAGTCTAGAAGTGTGGCGTAGTCAATAGGGCTGGCGGGTATTTTACATTATAAACATTAGTAGGTGAATCACAGTAGGGGAATACATTGCTACTGTCTTATCTGGATTCATTAACTTCAATGGTGCAGGTGTCGTTTAGTGGCAAGACAGGGGAGAAATGTAGGACAATATGAATGACATCTGCATAAATTTTATTTCTAATATTTGAATCAAAAGTGCTAATGGTGCAAGGAAAATATTTAGAGTACAGGTCCCCAATATAGATCAGGTCACTGTGAATGGTCATAGTAAGTAGTATTGAAACCAAGCAAGTACTGAGCCTGAATTACTTAATTCAGTAAGTTGATGGATCAGAAGTGAATGGTGAACTAAATCAAATGCAGCAAAAAGATTGAGGTAGAGTAATAACACACCATGACCTTGCTCCGGGGTTGTCTGTATATAGTCAAGAATCCCAAGAAGAATGCATTCTGTGGAATAAAATGCATGAAAACCTGTTCGTTCGGTATGAAGTGCATAAACCTTGTCTAAGTAAGAAGTCAGTTGGTCTGCTGCTTTGGATTTGAAAGTCAAATTTAGAAATGGGTCGATAATTTGTGGGTAAAATGGGATCTGTTTTCAGTCTTTTCGCTGGAGGCAAATGGAGGACCGGAGGAAACACAGCAGTTCTTAAAATAATTTATGTAAGGAACAAAGTTATCCAACACCCATAGCACCCATGTGAAAAAGTAACTGCCCTCCCCCCCCCCCCAAATCAACCAACTGAACAAATGTAATTGATGATTAGATTCAGCTGATTAACGCAGCCAGGCTTGATTGCAGCTAGCCAGCCTGGTTGCATCTAAACATTACTATATATTGAACCTTATGAGTGTGAAAGGGAAAGGAGATGGGATTTGGCATACCGCCTTCTGTAATTACAATCAAAATGATTTATATACGATATACAGGTACTTATTTGTACCTGAGGCAATGGAGGGTTAAGTGACTTGCCCAGAGTCACAAGGAGCTGAAATGGGATTTGAAGTAGTTGCCACAAAGTTTGTACAAGAATGCTAGTCCATGATCAAAGGATATTTCAGAAACCATTATGTGGGAAACAACCTTCTGTCTTAAACAACCTTCTTTCTTAATACACAAAGCTTTCATCTAGGCATTTAAAAATCCTGCATAAACAAATTAGTGTTTTTTTAAAGCTTTCTTAAATTGTACAAAGTTGGACACAAATGAATGTGCCCAGGATCCTGTTCCACAGTGTTGGACCAGCAAAAGCACACCTGGATGATCCCTGACCCCAAGACTTTTGGGATAATGTTCTATAGGCAGACAATTTTTTAAAAGTGGAACTCTTTGAACAATATGGGTCCTATTTTATATCTGGTGTAAAGCAAATACAGTATTCCACAGTAAGAACATTATACCAATGATCAAACATGGTGGTGATGGTGGGTGTGGGGGGGGTATACTTTGCTGCTTCAGGATGCACTGTATTAGAAAATTCTTGGGAAGAATGTCCAGTCATCTGTGATCTGTAGCATAATTGGTTTATGTAGGACGACAGTGTTTCAGAACACAAAAACAAGGCTGAGTAGAAACAAAATTAAATTGTTTGCTCTGGCCTAGTCAAAGCTTTGACGTGAACCAAATAGAGATGCTGTGGCAGGACCTGAGATGCATGAGAACTTATGAGTGTGAATGAAAGCAGCTCTTGCAAAGAAGAGAGGGCTTTATAGGAAGTGTTTGGGTGCAAATATTGTTGCTAAAGGTGGTACAACCAGTTATTTAGGATGCAGTTACTTTTCATATGGATGTTGGATAACTTTGTTTTCTAAATGAGGTAATAATTTAAAACGGTGTTGTGTGTTTACTTAGGTTCCATTTGTCTAATATTACATTTTGTTTAAAGATAAATCTTGAGTGTTGTAGAGCGGGTAAAAGTGAATCAATTTTTCACTCTTAAAAAGTACAAAGACCAGCATAGGCGATCGGTGGCCCAACTGTTTGGGGAGGCTAAAGGGGGCGGGGCCAGGGGTGGAGCTTAAATCCATAATTGTCTGATAACATGCAGAAAAAATAAATAAAAATAAAAGTCACAATACCTTTTATTAAATTTAGATATTAGGTATGTATCATATGTCAAAGGATAAAGTGGTTGCTCAAAGCATATTCTAACCACAATCGCTCAACTGCAAAACACTATGCACAACTTTGTCCAAAAACACACTCAGAACCTTACTGTACTATAAATATTACACTGGGCAGACCTAATACACCAATATACCACCCATACGGAAAATGCAGACTGTCAACAATATGAAACAAGGGATCATATCATCACAATTCTCATATAGAGCCACAAAACACCCTAATTCATGTTTAATGTGGGATAAAATGCCATAAATAAGTAAATAAGTATAAACTTTTAATGTTGAGCACCTGATTCTCAAAGTGGACATATTCCAAACACTATAATGAAAATAAAATGATCTTTTCTACCTTTGTTGTTTGGTGACTTTTTTCTGATCATGCTAGTCCAGTATCTGATTCTGCTGCTATCTGTCCTCAGTGCAGGTCAGGAAGTCTCCCTCGTTAAATATCTCCCTGGCAACCTAGGACACCTCCAGCCAACCCCCCCTGCTTTCCCAGCAGTAAGGTAAACAAACCATAAACCAATTTCTACAACTGCTAGAGGGCTTTCACTGCAGCTCCTGCTGTGAGGATGGAGGTAAATCAACAATTTAATCCTCTCAGAGCAGCTGGACTCCACAGCTGATCCATTCTGCTGCAGCAGGGAGGAGGCATAGCCTCTCCAAGCCTCTTATACCGGGCGCCTATGAAGACCAGGGTACACTAAATGAAATTACATGGAAATACGTTTAGAACAAGTAGGAGAACGTTGCCAGAGGATGTGATAACAGCGATTAGTGTATCTGGGGTTTAAAAAAGGTTTGCATGATTTCTGATTTTTGTTGGCAGGGGAAAAAACCTTGTCTACCATTCTGGTGTTTACAAGGATCTTGGCAACAAGGAGGCCTAGGGCTTCCAGATATGAGGAAATATAATCTTGCCTGCCTACTTCAGTATATGGGAGACTGGATCCTTGACACCCAAGACGTTTGAACAAACAATATATGATTCATGGAATTTTTTTCTTTAATGCACTGTCCTTACACATGCATTGCCTACGGGTCTACGAGATAGTTTGCTATTAAAATCACTACGGGAGGCGTGGAAATATCTGGTACCCTTATTAGGAGGTCAGATCAACTACCTTTAATAGGTAACCTTGACTTTAAGCCTGGGATGGAGAATGCTAGTTTCCGGCGTTGGGAGACTAAAGGAGTATTATATTTGAATGATCTTATGGATTCTGAAGGAAGACTGGTGACGTGGTCAGTTTTGCAAGTCTGAAGGAAGACTGGTGACGTGGTCAGTTTTGCAAGAGAAAAGAAAGTTGGAGTCTAGAGATGTTTTTGCATACAGGCAAATACATAATTATTTAGTAAGTTTGAATCCATCAGATTCGAGTTTTTTACTCCGGCATTGGCTGCTGGACTTCTTTGAACCATCGCAGGATGGGGGATTGTCGGTGTCTAACCTGAAAAAAGCATTGGAGAAACTACAGGGAGGTCCAGATAAGAGAGAGATTCAGAATCATTGGAGTCGGGATCTAGGAATCCCGCCGGAATCTCTTGATATTGGTAAACTAACACGTCGGATACCATCAGGCTCGATTAGCGCTGAGGTACGTGAGTGTAATTTTCTTGTGTTGCATAGAGCATATTTTACTCAAGAAAGAGTCTTTAAAGCAGGAGGAATAGACTCCCCTATATGCAAGAAATGCCAACGAGAAACCACCTCTGTTATACACGCGTTTTGGACGTGCCCGATCATCCAAACATTTTGGAGAAAAGAGACTTATTATTTGGAGACATTAGGGGGCAGGCCGATCAAATTGTCACTGACAGGTTTTTTACTGGATAACTATGAAGATATGGGACATCAGGATCGTTTTTTAAAATTGTTGATCCGTAAAGCGGGGATGATGGGCAAACACATTATTTTGGGGCTGTGGATTGGCGACCAAGCACCGTCATACTGGCAGTGGAGGAATAGATTTCATAATATGTTGCTAATGGAACTCCAATATGTACGTTCTTCATATAAGAAGAAACAAAGGTTCTTGGCTATTTGGGATAAATATCTCCAATCCATATTGCAAAGAGCTTGCAGCCTTGTATTAAATTCTTTTACTTGAGCTACTTATGGAGGGAATTGTTGGTGGGGTAGGGGGGTCCGGGGAGTCCTGGATCTTACTCAGGAAAGGAGGATGGATTTTGGCCTGTCGGGGATGGGTAGGGTTGGACATTTCTAGGTTGATAGGAATAATAGATATTTCTTAAAAGATAATACATCGTTCGGGATGTTTATTTATTTTTGTTACATTTGTACCCCGCGCTTTCCCACTCATGGCAGGCTCATTGTGGCTTACACGGGGCAATGGAGGGTTAAGTGACTTGCCCAGAGTCACAAGGAGCTGCCTGTGCCTGAAGTGGGAATCAAACTCAGTTCCTCAGTTCCCCAGGACCAAAGTCCACTAGGCCACTCCTCCACTTTTATAGAACTTACACTATTAAGGATGCTGGAAGGGCCAAACAATTTTTTTTTCATTTTTTTAGTTTCAGGATTATTCAGACATGTGGCTTGCATCAGAAGGATGGAACGAGTTAGAGGAAATTGGAGGTGATAGGATGTATTAGATAAGATATCTTGGAGATATTCTGTATTAAGAGATGTTCTCATCACCTTTTTGATTGGTATTATTTGAGGGGTTATCATTTTGGGAAGGGTGAAGTTGGGGGGGGGGGGAGGGAGGAACATATATAAAGCTGGGAAGATTATTTACCTGAATGTAATCTTTTGATGGATTTGTCATGATATGTTCTTTCGTTGATGTTCAAGTTTGTAAATGATTTACCCAGTAAAAAAGGTTTAACCCTTTAGTGTCTAATGTTCCCATCAATCTGTTCCTGTATGGCTTATTACGGGAACATTGGACACTAAAGGGTTAAAAATAAAAAAGGTTTGGATAAGTTCTTGGAGGAAAAGTCCTTAGTCTCTTATTGAGATAAGAACATAAAAATAGCCATACTTGGTCAGACCAATGGTCTATCTAGACTAGTATCCTGCTTCTAACAGTGGCCAATCCAGGTCACATATACCTGGCAGAAACCCAAATAGTAGCAATGCTCTATGACACCAATCCCTGGGTAAGCAGTGGCTTCCCCAATGTATATTTTGATAGCAGACTATGGACGTTTCCTCTAGGAACTTGTCTAAACCTTTTTTAAACCCAGATATGCTATGTTACCACATCCTTTGGTAGTTGCTCTCTGGGGTACTCCAGGGTTCTGTCCTAGCACCCACCTTTCTTTCACCCTGCTTCACTCTTATTCAAGAGCAGGGCTGTATATCTTTTAATTATGCAGATGATACTCAGATCCTCTACTTTACTTCTGATTTTCTTTTTGCTCCCACAGCTGTCAACATACGTCTGTCTAAGGTTTCTTCGTGGCTTAAGGAAAATCATCATCTTTTTCTCAATAATTCTAAATGCGAAGCCATTACTTTTCACGTGGCCTCATTCTTTTTTCTTTTTTTTTTAAATATTTGTATTGAAAGTTTTAAACTGTATCAACAAGCAAAGAGGGCTAGAAATCAGATTGATAATAATTACAGTGATATCAGTTACAATATAACCAATCATCTCCCTCCCCCTCCCACAATCCCAAAACATTACTCCACTAGATGGTCGGCCCTTTGCAGCTAGAAAATCGTCCAGTGTCTTGAAATTATTAACTAGGTGGCACAGTCAATCTTAGTATATCAAGATCTATCTCAGAGCGGAATCTCCATGTAGCATATTTAGCCCACTGTTTATGCAATTGTATGATTTGTCCTGTTCAGAACGCTGTCAACTTAGATATCTGATATAAGTAGTCCATTTTGTGAGTTACTTTCAACACTAGGGGTAGAGGTGGCTTTTCCAAGCCGCAGCTAATACAATTTTCCCCGCTACCAGCAGAATCGATGCCAGATGATGTGTCGCCGGCTGAATCCCTGGTGGACGAAAATGCAGAAGACAAGATTCCACTGTCAATGAGTATTGCAATCCTGTAATTTGAGTTAACAAGTGGAGCACCTCAGACCAATAGGGCTTTATCTTTGAGCAAGACCCCCATATGTGAAGCATATCACCCTTCTCAGAACACCCCCTCCAGCAATAACCCGTTCCTTGTTTATATATTTTTGCTATTCTGTGCAGAGTGAAATACCAATGATAGAGCATTTTGTATCCATTTTCTATCAATGAGCTAGAGACAGAGGCCTTCAGCATATATCCAAAGGCCACGTGGCCTTATCTTCATGGCCACCATGCCACAAGGGCCCAAGAGACAGGCAGAGCTCTGGAGTCTCAATGCGTGGATGAGACGATGGTGCAGGGAGGAGGGTTTTAGATTTGTTAGGAACTGGGCAACATTCTGGGGAAGGGGGAGTCTATTCCGAAAGGATGGGCTCCATCTTAACTAGGGTGGGGCCAGGCTTCTGGCATCGGCAATTAAAAAGAGCAAGTGCATGGTTTGGAATAAGGTATCTTTTAAAGGTATCACCAAAATATGGAAGATAGGGTATCCCAATAGTGAGGTTGCAAAAGAGACCGTAGTAGATCAGGTGTCCTTAAATAAAAATCAGACGAAAGATTGCAAATTAATATTGTCAAATACTGAGCATGATGTAAATAGGAACCACAAACATAGTTTGAAATGTCTTTATGCAAATACCAGTAGCCTAAGAAATAAGATGGGAAAGTTAGAATATATGGCACCAAATGAAATAGGAATCTTTGAGACCTGGTGGAAGGAGAATAACCAGTGGGACACTGTCATACTGGGGTACAAATTATATCATAGTGATAGGGTAGATCAAATTGGTGGAGCGGTAGCATTGTATGTTAAGGAAAGCCTTGAATCAAATAGATTGAAAATTCTACAGCAAACAAAACACATCTTGCAATCCCAGTGGATTGAAATTCCATGTGTAAAGGGGAAAAGGATAGTGATAGGAGTGTACTACCATCTGCCTGGCCAGGATGAACAGGAGACTAACAAACTGGGCAACATGATGATAATGGGTGATTTCAATTACCCCGATATTGACTGGGTAAATGTAACATTGGGGCATGCTAGGGAGGTAAAATTCCTTGATGAAAGCAAGTATTGCTTTATGGAGCAGCTGGTACAGGAGCTGACGAGAAGGAAAAATTCTAGACCTAGTCCTTAGTGGAGCTCATGTTCTGGTGCGGGAGGTAATGGTGATGGGGCTGCTTGATAACAGTGATCATAATATCAGATTTGATATTAGCTTTGGAGTAAGTATACACAGGATATGCAATACGTTAGCATTTTACTTTCAAAAAGGAGACTATGATAAAATGAGAAGAATGGTGAAAAAGAGGAGCGGCTGTGAGGGTCAAAAATTTACATTAGGCGTGGATACTGTTCAAAAATACCATCCTGGAAGCCCAGGCCAAATATATTCCGTGTATTAAAAAAGGAGGAAGGGGAAGGTCACGTGACGCGATGAGCGGGAGTGGACGCTAGGAAGATCGCTCCTGCTTACTCCTCAAAAATCGGGGCAAAACAATTTCCGCAGAAGAGCCTTATACATTAAGACTTGAGAGAAAGTACTTGCAGAATCGATAGAGCACATAACGAGCGGAGAAAGAACCGGTAATGGCGACAAAAAATACAAGAAAAGAGAAAGAAAAGATTCGCTCCGCTGAAGACAAAATGGCGGCGCCGGCGAGCCTGGGAACTTCGGCGGTGGGATCCGCCTGGGCCGCCGAAATTGTGGGAGAAGTCACACAAGCCCTAGAGGTAATACTGGATAAAAAATTGAATTCACTGGACATTAAACTGGAAACTCTCAACAACAGTATAAATCAAATACAAGCGGATATGGCGCAATACCAGCAGAGGGCCAGTGATACCGAAGATCGAGTCAGAGTCCTAGAAACGGAGATCACCCAACTAAGAAAAATAATTACCTCCTATGATGATAAACTTGAAGACCTAGAAAATAGGTCGAGGAGGAACAATCTACGGATAGTGGGATTGATTGAAGGACAAGGAGACCGTGAACTTAGCAAATACCTTGAAACATGGTTCACAGCGGAACTAGAGCTGCCGGAAACGTTGGGGCCGCTAAGAATTGAGCGAGCACACCGACTAGGGCCGAAGAACGGAACGGAGGGAAGACCACGTGTAGTCATTTGCAAAATTCTTAATTTCAATCACAAGAATGCAATTTTGCAGGCGCTACGCAATGGAAAAGAACTATACAGTGGAAATCGCAAAGTTCTTTGTTTCCAAGACTATTCAGCGGCGGTAGCGGCGCAAAGAAAAAAGTTTTCGCCGGTTTGCTCAATGTTGGTGAATAAGAAGATTAAGTTCGCGCTATTATACCCAGCGAAGTTGAGAGTCATTCATTCATCGGGCACGAAATTATTTGCTACGGTGGAAGAAGCAAAACTGTTTGTGCAGCAGATGGAAGAGAGGCTGGAGTCTTGAAATTGTAAAGAGTGCGTCGCAGAAACAAGACAATTCATAATTGCCTTTGCTAAATGATTGAGTCTACTAGAGAAGCGGTGGGCCAATTAATATATAAGTAAGATGAGGGACAACATGAATATGAAAGTTTAACAAGAATGCTGGATATCATGAGGGAATGATGTAATAGATAATACAAATTGTTGTAAGTTAATGCATCTGTTATTAGAATTTAAAGAAGTTGGGCAGTTTACATGGTGTGATCGGAAATTAGTTAAATATTAGAGCACTAATTTGAAAGATCTTGATAGTAGTGGAACGTTATAAGACAAATAATTGATAATGTCTCACTACAGTAGAGAATGATAAAATTCACAAACAATGTGATGAGAGATTGAATGTTGGGAGTGTGATATGACCGCTCAAACATGTAATATCTCATTAAAAGAAACATGTGGAAAGAAGGGACGGATGCAGATAATGGGAGGAGAAGCGTCGTCAATGACCTGCTTCCTATGGGAAGAAGAGGGTTAATGGGGGGGGATGGGGGGAGGGGGGAGTTAAAGGAGCAATTAACTAAGAGACTGCAATTTAAAGAAGGGAGGAGGAGAGGAACAAGTCAATGTAAACCTCAGAATCATATACTAGTGACACCGAGAGTATGGTATCAGAACAGGAGTGGCTGGAGGCTGGGCTGGCTACTCTTAGAGATACAAGTTGATCAGATGATGGGAAATCAATATATAAGAGATGATCAATTAAGGTAATATCCTGGAATGTGGGGGGAATACACTCCCCCATTAAGAGATCAAAAATCTTGCGGCATCTTAACCGTATAAAAGCAGATATTGTAATGCTCCAAGAAACACATTTATCAACAGTAGAACATGCTAAATTGACTAAATGGTGGGTAGTGGAGTGTGTAGCGGCTGCGGCAGTGGGTCGGAAAGGGGGAGCAGCCATACTTTTTCGGAAAGGGCTAACATATAAAGTAGGTAAAACGATTTCGGATCCGGAGGGTAGATTCATATTAAGTATAGTAAACATTAATAATGAAAATATAATTTTGGGAAGTATATATGCCCCTAATGTATTGGATTTAAAATTCTATAAGAAATTGTTAGCACAAATTACTCAGTTAGGGAATCTGCCCCTAATACTGGGAGGAGACTTTAATATGACTTGGGATCCGATTATGGATAGAACACACCCACCAAAAGAAGCGAGGAAAATAGATACTAGGGGTTTACCGGATTTATGTAAAATGCTAGATATAATAGATGTCTGGCGTACGTTGCATCCATTGAATAAAGAATATACACATCAGTCTAGAGCACATGGGACATCATCCAGAATTGATTATTTGCTTGTATCTCGCAATGTATTAACAGATATTACTGAGGCACACATAGATCCCTGTGTCATATCGGATCACTCGGTGGTCGGAATGACATGGAAGGGAGGGGAAGGTGAAGACATGTTGAAAAGCTGGACGTTTCCCACATATTTAATGAAAGATACACGATTTGGGGAGCATATACAAGACAAATGGGCAGAATTTAAACATTTCAATGAGGGCTCTGTTACTGAGACCAGTACTTATTGGGAAGCGGCGAAGGCTGTGCTGAGAGGTGAAATAATAAGCTATGTAGTGCAATATAAACGAATGAGAGATAGAGAAATAATGAGGCTTGAACAATTATTAGGTAAGCTAAACCGACAGTATGGTCTGAAACCCAATAATAGCATTAGACAAGAGATCTTGGCTATACAAACCACTTTAAATACTAAAATACATGAGAGAGAGGTGAAATCTCAGGCCTATTATCGTTTCCAGCTCTATAAGCATGGGAACAAGGGGGGCAAATATCTAGCGCGGCTTATAGCACCTAAGTTTGCTTCCCGAAATATAACAACTTTGAGAAATAAGAATGGGACTCTCATTCATTCCAATAAAGAAATTAGACAAGCTTTTCAAAATTTTTACCAGGAGCTTTATAAGGGATCAGATCAAGATGAATTACAAGGGGAATCTTATATGGAGGGTAGTCAAATTCCGAAACTGCAAAATGAAGACAGACAGAGGCTCAATGCTATAATCAGCACGGAAGAGGTTGGGTGGGCAATTAAACAGAGTAAATTAGGGAAAGCATCAGGTCCAGACGGATATAAAGCGGAATTTTATAAGTTGATGGGGGACTCGATTATACCTACTCTGACTGAGGTATTTAATGAATGGATAGAGAAGGGAACATTATCAGATAATATGAATCTAGCTAGGATAGTAGTATTTCCTAAACCCCAACGGGATGAGCAGCTGGTTGCATCTTATAGACCCATCTCCCTAATAAATCAAGAAGCAAAATTATTTGCAAAAATATTGGCCAAAAGATTAGGGGGGATATTACCTCAAATTATACATCCAGCACAAGTCGGATTTGTTCAAGGGAGATCAACTACAAAAAATTTGCGGAATATCTTGGCCACCCTAGAAAGCCTAGGTCATTCCAAAGAGCAAGCTTTGATGATAAGTTTTGATGCAGAAAAGGCATTTGACAGAGTGGAATGGCCCTTTCTGTACTCGGTGCTAGAAAAATATGGGTTTAATGGCACTTTTGTGCAGGCGATTAGAGCACTATATCGTAAACCAAGGGCACAGGTGTTGGTGAATGGAAATGTTACGGAGGAAATTCAGATTAGTAGAGGCACCAGACAAGGCTGTCCTTTGTCACCCTTACTTTTTGCGCTTCAACTAGATCCATTAATAAGAGATATCCATGAATGTGCAGCAATCAAAGGGGTAAAAATCAAAAGACAAGAATTTAAGATAGCCGCGTTTGCGGATGACTTGTGTCAGCAAGCACCCCTCCGTGCTGTCCGCTCTTGTTTCGACACCTCTCCGTGCTGTCCGCTCTCCGCTCAACACCCCTCCGTGTGGTCTGCGCACAACTTAGCACCTCTCCGAGCTGTCCTTCTTCGCCCACACAATTGGGGCTAATCCATCTCCTAAGCGGAACTGTTCCTGCTCACTTGCAAAAAGTAATTCACAGTACTATTTATTCAGTAGAGTGCTTTATTCAGAGTACAACCAGCGAGAAAACAGCAGGTCCACTGACTACAGCTGCTGGTCTCTGTGCCCCTGGCTTCCCTTCTTCCCCCACCCAACAATCCCCAAAAGTTCAGAACAGTTCAGTCTTGAAACTTCACAACAACTTGAAATACCTTTGAATCAGTCAATTCCTCTACTCCCTTTCTCCTACTGCCAAGGAGATAGAGGCATTTTCTCCACCCTCGCTTGTCAGACACCAACACTCTAACAACCTCCCACAAAATGTCCAGACTGACCTTCTTCAGGTAATTACCCTTTGTCCTGAGCAGAAGAACTCCATTTGCTCTTGTGCAGCCTCTTTCATGGTATTTTCACTGTTCTCCTCCAGATCAATCTCCTCCCACTCCATGGAGTCTTCCCCCACCCTCTCTCCCAGGTGCTGCTCCTCCACTTGATTATCCTCCATCTCCCAATCACCTCCTGACTTCTCTGCCTGCTGGGAGTTGGAGTGCTGTCTCTCATGTTCCCTCCTCCCTTGCAAGTGCTGCTGGGTTCTGTAGTTCTCTTCCTTTCTTACCAACCTCCTACCCCCTTTTCCCGGCAGAGAGTGCTCTTCATTTCTTGGCTGACTGCCCCTGTCAGCTCTTCTCTGCTTTCCCTCTACCTCCTCCTTACACTTGTTAATGATAATTACGAAACCGAAAGATACTTTAGCGAATCTTTTGCAAATTTTTAAAGAATATGGAGACTATTCGGGATTCAAACTGAATATTGATAAGTCAGAAGCGTTACAGATTAATGTGGACATACATAAATTGTGGGGGAGAGATTTCCCATTGAAACGAGCACATAAATCCTTTCGATACTTAGGTATACAACTACCAGCTACACCAAAAGAGCTATATCAACTAAACATTGAGAAATTACTGGAACAAACTAAGCAACAACTAGACTCATGGGGCATGTTAACACTTTCGATGATAGGGAGAATCAATTTACTTAAAATGGTGATATTGCCGAGATGGTTATATATTTTGCAGATTTTACCTATAGCTTTATTGCAGAAAGATATCAGAAGTTTGTACCGAATAATGTTTAGATTTTGTTGGGCCAAAAAAAAAGCTAAAATACAACAAAAATACATGCTGGGAGGATGGAAGCATGGGGGGTTGGGAATTCCTAATATTAAATATTATAATATGGCATGTCTACTGCGACTAGTGAGGGATAGATTATTCCAAACAGATGATCACACACCAATAGAGATAGAAGATGCATTGTTTAGTCCATATCATTTTGTTACTTTACTACATATGCGACATATTGAAACTCCCCATGAATTTAGACACAACACTTTACTTAAACCTGTGAGGGAGGTGTGGAAATTTATAAGCACATTATTAGGGGGAGACCCAAGGATAACGGAGCTATTAAGTATTAGAGGGAATCCAAATTTTAAACCAGGAATAGAGAATAAAACTTTTAATGAATGGGGAAAAGTGGGTGTGACAACTCTGACAGATGTGTTAGAAAACAATGGGGATATCAAACCATTGCCGCGGCTGCTAAACCATGAGGAAGTGAGTTGGCATGATACTTACGCATATTATCAACTCCAACATTATATACAAAAGCTAAATAAAGAAACACTTAAACTTAGGACAGGTAACAAAATTCTCAATTTCTTTGAGGAAATTACAGAAAATGCCCCTACTATATCGCAACTGTATCAGAAAGTGTGGAGCATAACCCCTGAAAAGGACATGACTCTGTTAAGACAGAAATGGGAAAAGGATATAGGAAAAGAACTGCAAGCATGGGATATAGTAGCACAAATTAAAAGCATTCCAAATTTAATTGGAGGAATGGATTATAGAGAATGTGCATTTAGAATGATACATAGGGCATATTTTACTCAGATTCAACTGTATAAATCAGGGAGAATTGAAACAGCTCTATGCTTAAAATGTAATAGTGTTGAGAACTCCATATATCATGCGATGTGGACCTGTGTATTTATACAAAGATATTGGAGACAAATAACTACTTATCTTGCAGGAGTGTTGTGTAGCAGAGTGGCAATGAATCCGTTACAACTAATATTAGACATGAAAGAGACAAGACCGAATTTAAATGTGGATAAAATGTTGTTACGACGTAAATTGTGTCTGATAGCTAGGAAATGTATTATGCAACACTGAACGGCGCATAACCCGCCAAATTTCTGGCATTGGCGGAACCAAGTACACCAATTATTGGTATGGGAAGCAAAAGAGGCTAAAGGAAATGAAAAAAGAAAAAAGCAATTTCTTAGAATATGGGGGTGTTATTTGGAACAGATGTCGCAACAGGGAAGGAGTTTGATCATCAATACTTTATGAATGAATTCTATAAGATATCAGAATGAATAGAGATTGCAGAGGGTTGCAGAGGAGATTAAGAAGAAGAAGGGGAAAAAGGGGGAGGGGGGTAAAGGGGGGAAGGGGGGGAGGGAATAAGAAAAGAGAACTAATGGTTAAAGGTTATAAAAATGAAGAAAGGCAACATACCACCATTGTGTAAGATAAATATTGTTTTATTATGTTATTACAAGATAATTGAGGAACAGAAAATGCTTGTATTAGTTATATAATGCCAACAAGCTGTGGATGTGTTGATTTCTTTCATAATAAAAACAGTTGAAACAAAAAAGGAGGAAGGAAGATCAAACGACAGCCGGCATGGTTAAAAACTGAGGTGAAGGAAGCAATTAGAGCTAAAAGAAAATCCTTCAGAAAATAACAAAAAACAGCATAAGGAATGTCAAGTCAAATGCAAAGCGCTGATAAGAAAGGCAAAGAGGGACTTTGAAAAAAAGATTGCGTTGGAGGCAAAAACACATAGAATTTTTTTAGATATATTAAAAGCAAGTAGCTGGCAAAAGAATCGTTTGGACCACTAGATGACCGAAGGGTAAAAGGGGCGATCAGGCAAGACTGGGAGACTGGTTGGCTAAATGGCAGATGACATTTAATGTGAGCAAGTGCAAGGTGATGCATGTGGGAAAAAAGAACCCGAATTATAGCTACGTCATGCAAGGTTCCACGTTAGGAGTTATGGACCAAGAAAGGGATCTGGTTGTCGTCGTCGATAATACACTGATACCTTCTGCTCAGTGTGTTGCTACGGCTAGGAAAGCGAATAGAATGTTGGGTATTATTAGGAAAGGTATGGAAAACAGGTGTGAGGATGTTATAATGCCGTTGTATCGCTCCATGGTGCCGCCGCATCTCAAGAAAGATATAGTAGAATTGGAAAAGGTGCAGCGAAGGGCGACTAAAATGATAGCAGGGATGGGACGACTTCCCTTTGAAGAAAGACTAAGGAGGCTAGGACTTTTCAGCTTGGAGAAGAGACGGCTGAGGGGAGACATGATAGAGGTATATAAAATAATGAGTCGAGTGGAACAGGTGGATGTGAAGCGTCTGTTCACGCTTTCCAAAAATACTAGGACTAGGGGGCATGCGATGAAACTACAGTGTAGTAAATTTAAAACAAATTGGAGAAAATGTTTCTTCACCCAACGCATAATTAAATTCTGGAATTCGTTGCTGGAGAATGTGGTGAAGGCGGTTAGCTTAGCAGAGTTTAAAAAGGGGTTAGACGGTTTCCTAACGAACAAGTCCATAAACCACTACTAAATGGACTTGGGAAAAATCCACAATTCCAGGAATAACATGTATAGAATGTTTGTACGTTTGGGAAGCTCGCCAGGTGCCCTTGGCCTGGCCGCTGTCGTGGACAGGATGTTGGTCTCGATGGACCCTTGGTCTTTTCCCAGTGTGGCATTACTTATGTACTTATAAAGCCATGGTGGAGAGATTAAATGAATTCTTTGCTTCAGTCTTCACTGAGGAAGATTTGGGAGTGATACCGGTGCTAGCTGACGAGTTGGAGAAACTGAATGAAATCTTGTGAGGAGCAAAGAAACTACAAAGCCCAGAAGGCAGTGCAGCACCAGAGAAATCAGGAACTAAGAAACTACAAAGCCCAGAAGGCAGTGCAACATCAGAGAAATCAGGAACTAAGAAACTACAAGGCCCAGAAGGCAGTGCAGCAACAGCAGAGGGATCAGGTGAAGGGAGAGGATTCTATGTAAGAGGGAGGAGCTGGGGGTTGATTGGGAAATGGAATCAGATGTGGGGGGGGAGGAGCCCCTAGATCGAGAGGAAAGGGAGGAGAGAATGGAACTGGAGGAGGTAGAAGAAGGAGAGAATGAGGAGGAAATGGAGGTACTGGTGGAGGGCTCTTAAAGTGAGTTATGAACTGAACATGAGTGAATGAAGGCTTGGTGGATTGACTCGGTGGGTGGATGTCAGGAGGATTTGTGCTGACAAATGAGGGAGGTGGGTCATTAGGTCTAAGAGTGAGAAAGTGATTTAGACCATATTGCTGTTGAATTGAACTGTGTTGAAAGCAGTGCTAAACTGAACTGTGTTGAAAGCAGTGGTAAGTTGAACTGTGTTGAAAGCAGTGCTAAGCTGAATTGATGAGGAAAACATTGCTAATTGAACTGAGATTGTAGAAGCAGTGTGCCTAACGTATGCTACAGGTGAAAACCTAGGTGAACCAAGCTTGGTGGAGAGCTTGGTTGAATGTGAGCTATACTGAGCAGCTTAATTGGAGCGGGGCTGAAAGAGCTGCAGTTGGAATCCCACTTTCTCTGAACTGTGCAGGGAGATTTGGAAAAGGGAACTGCAGTGAAAAGGTGACTACTCTGAATGGGGTAAGAGAGTCTTAACAAAATTGAACTGTGTTTAAAAGTTGGACTATACCGGGTAGAGGGGAAGGTCTGGGAAGACTTGAAGAAGAATAGATTTAATAAGGAGATAATAAAGCACTTTTAGTGAATCTCCTGTTTTCCTGAGACACTGATTGCAGACCTTTAACCCTGGGAGTGCATGGTGTGCGATGCTGAGAAGGAAGAGACTGTGAAGGAGTGGTGAGGCTACAGCGAGTGATCCTGACAATCTCTATAAACCTAGAGGATGTAATGGGGCAATTTGACAAATTGAATAGTAGCAAATCTCCTGGACTGGATAGTATTCATCCCAGAGTACTGATAGAATTGAAAAATGAACTTGTGGAACTATTGTTAGTACTATGTAAATTATCTTTAAAATCGAGCATGGTACCAGAAGATTGGAGGGTAGCCCATGTAATGCCGATATTTATTTGAAAAAGGTTCCAAAGGGGGTCTGAGAAATTTATAGACCAGTGAACCTGATGTCGATGCCGGGCAAAATGGTAGAGAATAAAGAACAAAATTACAGAGCATATTCAAAAGCATGGATTAATGAGACAAAACCAGCATGGATTTAGTGATGGGAAATCTTGCCTCACCATTTCTTTGAAGGGGTGAACAAACATGTGGATAAAGATGAGCCGGTTGATATTGTGTATCTGGATTTTCAAAAGGCGTTTGACAAAGTACCACATAAAAGACTTCAGAGGAAATTGGAGAGTCATGAGATAAGAGTTAGTGTCCTATTGTGGATTAAAAACTGGTTAAAGGATAGAAAACGGAGATTAGGGTTAAATGGTCATTTCTCAATGGATTAGAGTAGGTAGTGGGGTTCCTCAGGGGTCTGTGCTGGAACCGCTGTTTTTTTAACATATTTATAAATGACCTACAGATGGTAGTAACTAGTGAGGTAATTAAATTTGCTGACGACACAAAGTTATTCCAAGTTGTTAAATCGCGAGAGGATTGTGAAAAATTACAAGAGGACCTTATGAGACTGGGACACTGGGTGTCTAAATGGCAGATGACGTTTAATGTGAGCAAGTGCAAAGTGATGCATGGTGGGAAAGAGGAACCCGAATTATAGCTATGTAATGCAAGGTTCCACATTAGGAGTCTCCGATGGGACTGCCCCATTATGTTCTCCAGGTTTACCGTGAAGTCTGTAAGTTTCTCAGACTCGTCCGCTTGAAATACCATTTCTGACACCGGTATCCCACCCAAATCTTCCTCGGTGAAGACCGAAGCAAAGAATTCATTCAATCTCTCCGCTACGTCTTTATCTTCCTTGATTGCCCCTTTTACCCCTCAGTCATCCAGCGGCCCAACCGATTCTTTTGCCGGCTTCCTGTTTTTAATATACCGAAAAAAATTTTTGCTATGTTTTTTTGCCTCTAATTCTGTCTTTTTTTTTGTAATCCCTCTTGGCCTTCTTTATCTGTGCCTTGTATTTGCTTTGACACTCCTTATGCTGCTGCTTGTTATTTTCAGATGGTTCCTTCTTCCATTTTCTGAAGGCGTTTCTTTTAGCCCTTATAGCTTCCTTCACCTCACTTCTCAACCACGCCGGCTGTCTTTTGGACTTTTGTCTTTCTTTTCTAATTCGCGGAATATGTTTGGTCTGGGCCTCCAGGATGGTATTTTTGAACAGCGTCCATGCCTGTTGTATAGTTTTTAACCTCGGTTGTCCCCCTAAGTTTTTTTGTTTTTTTTTAACCGTTCTTCATATTTTATCATAGTCTCCTTTTTTTAAAGTTAAACGCTAACGTTTTTGACTTCCTGTGTATAGTTACTTCAAGGTTGATATAAAAACTGATCATCATATATGATCACTGTTATCAAGCGGCCCCAGTACCATAATGTCCCTCACCAGATCATGCGCTCCACTAAGGACCAAGTCTAGAATTTTTCTTCTCTTGTTGGCTCCTGCACCAGCTGCTCCATAAAGCTGTCCTTGATTTCATCAAGGAATTGTACCTCTCTAGCGTGTCCCAATGTTACATTTACCCAGTCTATATTTGGATAACTGAAGTCACCCATTATCACATTGCCCATTTTGTTTGCGTCTCTGATTTCTTTTATCATTTCTGTGTCTACCTGCTCATCCTGGCGAGTTGGACGGTAGTACGCTCCTATCACCGTCCTTTTCCCTTTTATACATGGAATTTCAACCCACAATGATTCAAAGGTGTGATTTGTGTCCTGCTGAATTTGTAATCTATCTGAGTCAAGGCTCTCGTTAATATACAATGCTACCCCTCCACCAGTCCGGCCCACCCTATCACTACGATATACTTTGTACCTCAGTATGACAGTGTCCCACTGGTTATCTTCCTTCCACCAGGTCTCAGTAATGCCTATTATATCCAATTTTTCATTTAGTGCAATATATTCCAACTCTCCCATCTTATTTCTTAGACTCCTAGCATTTGCATATAGACATTTCAGAGTATGTTTGTTCCTATTTGCATGATGCTTACTACTTGACACTATTGATTTGCCATGTTTTGTCTGATCTTTAGTTGTATTTAAGGGCACCTGGCCTACCACGGTCTGTTGTGCAACCTCACTATCCAGAACCCTATCTTCCCTGTTTGTGAGGTATCCTTGCAAGATACCTTATCCCGAACCATGCGTTTTTGAGCGACTGTCGGCCTTCCCCCCATTTCTAGTTTAAAAGCTGCTCCTTTTTAAATGCTGATGCCAGCAGCCTGGTCCCACCCTGGTTAAGGTGGAGCCCATCCTTTCAGAATAGGCTCCCCCTTCCCCAGAATGTTGCCCAGTTCCTAACAAATCTAAAACCCTCCTCCCTGCACCATCGTCTCATCCACGCATTGAGACTCCAGAGCTCTGCCTATCTCTTTGGCCCTGCGCGTGGAACAGGTAGCATTTCAGAAAATGCTACCCTAGAGGATCTGGATTTGAGCTTTCTACCTAAGAGCCTAAATTTGGCTTCCAGAACCTCTCTCCCACATTTTCCTATGTCATTGGTACCCACATGTACCAAGACAGCCGACTCCTCCCCAGCACTATCTAAAATCCTATTTAGGTGATGTGTGAGGTCCACCACCTTCACACCAGGCAGGCAATTCACCAGGCGATCCTCACGTCCACCTAATGATCGAATCACCAACTACTACGGCTGTCCTAACCTTTCCCTCCCAGGCAGCACTTGGAGACATATCCTCGGTGCGAGAGGATAGTACATCCCCTGGTGGGCAGGTCCTGGCTACAGGAGTACTTCCTACTTCACCAGGGTGATGCTCTGCTTCTAGGAGACCTCCCTCCTCCAAGGTAGCACAAGGACTACCAGACTGGAGGTTGGACTTCTCTAGAACATCCCTGTAGGGCTCTTCTAAGTACCTCTCTATCTCCCTCAGCTCTACCAAATCCCCTACTCTAGCCTCAAGAGAACAGACCCATTCTCTGATAGCTAGGAGCTCTTTGCATCGGGCACACACACATAACTGCTCACCGACTGGGAGATAATCATACATGTGACACTCAATTCAAAAGACTCTTGCTTTTGGACTGCTGACTCCATCTTGCTTTTTATATTTTTATTTTGCCTAACACTAACCTACAATTCCTCCTTTAAACCCCAATCTTTAAGTTCCCAAATCACAAAGCAAAGTAGCGTTCACTTACCAGAGAAATGTCCTCTTCTCTCAGAAATTCTCGGAAACAAATTTTAAGAAATATACTAAAATTAGTAGGAAGGATAATCCAAGGGCAAATGGTAATAATGCTGCCCAATAATAACTAACCAAAATTCAGTATTACAAATAATACACACTGCTTAGTTACATTAAACTAGACAATTTGCCCAGAACAAAAGAGGTCAGTGCACAAGGCAGTATTTGAAATTATTAATCAGGTTATGGAAGGAACCCACTGGTGAAATTCACCTCCACAAGTGTTTAGTTAGTCATCTTGAGCCTTATTTCTTTGTATAAAGGCAAATAAATATTACAACATGCAAGTGGTAAATTAGCTATATTAATTTCTACTTGTAAACTATCTGAGTATAATCAAAAAACTTTATCACATTGCAAAATAAAAAGCTGATTAATGTCAGTTCTAATACATTTTACTTTGGTTAAAGTTTTAGCATCAATAGCATTTATTATCTCTACACTTGTACCAAAAGCTCCTAACAATGTATCATACCAAGCTCATTTTACTCTACAATTAAGGTAGTTAAGGGTACTACAGTATGTACACAGGTCTTCATAGGTGTAGTATTCACACAGGAAGAATATAAACATGTACTCATAACACCTTGGTGGTGTAAATGTCAACAGTGTCTGCATTTTAGGGTCAACGATGCTGTATTGTCTTTTTCTGACTTGTGGAAGTCATATTAAACTCATTCATGTGGCAGGATTTCTTTCCATATTTGAGTGTTGTTAACAGTTGTGTAATTATCTTGTTGTCAGATCTCACTATAATTCTTCCATCTCCCAATCAGCTTGCCCTGACCCTCGGCGGTGAGTCATAAATGTCCACCAGGGGTAAGAGCCATACCTAAAGACACCATAAGAAGAAGGATTACAAGGATTACAATGATTCTTACAAGGATCTATGAATAAAGCATATAAACAGATCAGTTATTCTCTAAGATAACACTTATTTGTTGGGACATAAGTCCATTCTTCTTGCCCAGATCGGAGGATCAAGACAAGGTTATATTATGACTTAAGGCACATTGTTATCATAGGTGCCCGGTATAAGAGGCTTGGACAGGCTAAGCCTCCCCTGCTGTGCTCTGCGAGGTTTAAATTGTTGATTTACCTCCATCCTCACAGCAGGAGCTGCAGTGAAAGCCCTGTAGCCTTGTGTAACCAGTTGTAGAAATTGGTTTATGGTTTGTTTACCTTACTGCTGGGAGAGCAGGGGGAGGGGGGTTGGCTGGGTTGCACTGAGAACAGATAGCAGCAGAATCGGACAACCAGACAACAAAGGTAGAAAAGATCATTTTATTTTCATTATAGTGTTTGGAATGTGTCCACTTTGAGAATCAGGTGCTCAACATTAAAAGTTTATATTTATTTACTTATTTATGGCATTTTATCCCACATTAAACATGAATTAGGGTGTTTTGTGGCTCTACATGAGAATTGTGATGATATGATCCCTTGTTTCATATTGTTGACAGTCTGCATTTTCCGTATGAGTGGTATATTGGTGTATTAGGTCTGCCCAGTGTAATATTTATGGTACAGTAAGGTTCTGAGTGTGTTTTTGGACAAAGTTGTGCATAGTGTTTTGCAGTTGAGCGATTGTGGTTAGAATATGCTTTGAGCAACCACTTTATCCTTTGACATATGATACATACCTAATATCTAAATTTAATAAAAGGTATTAATTGCGACTTTTTTTATTTATTTTTTTCTGTATGTTGTCAGACAATTATGGATTTAAGCTCCACCCCTGGCCCCGCCCCCTTTAGCCTCCCCAAACAGTTGGGCCACCGACCGCCTATGATTGTTATACTAATTTAGCCTTCAAAATGGGAACCATTATTAATTATCAGTTCTAAAGTTTTAATAGTGTTGCCTGCAAGAATGTGCAATTACATATTTAGAATTATCTACTGCTGTGCACACATACTTACATCCTTGCAAATTAGGTAAAGGTCTTATATAATCCATTTACCAAATTTGTTCAGGTAATTTTCTCCTTTATAATTACCCCTTAGACATGTGGGGAACAGATTGCTTAGTCTGGTATAAACAGACCAGACATTCAACAATAACAGTTTTAATAACATCCATAATTTAAACTAATACCACGTGTATGTGACCTTTCTTCCCAGATGTTCACATTTTTGGTGCGCCCATTTCGCCAAACCTGAGCAATTATCTGGCTCTTCCACAGTTTTCCACCTCGAGGGGTGTGATTTTACTTTATTCATCAGCCACTGCGCTGTAGAGATGTTTTAGCATATTACCCTTGCAATGAGCATCTACATGAAAAACAGTAACGTTAGTATTCTGTACATAATTCCATAATTCTCTGCCCCACAAATCTTTAGTATAAATTTTCCAATTATTTTTGGACGAAGTAGCTAAGTGGCTAATTTATTTGCCACAGATCATGAGTTGGTATATACATAACATTGCCCTAAATTCTCAGTTTTCAAAGCCATATAGGCAGCATATAACTCTACATATTGACTACTTCCTCCTTCTCCACTACATTCTAATGCACGTTCTAGTTCTGGATTATAGACTACCGCTTTCCACATTCTCTTTCCTCCAACATACTTAGCAGAACCCACCTATAAACCATGCATGTTGCTGCTCCTCATTAGTTAATTGAGTATATATAGGCTTTTCCCCACTTCACTGGGCTCTCCATCCGTTTCAGGGGTTTTAGCCCAGTTTGTCCGATTTCTGGAAGGGCAGCCACTTTTTCATGCAGCATGGGAATTCCCCCAATCCCTGATTTAGTTCTTTCCTGAATATACCACTTCCATTTAATTATGCTAGCTTCTTCTGCATGCCCTATCCGATGAGTTTTTGGGAAGCTATGTATACATTTTATTATTGGTATTTCAGATCTCAGAACAACCACATGTCCTATAGTTAACTTCTCTGTATCCACCAGAGCCTAATAACATGCTAATATCGGTTTCTCAAAAGGAGTATATTTTCTTTTCTACTTCTAAAAACCTAAAACCCCAGTGTTACCTGATTCCTTTGTTTTTGCCAAAGGCTCCAATTAGCATAATTTTCATTCTCTGAGACACTTAATCCTACTTCTAGTTGTAACCAGAGCTTAAGTAACAAGTACATACCTTTAGGGTCTATGAAAATAACTTCAGAAGTACACGTTAAAGACTTATGTATCAAAATTGCTACATCTCTCCCCCCCCCCCCCCCCCCCCCCGTCCTTTCCCCTGAGTTTTAAATATTCATGGTCTCCTGTAGGCACACAATGTCAGCCCCCCTGCGTTTAAGAGCAGTTAGTATTTTTGTTCTTTTCACAAGGGAAGTGATACCACTCACGTTCCAGGTGAGAATTCTACATCATGTAGCGCTCAAGACATAGGTTAATTATTGAATCAGTACACAAAACCTTAGGATAGGGTGCCCAGCCCTCACCCCTCCTCCCAGAATAGTTGAACTTTATCCTTACGCACACATTCATTCCCACGGTAGTTCCACCTTTAAATCTTTAACTTCCTTGTCATCAAGCAGATGAAGCCATTACGTATTGGTTATGTCCATCAACCAGCAGGGGAGATAGAGAGCACTCAAACTTTCACAGTGCCCTCTTGGCCAGCTAGCTCCACTGCCTCTTCAGTATTCTCTATCTCCCCTAGCAGGGTGGCTGCAGCTTGTTCGAGCTCCAGAAAAATCTGCCGGGAGGTGGTTCCTGGCTTGCCAGTTGTTAACCGGGGTGTTGGAGGCTATAGCAGCTTCACTTTAAAGGCACATAGGTTAGCCCTTTCCCTGCCTTACCCATACCTCTGTGGATGTGGACATATTGCCTTGCTTTCCCTGTCCTTACCCACCAACAGTGGATGCAGTCATATAGGTTCGCCCTTTCCCTGCCTTTCCCACTCATCTGAGCCTCCGGAGTCCTCAATACCTCTGCTTTCTTCACAGCTTAAAAAAAAAAAAAAAAAGTCGCGTCGCGTTTTTAAACGCAGAGACGCTGGAACAGAGGTTTTTGACCTGATTTTCAGCAGGATCGTAGTTGTACACTAGATCCTTTGAGGTAAGAGTGTTTTCCAACTCCTCCGGGGTGGGCCCACGATCGGGGCGATTTTGGCGCGAACCGCCATTTTGGATTTTACCGCCGTTTTTCGGCGATGGCTGCGGACAATGTAAAGCGCTGTTCCACTTGTGGCAAGCGCAAATCAGCAGCAGGGCTCTGTAAATCGTGCTGTACTGGCGTAGGAGCCGGCCCGAGCATGGCGAGCGATGTTTCTTCCCGCTCTGAGCTGGCAGCGGGTGCCATTTTGCTTACACCGCATGGCGCGGCCTCCGTGGACACGGAGAGACCTGAGCCGGGTGGGGCACCTCGAGATGAGGTTATTTCAGGAGTGGCTAGCACCGGACAGGATTTGGGTGCCCAGGGTGAGATTTTCTCCCCGGATTTTGTGCTTTTGCTGCATAAAGCATACTTGATGAAAAGAGCCCTTCCTCAAGGGTCGCCTGAGGCTCCTCTGATTGCCCCCCCCCAATGGATTCTGGCCTGGGACTACCCAGTGAGGCTTTTTTCCCGGATGCTTGGCCTAAAAATAAGCGCAGAAGGGTTAATTCCCCTTCAGATTGTGGTGCACCTTTTCCCCCCCGTGGTCGGGGTGTGAGGATTCGGAGAACTCTGACAGACGTTCTTGGTCTGAGGAACCAGAGTCAGGTGCGGATTTTCCACAGGATCTGGATGATCCCTCCACGGTGACGATTTTCCACTGTGATGAGCTGCCAGCGCTTTTTTCAGATACCCTGCAGGCCCTCTCGATTGAAGATCCTGACAGTGGCATGGCCTCCTCGGGTAATCCCAGGATGGCTAGTACCAAGAAAGCTGCTCGGGCCTTCCCTTTGCATGACTCCATCCTAGAGCTTGTTTCGGCTCAGTGGGCTGACCCCGAGGGACCTTTGAGAGTTTCCAGGGCTATGGGGCAGTTATACCCTCTGCGTGAGGGGCATTTGGCTCGTTTTCAAATGCCTTCAGTGGATGCCCTAGTCACTGCGGTGACAAAGAGAACTACCCTCCCTGTTGAAGGAGGTGTTGCCCTGAAGGATGTTCAAGACCGTAGGCTGGAAACAGCATTGAAATGGTCCTTTGAAATTGCAGGTCTCACTGTTCGGGCATCTGCATGCAGCTGTTATGCTGTTAGAGCCTGCCTAGCTTGGCTGCAACAGGCAGTGGCTCAGCCCGGAGATGGAGCGGAGCCCTTCTTGGATGTGGCTCCGCGGATGGAGGTGGCCTTGTCCTTTCTGGCTGATGCCCTTTATGACCTTGTCAGAGCTTCGGCTAAACAAACGGCAGTAGCAGTGGCGGCTCGCCGTCGTCTGTGGCTATGACACTGGGCAGCGGACATGGCCTCTAAGCAAAGGTTGGTGAAGTTGCCTTTTCAAGGACTTCTCCTATTTGGTGAGGAGTTGGAGAAAATTGTGAAAGGCCTGGGTGATCCAAAACCCCAGCGCTTGCCCGAAGATAGGCAGAGGCCTTCCTCTAAGGGCCAGGCTGTCCACTCCTCGTTCAGACCTCGCTTCCGTGAAGCTAGAAGGTACCGCCCGGGGCGTTCTGCTGGGTTCACTTCACGTGCCCGTGGTCAGCAGAGGAACTCTTTTCGCTCGGACAAGCGTTCCGCAGCCGGTGGCTCAAGACCAGGAGTTCAGGGGCGACCCTCTCAATGATGGTGCGCCGGCCCTCTCCTCGATGCCTGTCATCGGAGGACGGCTTTCCCTCTTTGTCGAGGAGTGGGCCAAGATTTCCTCAGATCAGTGGGTTCTGGACCTGATCAGAGATGGATACAGAATAGAATTCAACGCCCCAGTAAGAGACGTGTTTGTGGAGTCCCGATGCGGTTCTGTTGTCAAACGGGCGGCGGTGGAGGAGACTTTACAAGGTCTGATTCAGTTAGGGGCTGTGACCCCGATGCCTCCCGCCGAGCAAGGCTGCGGCCGATACTCCATCTACTTTGTGGTGCCGCGAAAAGGTGGGTCCTTTCGCCCTATTCTGGACTTAAAAGAAGTGAACAAGTCCCTGAGAGTGAGGCATTTCCACATGGAATCCCTGCGCTCCGTCATTGCGGCGGTCCAGCCAGGAGAGTTTCTCACGTCTCTAGACCTGAAAGAAGCTTACTTGCACATACCGATTTGGCCCCCGCACCAGAAGTTTCTGAGGTTTGCAGTGTAGGGAAAACATTACCAGTTCAGGGCCTTGCCTTTTGGCCTCGCCACAGCTCCCCGAACCTTTTCGAAGGTAATGGTGGTAGTAGCTGCTTTTCTCAGGCGAGAAGGTATCAGGGTTCACCCGTACCTAGACGACTGGCTCATCAGAGCAGACTCTGCAACAGAGAGCTTACAAGCTACAGCCAGAGTGGTCTCAGTACTGCAATCTCTAGGCTGGGTCGTCAATATGGCCAAAAGTCACCTGTCCCCTTCACAATCTCTAGAGTTTTTGGGGGCCAGGTTCGACACAGTCTCGGGCTATGTGTTCCTACCCGAGCTAAGGCGGTGCAAGCTTCAGAATCAGGTCCGTCTGCTCCTGAGGATGCCCCGCCCGCGAGCTTGGGACATTGTCCAGCTGCTGGGATCGATGACGGCCACGATGGAAGTGGTACCCTGGGCGAGAGCGCACCTGAGACCTCTACAGTATTCCCTACTCCGGAGATGGTCTCCTATTTCTCAGGATTACCAATGCAGACTTACTTGGCTCCCTGCGGCCCGACTCAGCATGGAGTGGTGGCTCTCGGACAGCATGCTGCGGCGAGGAATGCCGCTGACGCTCCCCGTTTGGTGCCTAGTGGTAACAGATGCCAGCCTGAAGGGCTGGGGCGCACATTGCAAGGGGAAGCATGCCCAGGGTCTATGGACACCCGAGGAGTCGGAGTGGTCCATCAACCGCCAAGAGTTGAAAGCGGTGTTTCAGGTGCTTCTGGCCTTTCAAGTGACCCTGGAAGGATTGGCTGTCAGAGTGATGTCGGACAACACGACAGCGGTGGCCTATATAAATCGACAAGGCGGAACAAGGTGCAGAGCACTAGCCGCGCAGGCCGAACTGATTTGCCACTGGGCCGAGCTGCATCTTCAGTGTCTGTCAGCAGCTCATATTGCAGGTCAGAGCAATGTGCAGGCCGATTATCTGAGCAGGCATCAGATCGATCCAGCAGAATGGAATCTGGCAGACGAAGTATTCCTGCAGATCTGTGCCAAATGGGGCAAGCCCATGATGGATCTAATGGCGACGTGCCAATACCAAAGTCTCGTGCTTCTTCAGCAGACGGAGAGATCCTCGCTCGGCGGGGTTGGATGCCTTGGCTCAACCCTGGCCTCCGGGTCTACTTTATGTGTTTCCCCCATGGCCCTTGATAGGGCGCCTGCTCTTGCGGATTCGGCTGCACCCAGGAGAAGTGGTCCTCATCGCCACGGATTGGCCAAGGAGACCTTGGTATGCAGACCTCCGACAGATGCTCCTGGAGGCTCCTCTGCCGTTACCCCTGGTACCGAACCTGTTGACTCAGGGACCGGTAGCCATGGAGGACGCCGGCCGGCTATTGAGAGGGCGCAATTGAGGGATAAAGGTTATTCCAATAAAGTTATTTCCACTCTCCTGCAAGCCCGCAAGTGGTCCACTTCCGTGGCTTATGCCAGGATTTGGTGCCTGTTTGAGTCTTGGTGTGCTTCCAGAGCCATTGCTCCAATGCGGGCTCCTGTCTCGCCGATTCTGGACTTTTTGCAGGATGGTGTACAAAAAGGCTTGGCCTATAATTCCCTGCGGGTGCAGGTGGCAGCGTTGGCCTCCCTTCGTGGTAAGGTGGAGGGCGTGTCTTTGGCTGCTCACCCAGATGTGGCACGGTTTCTTAGAGGGGTGCTTCGGCTCCGACCTCCAGTGCGAGCACCCTGTCCAGCTTGGAACCTGGGGCTAGTTTTGAAAACCCTGCAGGCATCTCCTTTTGAGCCGCTTCGGCGAGCATCGGAGAAAGATTTGACACTGAAGGCCGTTTTTCTGGTGGCCATTACCTCGGCGAGACGGGTGTCAGAGCTCCAGGCGCTGTCCTGTAGAGACCCATTTCTGCAATTTTCAGAGTCCGGAGTCACGTTTCGGACCGTGCCTTCCTTTATGCCTAAGGTGGTTTCAGCCTTTCACCTAAACCAGCCTATTTTCTTGCCCTCTTTTTCAGAGGAAGAGTTTCCAGAATCTTTTGGGCAGCTGCACCTTTTGGATGTGCGCAGGACTCTGCTGCAGTATCTGCGAGTTACTAACTCTTTCAGGACTTCTGATCATCTGTTTGTTTTGCTATCCGGTTCTCGCAGAGGGTCTCCAGCGTCTAAAGCCACTATTGCCCGCTGGCTCAAAGAAACTATCTTTTCAGCTTATCTGCTGGCCGGCAGGGTTCCGCCTGTAGCCTTTAAGGCACATTCTACTAGAGCGGTTTCTTCCTCTTGGGCTGAAACTGGAGCACTCTCTCTTCAAGAGATATGCAGTGCAGCAACATGGGCTTCTAAGCTCTCCTTTGCCCGACATTACAGGCTGGATGTGGCTGCCAGGAGGGATGCGCGTTTTGGTGCACAAGTGCTAGTGCGTGGTGTGGCTTGTTCCCACCCTATCTAGGGATTGCTTTGTTACATCCCATACGTAATGGCTTCATCTGCTTGATGACAAGGAAGGGAAAATTAGGTTCTTACCTTGGTAATTTTCTTTCCTTTAGTCATAGCAGATGAAGCCATGAGCCCTCCCTGTATGATTGTCTGTATGCTGTGAATCTGTTTTTCAGGTTCTGTTCTAATTTCCTGAAGTTCCTTCCTTGGGAGAAAGTTGGAAAACAATCTTCAGGATTCATGTTCAGTTTAAATTTAGGAGGATGTGTTCATTCCCTCCAGCATGTTTTTTTGGAGGATGTGTTGATTCTCTCCAGGAGGCGCGTGTGTTCCCCTCCAGTTCTATAAATAGGAGGATGAGTTCATTCCCTCCAGTGTGTTGGGAGGATGTGTGATTCCCTCCAGGAGGCGCATGTGTTCCCCTCCACTTATACAATAAGGAGGATGAGTTTATTCCCTCCAGGAGGATGTGCATTCCCTCCTTTATGAGTTCTTGCCCTTGTGATGGGCCATCGTTCGCTGTGAGGAAAGCTCTTGTGATTCCCATTGCGGTTTGCCATACTGCTTTGGAAGCTTCAAATACTGAAGAGACAGTGGAGCTAGCTGGCCAAGAGGGCATTGTGAAAGTTTGAGTGCTCTCTATCTCCCCTGCTGGTTGATGGACATAACCCATACGTAATGGCTTCATCTGCTATGACTAAAGGAAAGAAAATTACCAAGGTAAGAACCTAATTTTCCCATCTTTTAACACAGGAGTGGAGGAATAGCCTAGTGCAGGGGTAGGCAACTCTGGTCCTTGCCCAAGATCACAAGGAGCAGCAGTGGGATTTGAACACACCACCTCTGGATTTCAAGACCAGTGCTCTAACCACCAGGCCAGGGGTAGGCAACTCCGGTCCTCGAGAGCCGCAGGCAGATCAGGTTTTCAGGATATCCACAATGAATATGCAGGAGATAGATTTGCAAGCACTGCCTCCATGGTATGCAAATCTATCTCATGCATATTCATTGTGGATATCCTGAAAACCTGACCTGCCTGCGGCTCTCGAGGACCGGAGTTGCCTACCCCTGGCCTGGTGGTTAGAGCACTGGTCTTGAAATCCAGAGGTGGTGTGTTCAAATCCCACTGCTGCTCCTTGTGATCTTGGGCAAGTCACTTAACCCTCCATTGCCTCAGGTACAAACTTAGATTGTGAGCCCTCCTGGGACAGAGAAATATCCAGTGTACCTAAATGTATCTCACCTTGAGCTACTACTGAAAAAGGTGTGATCAAAAATCCAAAAAAAACCCATCCAAAACACCATAGGTTTATGTATAAAGTCCCCATTCCCCCTTTCTCCAACCTATCCCTCCTCTCGTACAGCCCAAAGTTCATCCCCTGACATCACACCCCCTCATAAGGGTCCTGCCACTCTTAACCCCATCAATTGAATTTTGAGAAATAATAGCTAGTAACACCTGCTGTAAACAAAGAACTTTAAGCAAACAGGAAAGTCTAACAGGGTATATTGTACTCTTATAGAAGCTTGATAGCCCTTAGGAATGTTCAGCATCAGTTAGTACTTCCATCTCAGACGCAGGAGTGTCGAATGCATGCCAGTGTCCATTGAGAAAAATCTTTAATTATGCTGGATAGATTAACATAAATTTAAGACCTTTGTCTTGACATCTGGTACAATTTGGCTGAAATTTCCTTTTCCATTCTTGTAGCGATGCTGAATAATCTTGAAAAATAAGAACAGGTTATTCTTCAAGCTTTAGTGTGTCCTGTTTCTTCCTGAAGCCACGTAGGATTTCTAGTTTATGCTGGTAATTCAGAATCTTTGCAATTACCACTCGGGGCTTCAGCTTTCCCAACTTGTGCACGCACTCCAAACACAGAGACCCTGCACTATCTGAGAGTGCCAGTTCTTCCTTCAGCCAGTTCTCCAATATAGGTCCCAAATTTCGCTCCACGACTGTCTCAGGTTTTCCTATTATGCGAATGTTGCTCCTGCAGGAATGATTTTCAAGATCATCTAGATGTTCTGTATGTTCTCATAGCTTTCATTCCATTGTTTCTAGCGCTTTCTTATGTGCATCCGCCATGTTCTCCATATTGGATACATGTTGTTCAACCTCCCTCATTTGACGAGTAGTATCTGCCAATAAACTCTCCACATTCGCTAATTGAGAGGCATTCTAAACGGTGTTCTAAAGCTTTCGCTTTGGCTGTGGTTAATTGCGTGAGTTGATCTGTAAAAGCAGGCATATTATGCTGTTCCATTGGCGCCATCTTGTCTTCTGTTCCAGGCTGCCAAGCCGTTTCCTTTTTTGCGAATCTACCAGACATCACCAATTCTGGATGAATATAGTTCTTGTCCATTAATCAGTCATTTGTTTTACATCATAAATTGCTGATTTGCCCAATTTAAAAGCAATTTTATCAGGGTTCCAGAGCATAGGACCCCAAAGTGGAGCTAACTTGCGTCTGTCCCTGCCAGTGCATCACATGATCCTCCTTTATCAGACATATAAAACTGGCTCCACCTTATGTTGGTGGCAGTGTGGCAGCCAGGGAGACTTATCACATTTGGTAGTCTTGTCCAAAAGTGCAGGCATATTTGAGAGACGTGCTCTGTTAAAACTGGTTACACAGATAACTTACTCTTTGATGGCAGACTACATTTTAAGGCACCTTTGGCTTCTGCATTGACCCATAAATTTACTGTACACTTGTTTGTTGCTGCTAAGTTAGCATTGGCACAATATTGGAAACAAATTGACACAACTACACAGGAAGTAATTTTAAGCAAACTGAACTTTGTCTAATGTCAAAATTGACAGCACAAAAAAATGGACACCCAATAGCCTTTCACAAGATATGGGACCATTATACAACTTGGAGAAATCCTCAGCTATCCAAGCTTATGATAAAGCTTTTGCTGCCCTGATATAAAATGATGGATTGGCACTATATTTTGTGTAGGGAGAATTTTTTTTTTTTTTGTTCTTATAAGTGGAAGATTTATTGTATTAGACTGTTTTATTTTGGACTTATTAAAAAGTTGGTGTCTGTACAGCTTTTATATATTTTTTTCAGTAGTACTCTTCCAAGTTGCTGACTAGCACAACAGAGCCTCCATTTCTGGAGCTTGAAATCTCCCTTGACTCAAAATAATAGCATAGTATTATATAATTATGCCATGCACCTGATTATATACCGTATTTGTGACTGAACATTTCTTGCCTCTTAAAATTCTACTTTAAATATAGAGATGCAAAGCCTATCAGCAAAACAAACAAAACTTAAGCATTCGACTGAAGAACTGGCAAGGAAATAATGGTGTTACTGTGCTCGAGTTGAGTCTCTAAGCATTTATGGCTCAAAATAATAGGGCAGTGACTACCACCATTGCTCTGTTTTTCAGCTATTCTGCACATGTAAACATTTGCTTTAAAATATGTCCTTTTTAACACGCCAATATTGGAAGCTTCTCTTTTTTTATATTAATGTACATAAATAGTCATTAAACTGCTATCCCAATCTTGAACTTCTTATGAGGTGCAAAAATAAAGTTGCCTTCTACTGAATGTAAAATCGAGCATTGTTTAATATGAGCATTCCTGTTCTGACCATTATCCTGAATTGGAACACAGTAGCACTGCTTTCTTTGCATGCTACCCTTGTAGGCATTGCCTACCTGCACTGCTCCTGAGTTCTCTTGCGGTATGTCGTAAATGGTGTGACAGCTGTGGCAGCACATCCAACATCATTTTTGTGAAGACAAATACTGCAAGCAACACACTGACTATGTGAATGCATGCTTCCCTTCTCACTTAGGCCCATCTACTACGATTTTGAGACTGGCTGTCGCTTGTCCAGCTGACTGCTGTTAACCGTGGTTTCCACATCACCTTGCTGATCAGAAATTTCCAACAGTGGGTATATGGTTTGCCATGACCAACCACATGCTGGTCCTCCATTTTCTTTGGAGTATCTCAGTATTTTCATTTTTCAGAGCCTGGCTGTGGAGGTAGTCACTTCTGATTCCTTCATTGCTCAGTCATAAACAGAGAAAGGGAGATGGGAGAACCGTTGAGTGGGACTTGTTTCTCAGTAAGCAGGCTGGGTTGGTAGAACCATGGCATACATTTGATGTTGGTCATTGCTGACAGTGCAGGCCCATCCCTATCTGGTAGCAGCTGGGTCCAGTAATGCTGCAGAAACTGAAAGGCAGTCGCAGTATCACTCAGTGGGCAGACTGGATGGACTGTACAGGTCTTTATCTGCTGTCATTTATTATGTTACGTTACAAAAGCAGAATGAACAGATAAATGAATTGAGTAGATTGCAGCTGGCATGGAGGTGAGTGGTCAATCCTAGTAAAAATAGCCACTGTCGGAACTTCCGGTGGAGCCGTGTTGCAAGATGGCCGCCGAGAAGTAAGCTCCGCCGAGCCCCGAGCAAGGCCCTGACCCTGAAGGCTCCAGCCCCCCTCCTGGAAGATCTGACCGCTATCGGAGGGTGGCGGGAGAGCGGTGGCACGGGCAGAAGCACATAAAAACGCCTAACAGAAGCGGGCAGGGCCGCGGACAAGTCGCAACAAGATCACGAGCCAAGATCCAAGATGGCGGCCGGAGCGCGAGGCACCTCGAGGAGCAGAACCCGATAAGGAGGTCAAAAGACGGCAATCCGGAGAGTGCTGGCTGCGCTCCTGAAGGTCGGAGAACCGGGAGAGGGGAGGTGAGCGCAGTGGAGACCAGTGTGGGGTGAGAGTGACGCCCCCCCCCCCCCCCAGAGAACAGCAGCAGAGGAGGGGAGGAGGAGAACTGGTTTGGGCAGAGGAGGAGGCGAAGGGGCAATGCTACCCCCTAGTAGGGGGTAACAGACAAAAAGGGCAGAAGCCACAAGTTAACCACCAGAGAAGCAGAGACAGCACGTGGGAAGCCAGAATAAGGAGCAGCACATGTAGAGCAGAGGAGCTTCTCCCTCGATGGAACTGAGGACTGGAGCGGATTGACGTGGAGGCGAGCAGATCTGGAGCTATAAAGAGAACTGTTCACTAAAAAGAGAGGACTGAGAGCAAGGGTGTACCGGGTGCGAGTGCCAGTCCAACGTGCCTCACTAAAGGGTGAGACAGATAAAGGCTACCGGTAACCAGCTCCAAGAGACTTTTGAGCAAAAACAGTGTTTCATCAAAAGGAAAGAAAGACAAAGGCAGAGACTAATTAATCCTGAGAGACTACTGAACAGACAAGGTAGAAAAAGAGGGGCCACCATAATGCTGCTGAAAAAGAGTTTGGAAAAATTTCGGTACGCAGCGGACCAGGGGGCGAAGACGAAGCAAGAGGCGGCGGAAAATAGCCAGGAGAAGATGAGTGTGATCCCCTCAGACTCAGAGGAAGAACCCATCAGAGAGATGAGCGAGAGAACCGAGGAAATCACCAAAGCAGAAGTGGTGGGCTGGTTCAAAGAACTGAAATCGGAACTGGAAGGGGTCCAAAAGGATATCCAAAGCTTGCTCCGAGAGATCCGTACGGAGATACGGGATCTGGGCACACGAGTAGAGGGAGTAGAGGAGAAAATGGAAACAATCCAGGTGGCCGACAGGAAACGAAAAGTAGAGGTCCAAGGGGTAAGGGTAACAGTGGAAATCCAGCTGTTGAAAGACCAGGTGGAGGACCTGGAGAACAGATCAAGATGCCACAATTTGCGGTTTAAAGGAATCCCAGAGCTGGACATTTTTAGCAATTGTGAGGTGGTGATTAAAGAACTGTGCCAGTGTATCCTGAGCTCGGAGGGGGAAGAGGGGCACCGGGAGATCTGCTTGCAACGCGTACATCGCAGTATGGGCCCCCAACGGGAATCGACCCCGAGAGATGTCATAGCCTGTTTTCAGGACTTTCCTACTAAAGAGCTGATATTGGCCAAAGCAAGACAACAGAAGGTGATAACCTGGAAAAATTAGAAGATTGGAGTATACCAGGACTTGGGGGAGCCACGTTGCAGAAGAGAAGAGCAATGGGAGAGGTAACGATCTTCATGAGAGCTAAAGGAATTCGATATAGGTGGCTTTTCCCATTTGCAATATGGCTAACAGATGCACGATTAGACCACTCGGGAGGAGGGGGGTACCAGTCAGGGCCAGAGAGGAAGGCACTATGAAAATTCTTGAATCACATGGAGTTGGTGGACAGTTGGAGGATGGTAAGGGGTACCTAAAGGGGATACACGTTCTACTCTCATGCGGCAAACTCCTACACCAGGATAGATGGGTTGTGGGTACATAGAAACTGGACACCAACGATAGTGGAAACCGAAATAGAACCAATTCAAATCTCTGACCACGCAATGATATGGATCAGATTACAGGGATGGGGCTGCGGGAAGAAGAACACCAGATGGAAACTTAATGAATCTCTCCTGGGAGAGGAACAAGTGAGGGAAGAGGTGCAGGACAGCATACAGGAGTACTGGAGAATAAACGATACGGGGGAAGTGGGCGATGAGATTTTGTGGGATGCAATGAAGGCAGTGGTAAGGGGAATATCAAATGGGGAGCCAGGAAAAAAAGAGAGAGGGGACAAGTGATGATGGCTTTGTGGCAACGCTTAAGCAAACTGGAAAGAACCCACCAGAGAAAATTAGGGGAGAGCTGGAACAGGGGCAGATGGTAGAGGTGGAATATATGAGAACACGACTCCAACAGCAGTTCTTTGAATTTGCTAATAAATCCAGTGCCATGTTAGCAAGATGCCTGAGAGCGAAACGGGTAAAGTCGAAGATACAAAAAATCAAAGATGGGAAAGGGGGGTGGGTGTACATGGACTCAGACATAGAACAGGGATTTCTTAGCTATTATAAAGAATTGTATAGAGCTCCGGAGGGGGAGCAACCAGAAGCTATAGCTAGATATCTGGATCAGATCCCTCTGCAGAGATTGAGAGAAGAGGAGCGTCAAAGGATGGAGGAACCAATAAGTCAGGGGGAAATAAAAGGGGTTATTACAAGATTCCCCAATGGTAAGGCTGGGGGGGTTGGATGGGTTCACGGCACAGTTTTACAAACAATTTGAGAGCCTGCTCAGCCCGTTGTTAGTGAGGGTGGGCAACGGGGGTCCTGGAGGGAAGGGAGCTTTCTGAGATCAATGATGGAGGCGGGGGTGACGGTCCTACCTAAACCGGGGAAAGATCCGACGGTGTGTGGGTCATACAGACCCATCTCATTATTAAATGTGGATGCGAAAATCGTAGCTAAGGTGCTGGCCAATAGATTGGGAAGATTGTTGCCAAAATTAATAAATACAGACCAATCCTGTTTTGGGGACAATATCAGAAGAACATTGCACTTGTTGTGGGAGGCCCAAAAAAACAGAGACTAGGTTAGCCAAAGGCCAAAAAGGCATTCGATAGGGTAAATTGGGGATTTCTGCTGGAGGTGTTGCATAGAATGGGTTTAGGAGGGAATTTCAGCTTATGGGTGGAGGTACCCAAGAGCTAGTTTGAACATTAATGGGAGCTACTCTCCCTTCTTCCCGATAGGTAGAGGAACCAGACAGGGATGCCCATTGTCTCCAATCCTTTTTGCTCTCTTTGTGGAACCGTTGGCAGTGAAGATTCGAGAACACCCGGGGGTGAGGGGGATGGGGATAGGAGACCGGGAACATCACATAGCACTATTTGCAGATGACATGCTACTCTATGTAAAAGATCCAGGAGAAACATTGCCGGTAATTGTGGGGATATTTGAAGATACGAGGAAATATGCAGGGCTCAGATAATAGGGACAAAAGTGAGATTATGGGAATATCCTTAAGGGAGGAGAGGAGGCAGGGGTGAGAGAACGGTTTGGAGTTTAAGTGGGCGAGCCAAAAAATTCGATATTTGGGATCCAGATACCGGGAGACCTAGAGAGGATATTCCCCACTTAACTATGGGCGACCTACAAACAGATAAAAAATGATATGTTGGTGTGGGAGGATGTCAGTGATCAAATGAACGTGATGCTGCGCATATTGTACTGAAACCGTTTGTTAAGAGAATGCAGAGTTCTATAATGAACTTCATATGGGGAAACAAGAGACCGCGGTTGGCACAGAGGGTACTGTGGGGGGGGGGGGGGGGGGGGGGGGGGGGGGGGGGGGGGGGGGGGGGGGGGGGGGGGGGGGGGGGGGGGGGGGAGAAGGAGAGGTGGGGGAGAGCGGTCCCTAATTTGGAGTGGTACTATTGGGGGTCTCAAATGAAGATGCTTTTAGATTGGGAAAGGGGAACGAAGAAACCCGCTGTCCAAGTGGAACAAGCTTATTGGCCACAAAGGAATTTGAAGTCATTGTTGTGGACTTCAGAGAACATAGGGAAAGGGCTAAGAGGGGATTATAGTCCATTCCTACGACATTTGTTGGAGATATGGGGTGCGATGAGGAGACGATGGGGGCAGCCAGTGGGGGTGTCATCCCTGGCTCACCTCAGATGGGAACCTAATTTAGAGCGGACAAAGAAAATGCCACATTTGTCAGATGGGAGCAGAAGAGTGTGGTGAGATTTAGAGATGTGTTGCATGGAAGTGGGATGTGGACCTTTGAGGAGGTGAGCAACAGGTAAGGGATTCCTGAGGGTGACAGATTTGCCCACACACAATTAAAACATTTTATGGGAAAGCAGAGATGGAGGGGAGGAATGCCTCGGGAAAGAGAAAGTTTGTAAAACCTGTGGATATTGCTGGGGAAGGTCCCAAAATCCATTTCGGTGCTATATCGGTTCTTTCAAGGGGATGGAGAGCAGGCATACCCATTCCAGGGAGCATGGGAAAGGGACTTGCAATATCACTTTACAGAGCGGGAATGGGAAAACATATGTGGGGAAGTGCAGAGAGCTTCGGTTTGTGTATTAATACAAGAGAATGCATATAAAGTTCTCACGCGGTGGTACTACACACCAGAGAGGTTGAAAAGAATGTACCCAGGGACATCGGATGGGTGCTGGAGATGCAAAACAGACAGGCACATTTCTCCATGTGTGGTGGACATGCCCGGGGGTGGTAACATTTTGGCAAGCAGTGATGAAAGCGCTGGTCCGCGTAATGGGAGTATCCCTGGTGTGCAGTCCACGGGCATGCTTACTGAGCATGTATAATGAGCGAGAGGTGTGGGAAGAGAGTAAAATGCTGCGCTGGGGATTGGCAGCGGCTAAGTGTCTTATTTGCGTGTTGCTGGAAATCAGCGGACCCCCCAGATATAGGGGACTGGAAGGTTAAAGTAAGGCAGTTGTGGTACATGGAGCGGCTAACGGTATACAGAAGGGAAGGTGAACTCAAACGAAAGAAGGGCTGGACAAGAATACAGCAAATGATAGAGCATCTCTAAAGAGGTGGGACATACATTCCAGGGACGGGGGAGGGAAAGGGGGGGCACTAGGGGATCAGGGGCTACTACTGAGAGGGCGTAGGGTAGAAGGGGGGGGGAGCAGGGGGAGGTACAACAATTCACCAGCAAAAAGATAAAAAGACTAATAAGGGGAAAACACAGGGGGCACCAAGGGTGGAGGGAATTGCACCAAGGCATCAATGGGGATCAAAGGGATGCTGCAGCGGTTTGTATTTAGATGCAGGAGGAGAGTCTGCCTGTTAAAACAAAATTAAGAGACAGGTATGGGAAATGTTGTGTATGTTATGGATTGCTGGTTAAAAATGTAAACATATGGATAGAAGTATTAAGAAGCAGTTGAATAGTCTGTAGGTTGAGACAACGTTAAGAGACAGACATAAGCCTTGATGTTTGTTCATGGTTTGATGGTTATAAATGTAAACATATGACAAAATGCAATAAAAAATTTAAAGTTAAAAAAAATAGCCACTGTCTTTCTGTGTTCGTGTTTTCTCTCCCTATGGTGAGTTGAACTTGAATGATGAACAAAAAAGTGAGGTGGAACGATGGAGGATGTCTTTTGTGCAACAGACTTTTGCCAGTCGGATGGCTACCACGACTCAGCATTCATTGACCCATTGAGGAAACCTCAGGAATTCTACAACTAGAACTTTGACAATACTCTTCTTTGTTGTTAAACATCCCCACCATAACAAAGATCCACTTGACCCCTGAGTCAGGCCCTTGTGCCGTGTCGGGTCATCTTTCAGCTGTTACCAATAAAGATTACTTGATATCCTCCTTGGTTCCACCTCACTTTTCTGTTTGTCACTCAAGATCACGTGAAGTTTGCTCCTCCTTTTCGCTTGTCTTGAGTCGAACTTGAGGACTGGATGGGAGAATGAGGAGGGAGTTGGATGACGGTCAGTGGCTGTTAATGTTCTGTGGTGCAGTGCTGTTGACTGTTCTGTTATGCATTATTATGTCAGTGCGACTTGTGATAGATGTAGGACTGACTCATATTGCGAACTGAAGCCAAGAGATGGAGATGTCATAATGTATTGGTCTTTAACAAATGTACTAGTGGAAAGAGCACTGCATGATATAGATAAAAAGTTGCAGTTCTCTGACTTTTCTCTGTTTTTTTTTTGTTTTTTTTATTTTAACATATTTTTATTATATAATCTCAAACACATTGAGACAATGAAATACATAACATTTACATAATCAATAAATCAAGGAAAATAAAACAGATATCAACTTCGTCCACCAGAAAAGAAATATGATTCCAAGATGTTAGAAAACCTAACAGGAAATAAAAGAAAACTTACTTCTGCCACCTCTTAGGTCAACCTCCAGCCTGCTATTCAGGGAGGACATACAACATTAACTTCCAACCTTGCATCAAGAAGATCAATAAGCTGTTTAGGGTCCATGAATTGATATTGTTTACCCTCCAGCACTATGTTACAAATACAGGGAAAACGCAATATAAAGTTTGCTCCCACGGCCACAGCTCTGGGGCGCAGGGCTAAAAAGGCCCTGCGCCTTACCTGCGTCTGCCTAGAGAGATCAGGAAAAATTCTAACTTTTGAACCCATAAACAGTTTATCTAAATGTCTTAATGAAAGTCTTAAGACAGCATTCCGATCTGGCTCCAAAACAAAGGTGACCAGCATAGTTGTCCTCTGGGTAATAAGTTCCAATGAGTTTTCCAGGAAAGAGGTAAGGTTCATAACTTCTCCCACTACCGCTAAGGGGGGCTCTCCATCCCTCCCCTTAAGGCTCCAGATGTATTGAGCTCGTGTGATAGGAGGTAATGATTCCTTATCCATCCCCAGAATCTCACTCATATATTTTTTAACCATGTCGAGAGAAGAAATTAGTGGAGACTTGGGGAAATTGAGGAACCTTAGATTAAGTTTTCTAACCTGGTTTTCCAGGTATTCCAAGCGTTTATTAAGGAAATTATTATCTTTAACTAAGGCTGCTTCCAAAGTCCCCATTTCTTGTATCTTAGAGTCCAAATTTCCTATCTTAGAGGACTGTTGTGCAGTCTCTTGTGCTTGGATCAGAACGGCTTGAGAAATAACTTTGATATCATTAGCATTTTCATGAATCATGGCCTGCATGGAGGAATGAGTGCTGTAGACCATGTCCCACAGTGACTCTAATGTCACAACGGCAGGTTTAATTATACCACTTGCCAGTGGAGGGGAGAGAGATAAGATCTCCCGGCGGGATAACTTAGAAACAATTTCTTGGGGCAATACCTTTGAGGCCTGCGAGGTCGTAGAAAAATGTTCCAGAGTCCCGTTCAAATTCGCAGAAGACCTCCCTTCAAGCAGCGCTGGTTGCACTACTCCGGTGTCCGTTGCTGCTTGGGCTGCTGCGAAAATCTCACTCCCCGGCTGGCGTGGTGCCGTGCGTTCCACAGGGCTCAAGGAAGCCCCGTCTCCGCTCTCTATCGACGTCAAAGCGTCGAGAGTTGCAGAAGGAGTTGAAGCACTAAGAGGTCCCGGTTGTTTCGTCAGAAACTGTAATGTTGTTTGTTTCATCGCTGGAAGGGCTCCAGGAGTTGAGGGGAACTCCTTCACCTTTCCCCTCCGCTTTCCCATCACGTTGGACAGGTCCGGGAACGCAAATGATTCAAAAATAAAATTCAGAGCCTCGTCAGGAGCAACCCCGGGTGCGTCTGGTCACAGCGCCATCTTGGAATCGAGGCCTGACTTTTCTCTGTTTAGCCGTTCTTTTTAGAAGCAGTGCAACCCTAGGTGTCTGGCAGTCTGAGAGCTGTGTATAGTTAAGTGATTGCAGAGATGTGGTTTTCGGTATTAGTAAAATGTAGAAATTAAAAGGTAAATCGTGGAGGTGAGAAAAGTGAGTGGGCAATCTAGCATTATGAATGTACTATTGACGGCATGCTGCATGGATCCCTTAGTTTAGGATGGTTGTGTAAAGGAAAAGTTCAGGTTTTTCTGTCTGAGCCCAGACCACTTTCTCTGTCAGTAAACCTGTGAATTTTGGGGATGGGTGAATTGGAGAAATCTCAGAATTCTCCGGGACCTGCTGTTCTTTTCCTTAAGAAGTGGATCCCTGAGAATGTGGCTGCAGTGAGAGGGAATGGTGGTCCAACTGTTCAGGTGTTTGATCATGTCATTGTTGAACGAATGGCAGGCAGAGAGAGTTAAGGAGGAGATGCTGGGAGAGCTGGCATCCTGCATAATCTTGTTGGAGGTTCAGTTGGAACAAAGCAGATTCCTTGGAGTCTGATCAGTTTTGAGCAGGTACCAGTACAGGGTTTGGGGAGCTTGGATTTAGAGGATTCTGCCCTGGAGCAGCAGCCACTCAAGGAATGAGCAAGAACCCCTCACCCCTAAAGGCTGCTGCTAAGATTCAGGGTGTGTCATTGGGAACTTTGAAACCTTGTAGGAAGCCATTGCTGCAATGTAGTTATCTTTGCCTGTACTGCAAAATTATCCATTTAGCTAGATGCAGTGGCTTGAAATTTTCAGTGTGTACTTAAAGAAAGGACTAAATTTAAAGCTTTGATAAAGATGAATTAATTGCAACTAAAGATATGTTGGCCATAGTTAAATATGGCAGTATGTAAAATTTTGAAACCAGTATACCAAAGTCCACTGTCAACAAGTGATCCTATATAATAATTTGCACCTCTAATATTCTATGTCTGGATGCCTGGGTTCGTAACATCCATTCCAACTCATTGCCCTGCCCTCGCGTCAAAATGTAATTATGTCAGAGGGCGGAACAATGAGGGAGAAGGGAATGCTGGAGGCGAGATGATGATGTTAGGTGGAGAGAATCGCGGGACATCAAGGGGAGGGCAGGGCAGAGGAGAATTGATGGACATGGATGGGATGGGAGGACAGTCATAGGTGCCCTGTATAAGAGGCTAGCCCAACCGTGACCTTCCCCCTTGCTGCTGCCCCCCCCCCCCAAATGCAGGGCTGCCAGGAGGAGAGGGCAGGGGGAGAGAAGAGGTCGCTGGACAGGAGGGGAGGGCAGGGGAGAGAGGAGAATTGCTGGACATGGATGGATGGAGGGGAGGGCAGGGGAGAGAGGAGAATTGCTGGACATGGATGGATGGGGGCAGGGGAGAGAGCAAATTTGCTGGATATGGATGGATGGAGGAGAGGGCAGGGGAGAATGGAGCGTTGGACATGGATGGAGGGTGGGGAGAGCAGGGGAGAGAGGAGAATTGCTGGACATGGATGGATGAATGGGGGCAGGGAAGAGAGGAAATTTGCTGGATATGGGTGGATGGAGGAGAGGGCAGGGGAGAATGGAGAGTTGCTGGACATGGATGGATGGAGGGGAGGGAAGTCCGGAAGGAGATGCACATGGATGGAGGGGAGGGAAGAGGGGAGAAATGCTGGACATGGATTGAGGGGAGGGAAGAGAGGAGAAATGCTGGACATGGATGGAGTCTGCGTACTCTTTATCTTTTAAAAAATAATATAAATAAAAATCATAAAAAAAGAAAGATTAAAACAAAAAAAAACTGATAAAACAATCAGTATCTCATACCCCTGGAGCATATTACTCATTATACACCCTTCCCAATTATTACTTATGACAGAACATTTCTCCTAACGGTTCCCTTAAAAACATAATCACCATTACATGATAACCTTGCTAGCGCCCGTTTCATTTGTGTGAGAAACGGGCCTTTTTTACTAGTATTTTATAATTGTTCAAATTGGGAGGAAAAGACTTCAGTAGTGCTGTTGCTTTTAAAAAAAGTTAGCATATGATTGTCATAAAAACCTATGATACAATTTTATATGTTTAAATTTTCTTAAACTTTTCTTCTCTGGTTATTCTATTGCAAAAACTGCAGAATTATAACTTAGCTTTTCAGGCCATGCTCTATGGAGCTTCTCTATTTGACTTTAATTGCTTTGTCGGGAGTTGCCTCTTGTATCTAAGCCATTTTACATTGCATAGCAGTACTCTGCAGTTCAAATGTGAGATTTGAAAATATGGAGTGTTCGATTGATTGATTGTACAACAAAATCTTTGCCTGGTTCATTTTTTCTTAAGCTGATTTCTATTCTGCATGATTTGTTTTAAAAGGTATTTACTGGCTGTCTGAAAAAGTCTGTAATCTTCCTCTTCTTTTTATGTTGAACTAAAGATTAGACCTCTTTCCAGGGTTGTAGATTTATGATTATGCTCTTCTATTTTTCTTTTCATATACTAACATTTTTTTCTTCATTTTCCTTTTCTATGAAGACCACCTTGTACATATTTTCTGCTGAGAAGCTGGGATATACTGCTAAGCTGGATAAATATCAGAGGAAGCAAAGCTAGGGGCTGACTTTTTTTTAATTTTTTAATTATTTGAGTGACAAAAAATATTTTCTGGTTAGCTTTTTAGAGGAAAGACAGTAGAAAATGAACTAGGTTTGGACTTGATTCAATATACACGCAAAACTGCAGGTGGGTTTACAGAAGAAGTGTGTGGTAACTGTTTTCAAAACTGTAAAGAAGTTGTAAAGATAAAAAAAAGCAGGGGCTTAGACACAGTAGGCCTCTTTATCTCATAAATACAGAATGGTGAAACAGGCCATGTGCCTGCTAATTGCTGAGAGAACTGGATTGTATTCCTCTATTAAGGCCTTTTTGTGTGCTTGTTTCAAAGTATTTGGTCAGCTTATTTTCAGATACCTTATGATGGACTGTGCAGGGTTGAAGTTTCTCTTGATGTAGTTGTCTGCCCTGGGAAGCTTTTTCCACCACAAGAGTGGCACTTTGCTTTTCAGTATGATATGTCTGTCAAATTTATTCTGGTCTTCAGCTTATGATCTATTTCATAACTGTAGCATCCCTCGTGGTATTTTCTGTAGTGGGGTCTTGGGATGTGTGTTGGCATATTTTGCAACATGGTATCTAAAGATCTCTTATGGGAGTTGCTTCTGATTAGGTGAGGGTCACTTACTGGAGGCAGTGTGCCAGCACTCTGCACCTAGAGTTTCTAACTGGCTCCAGATTTCCCTGACAGGTATCGGCTAGCCTTGGCTTTAGTCCATTGCATTAAAAAAAAAAAAAGATTAAGTGATAACTTGAACTGGAGTAGCAAATAGGTGATAACTAGAACTGGAGGAGCCAAATATTTATTGCAGCGATTCAACTTTCAGTAGTCATGGCTAATAAAAAAAAAACCAAAAACCATTTTTCTTCCACCTGGAATCCATTTTTTGATTTTCAAATATTCTGATATGTGAACAGATTTTACACTGAACTTGTTTCATAGTTTTGTAGCTGCAGACATTGTATACCTGAGCCTTAGAAATCCATATGCATAGCCACAGAATATGCTTCTAGACTGCAGAATAAAAACAAAATGTCCTGCTTACAACATACAAAGAACTGATCTTTACAGCATATAAATAAAACACAGGCTCATGCTCAGAACTCCAGTAGTAAGCCAACAGAGCAGAAACCTAACTCGCCAATGCTTAAAAGAAATGGTATTCAAATTATTTGCACAATGTAAACGCAAAAGCAAGGTATGGAAAGTGTGCAGAAGAGTTTTGCAGTAAGCTCAGCTCCTAGGCTTAGGTGCTTGCATGGAGTTCCTTCTGTTTCCAAATTTTATAAAAACTGGCAGATTTTAAAGAAAGATTCATGAGAATTCTTCTCTTCAAACACCCTAACGCCTTCTCCGAGATGGCATTATTTTTTCAGTGGTAAGGTGACTTTGTTTTGTGTGCTGTTCTTGGAGCATTGGGAGGGAATAGGATATAACATCATTAACCTCTGTTTGACTACATTTGCATGCTATTTGTGCTAATCTTTGGCATGCACATTGTCTCCCATGCTAGAACCTCTGAGTATTCTGCGATCACTAATGCAGGCTCACGTTTGGTTCTGTGCATAGGCCCATCGGTGTGGCTGGAGGAGGAGGAGGGGCTGGTGGTTCTGTGATGTAGCACTGGAAGAACTGAAACTGGGGTAATGATTGCCAACTGACTCCAGGTTGCCTAATGGAATCCATTCAGTCTTGGATACAGGGACTTTAGGAAATCAGAACTACATTGCCTAAGAAAAGCGACAGCGAGGTTGCAAAAGAGACCATAGTAGGTCAGGTGACCTTAAAAATCATACAAAAGATTGCAACTGTCAACTAATGAGCAAGATGTAAATAGGAACAACAAACATAGTTTGAAATGTCTATATGCCTAAGAAATAAGAAGGGAGAGTTAGAATATATTGTACTTAATGAAAAATTAGATATAACAGGCATCTCTGAGACCTGGTGGAAGGAGGATAACCAGTGGGACACTATCATATGAGGTTACAAATTATATCGAAGCGATAGGGTGGATCGAATTGGTGGAGGGGTAGCTTTGTATGTTAAGGAGGGCCTTGAATCAAATAGATTGAAAATTCTGCAGGAAGCAAAGCACATCTTGAAATTCCATGTGCAAGAGGGAAAAGGATAGTGATAGGAGTGTACTACCGTCCACCGGGCCAGGATGAACAGATGGATGTAGAAATGTTATCAGAAATTAGGGAGGCTAACAAACTGGGCAACACAATAATAATGGGTGATTTTCAATTACTCCAACATTGCCTGGGTACGTGTAACCTCAGGGCATGCTAGGGAGGTAAAGTTCCTTGAAATCGAGGACTGCTTTATGGAGCAGCTGGTACAGGAGCCAATAAGAGAAGGAAAAATTCTAGACCTAGCTTAGTGGAGCACATGATCTTGTGCAGGAGGTAATGGTGCTGGGGCCGCTAGCAGTGATCATAATGTGATCAGATTTGATATCGGCTTTGGAGTAAGTACACACAGGATATCCAATACGTTAACATTTAACTTTCAAAAAGGAGACTATGATAAAATTAGAATAACAGTTGAAAAAAAACAACTAAAGAGGAGCTGCTTCGAAGGTCAAAAATTTACATCAGGTGTGGATGCTGTTCAAAAATACCATTCTGGAAGCCCAGTCCAATTATATTCTGTGTATTAAAAAAGGAGGAAGGAAGACCAAACGACATCCAGCATGGTTAAAAAGTGAGGTGAAGGATGCTATTAGAGCGAAAAGAAAATCCTTCAGGAAACGAAAGAAGGAACAGACTGAAAATAATAAGAAACAGCATAACGAATGTCAAGTCAAATGCAAAGCGCAGATAAGGAAGGCAAAGAGAGACTTTGGAAAAAAATGATTGTGTTGGAGGCAAAAATACATAGTAAAATTGTTTTTTAGGTATAATCAAATCAAGAAGCCTGCAAAAGAATCGGTTGGACCGCTAGATGACCAAGGGTTAAAAGGGGCACTCAGGGAAGACAAAGCTTTAGCGGAGAGATAAAATGAATTCTTTGCTTCTGTGTTCACCGAGAAAGATTTGAGAGAGTTACCGGTGCCAGAAATGGTATTCAAATCTGATGAGTCAGAGAAACTGAATGAAATCTCTATAAACCTGGAAGATGTAATGGGGCAATTTGACAAATTGAAGAGTAGCAAATCTCCTGGACCGGATGGTATTCATCCCCGAGTACTAATAGAATTGAAAAATGAACTTGCAGAACTATTGTTAGTAATATGTAATTTATCTTTAAAATCAAGCATGGTTCTGGAAGATTGGAAGGTGGTCAATGTACTTCTGATTTTTAAAAAAGGTTCCAGAGGTGATCCAGGAAATTATAGACCTGACTTCGATGCTGGGCAAAATTACAGAGCATGTTATAAAGAACAAAATTACAGAACATATTATAAAGAACAAAATTACAGAGCATATTCAAAAGCATGGATTAATGAAGGGAAATCTTGCCGCACCAATCTATTACATTGCCTTGAAGGGGTGAACAAACATGTGGGTAAAGGTGAACCGGTCGATATTGTGTATGTGGATTTTCAAAAGGCGTTTGACAAAGTACTTCATGAAAGACTCCAGAAGACATTGGAGAGTCATGGTAGTGTCCTATTGTGGATTAAAAACTGGTTAAAAGTTAGAAAACAGAGAGTAGGGTTAAATGGTCAGTCTCAATGGAGGAGAAGGGTAGATAGTGGGGCTCCCCAGGGGTCTGTGCTGGGACCGCTGCTTTTCAACATATTTATAAATGACCTAGAGATGGGAGTAACTAGTGTGGTAATTAAATTTGCTGACTACAAAAAATTATTCAAAGTTGTTAAATCGCAAGAGGATTGTGAAAAATTACGAGACTGGGCATCTAAATGGCAGATGATGTTTAATGTGAGCAAGGCAAAGTGAGGCATGTGGGGAAATAGGAACCTGAATTATAGATATGTAATTAGGGATACTCTTTGGGAGGACCTTGGAGGTGTGTAGAGAGAGATCCTGTTCTTCAAGTACTCTGGGCCATTTCCTTTAAGAGCCTTGAAGAAAAGACAAGTTTTATTTAGGATTTGTCTGTTCTTCAGAGGATCTGACGTGGCACACCATATTTAAGCAGTTAATTTGGATTAAATTACTCAAGGTGAGTTACATTTACTGTATATGAGTATCTTCGTACAAAGTTAAGAAATTAGAAAATAAGTACCCTCCAAAGTACTCTGGTTGTATTTGTATTTTTTTTTTAAATTTCTTTTTAGCTTTTATGTGGGAGTGCATCAAAGTTGAATAGGTTTCAGTTTTGTCAAAGAACTGAGACTATTGGACTTCCTTTATCTTGTACCTTGTGTCTGTCTGTTGAGAAAAAAAGACCAGATGAGTTCTCTTCTGATTGACAGTTTTTTTTTTGTTTTTTAGAACTTCAGTTCTACTTCTTGGTATGAGACGTCCTCTACTCCTGGGAGAATTTGTGCAAAAATATTCAAATTTCTTCCTACAATATTTGAAAATTCTGTACAGTTTTATCCCCCCTCCCCCCAACGGTTCACCTTGCTTCAGTCCTCATGGCATATATCAGTGTGTTCCAACTTATTCAAGCCATGTACACCTTAAAAATCAAACAAATTTCAACAGAGTACCTCCCCCTCACCCCAAGCTCTGATCAGATCTGGCAGATGTACATTCTAAAAACTGACATTCTATTAGTGAAATAGAAAAAATGTTTTTCCCTACTTTTGTTGTCTGGTCATTTTATTTTTCTAGTCATACTCCTCCCAATATCTGGTTTCTGCTTTTCTTTGTCTTCTCTTAACTCTTGTCAAGTTCTTTTGTCGCATTTGACATTTCTTCTGTCTCCATGTGCATCATACTTCCCCCTTTTCTGTTTCCCTATTTTTCCCCAATCCCAGAACCTTCCCCTCTATTTCTCTCCTCCTAGCCATACAGTATCGTCTATGTGTGTGAGGAAAGAAGAGCAAATGACAGCCAGCATGGTTGAAAGGTGAAATGAAAGAGGCTATTAGAGCATCTTTCAAAGAATGGAAAAAGGACTCAAATGAAAAAAAAAAATAAGAAGCAAAATAAGCACTGGCAAGTTAGATGCAAAACATTGATTAAAAAGGCTAAAAGAGGCTAAAAGAGAATATGAAGAAACTTGCCATGGTGTCAAAAACTCTTTTTTTCAGGTATATCAGAAGCAGGAAGCCTGCTAGGGAATCTATGGGACTGTTAGATCAGGAAGGAGCACCAAGGGAGGGCAAGGCCATAGTGGAGAGATTGAATGGTTTTCAGAGGTGAGGATGCAAAGGAACTGAAAAATCTCTATAAATTCGGAATATGTTCTGAGCCAAATTGACAAGTTACAGAGTGATAAATCACCTGGACTGAATGTTATACACCCCAAGGTACTGAAATAACTCAAACATGAAATTACTGATCTGCTGCTAGTGATCTGAAGCCTGTTGTTAAAATTGTCTGTAGTACCTGAAGACTGGAGGGTGTCTAAAGTGATGCCGATTTGAAAAAGGGTTCCAGGGGTGATCTGGGAACTTACAGATTGGTAAGCCCGACTTCAGTGTTGGGCAAAATGGTGGAAATCATTATAAAGAATAAAATAACAGAACACATAGACAAACATGATTTAATGGGACAGAGTCAGCATGGATTCAGCCATGAGAGGTCTTGCCTCGCCAATTTGCTTCATTTCTTTGAAGGCATCAATAAACCTGTTGATAAAGGTGTAGTGTACCTAGATTTTCAGAAAGCTTTTGTAAAAGTTCCTTATGAGACTCCTGAGAAAAACAAGGACTCATGAGATAGTAGGCAATGGCCTTTTGTGGAGGAGGGCGAATATTTTCTACATTTGTATTCTGCCTTTATCCAAGTCGGGTAACAATATTCACATAGTTTAAATACTTAACACATATGTGGTCTTAGACAATATTCACATACAAAGTTTTTAACTACTACAATAGTTATACGTAGTTTATGTGGTGAGGAAAAGTGATCAGATGAGTGGGTGAGGCTGGTAATAAGAACAAAATTAAGAAAGGAGTTAGATAAGTCTTCCTGTGGCTAATAAGTGTAAATGAAGAAAGGGGTTAAATAGGTCTTCATGTGACTGAGAACACTTTTACAAACAGATGCATTTTTAGTAACTGCTTGAATTGTCGTGTGTCTTCACATGCTCTCAGGTATCCCGGTAGAGCATTCCACAAGGATGGGGCAGTGAAGAAGGCTTGTAGTTTGTCTCAATGTAGTTTTATGATTTTGCAGAAAGTAAACATAGCTGATTGGATGTCTTGGATCTTAGCGTTTGTTTTGGTTGGCAGGGCATTTGGAAATAGGCTGGGACTGCCCCAAATATACGTTGATGCGTCAGCACAAGAGACTTGAATTGCACTCTATAGTACAGGAAGCCAGTGCAGTTTTTTTAAATTTTGGAGTGATATGTTCGGACTTTGAGATTCCTGTGATCAGTCTTGCAGCTGCATTTTAGATGACCTGTAGATCTTGTATTCGGGAAGCTGGTATGCCAAGAAATAGCGAGATGCAGTAATCAATTTTTGTCTGTACCAAGTTCTGGACAATCGTTCGAAACTTTTCTACTTGCTTAACACGCATAGTTGAAAGAAAGACGTTAAGGTCATATGGCCTATGTGTTTTTGCATTGTCAAATTGGTGTCTAGGAAGACTCCCAGATTATAGACAGAGGATTTCATTGCCATTTTCTTGCCTCGATATTCAAACATTGTCAGTGGAGATGGGTCAGGGGTTCTGAAATTTTCTTTTCTGTAGGTACAAGAGAAACCAGGATAGGACTTGACCCCTAATGCCGAAGTCTGATAGCGTGTTAATTAGGAGCTCATCGTCAATTGTGTCAAAGGCTGATGCAGTGTCAAGTGTGATAATGCAGAAATTCGTTTTCTGGACCATTCTGATCCTTAGTTCATCCAGCATTGATAGCAGTAAGAATTCAACACTATGGTTGGGTCTGAAGCCATATTGAAATCATGTAGCAGATGACTTTCTTTAACTAACTCCATTATCTGGTGTAACAGATGCCCAGGGAAGGAAAAACTGAAGCCCAGTCTACGCCTCTATTGAGTATGTCTAGTTGCTATGACCTGGCTGAGGTAAGTCAATCTTTTTTTTTTCATGTTTAAATCATTTTTATTCAAAGAACATCTTCAATAAACACAACATTTCCAAAGTTACAAACTCTTTTGTTTTGCTTGATAAATCTCATTCTACCCCTACATATGCGTACCTATCCCCCCTACCTCCTCTCCCCTCCCCCCTATTTCCCTTTTTATTTACTGTTCGTGAAATACACATGCTACAGGTTTAACAGATGACTTCGAGCTGATGGGGTCAGGGTGTTCCAAAGGGGTGCCCACATCTGTTGAAATTGCTCTCCAATTTTTGAATTAAAGTCTTGAATTCCCATCCGTTCTGTGCGCAACATCACCAACATCCGTGCCCGCCACTGCTGCAATGCCGGGGCCCTCGTCAGTAGCCATTCTGTCAAAATAACTTGCTTGCCCACAATCACAGCTTGCAAGACAAATGATGTGAAACCTCTGGCCGTGGGGTGATGCAGCGCCGGTTGGCTAAACAAAATGGTTGGGCTGTAGGTCCAGTTCTGTTGCCAGATTAGGTTAACGTATTTTACTATATCTTTCAAGAATTTCTCCACTTTTCCACATAGCCAGAACATGTGTCCTAGGTCTACTGCAATTGCTCCACATTTTGGGCATTCCCCCCAGGGAGAAAGGCCCATGTAAAAAGCTCTTTTAGGAGGCACATGCAGGCGTAGTGCGAATTTGTATTGTAGTTCCCAATGTGTTGTCTGATAGGATATTCGCCTGATTGAGCTTTAATCTGTGCTGCAGTGATTTCTGTGTGAAGGTCTTCCTGCCATAATCGTGACAATCGTACATAGTCTAACTCCTCGACTGAGTCCTTTATATGTCGATGGTGGAAAGATAGGGGTACCTTCTGTTGAGCCTCTAAGGAGAATGCTGTTGAGAGCTCTTCTTGTGCATCTTCTGCAAGAGACTCCCACGGTAATGATGCCACATAATGTTTCACTTGCTCATAATGAAATATTTCTTTATAAAGTACCCCATATTCCACCTGTAGTTCAGCAAAGAGTTTTATGCGTCCTTCTCTAGTGATCGCCTGCAGCAGATATTCCATCTCCTGCTTCCTCCACTTGCGGAATACCGCTTATATCTGTCCCGGGGCAAACGCTTCATTATCACAGATAGATAAATATGGAGTCACATTTGGTGATAGGTGATGTAAGTGGCAAATCCATCTCCAGACCGCCACTGCAAGCTGCATAATCTGTGAATATTTCAAAGTGTTCGGTACGGGAGTCCAAGTGGAGTGCAGATAGTTACTGAAGTGGACCCCCTTAGTGAGGTCTAGCTCTAAGGCAGTATCTGAGAAATCTTGTGTGCCTCGAAACCAGTCATTGATATTCCTCATGCCACTGGCAATATTTAGGTACCGTATACTCAGCAGTCCCAGACCACCATATTCCACTGGGATGTAAAGTGTTGTCACTGGGAGACGAGCTTTCTTGCCCCGCCAAAGAAAAGCTTGCGTCATAGTTTTTAACCTTCTTTCATCTTCTCGTTTCAAATACAGGGGTAATAACTGGAGTACATATAACCACTTGTGGGCTATAATCATGTTAAACAGGACAATGCGGGCCAGCAATGAGAGAGGTAACCCAGCCCACGCTTTCAAACTAACCTTGGTCTCCCTTAAAAGCCATTGAATGTTTAGATCATATAGATTGTTTAAATCTGATGGGATCACCACCCCCAAATATCGTATCTTATCTAGAGCCTGCTGGAAGGGGAACCCTACCCCCCAATTTTCCCCCCACTAGAACCAATGGCAAGCGCAAATGACTTTAATAAGTTCAGCTTAAAGCCTGAAAGTTGCCCAAAGTGCTCAACACTGTTTAATAATGTTGTTATAGACTCCTCTGGGTTAGTCAGTATCAGTAATAGGTCGTCCGTGTATGGCAGTACCTTAATACAGTGAGGCCCAAATGAGACACCACTAATTTTATCATCATATTTCATTGAGTGCAACAGGGGCTCCAACGATATCGCAAAGGGGAGAGGGGGCAGCCCTGCCTAATACCCCTCTCTATTTCAAATTCCTTTTCTCTGAATCCATTGACCAATACACTTGCTGTGGGGTGGCGATACTACGCTTTAATGGCTTGAAGATACCATCCTGTAAATCCTAGGTGTTCTAGTGTGCAAAATAAGTACTCCCACCTCACCTGGTCAAATGCCTTTTCGGCGTCTAAACTGACTACTAAGGCAGGAATCTTCCTCTCAGAACATGCTGCCATGGCAAGCAGGAGTCTGCGAACATTTTGGGTTGCTTGCCTATGTCACACAAACCCCACCTGCTCTTGTCCAATAAGTTTTGGCAATAAGTCCGCTAATCGTTCGGCCAATATTTTAGCGAGTAATTTGGTGTCTACGTTTAACAGCGATATTGGCCTAAAAGACACTGCGCACTCTAGCGCTTTACCTGGCTTGGGAATTAGTGTGATCAAGACCGCATTGGCATATTTGGGAAATTGTCCCTGTGCAATCACACTCTCTCATAATATTTGAGTAATGAAGCCAACGCCTCCGGGGATAGTGATTTATAGTATTCCCCCGTAAACCCATCTGGGCCTGGGGCTGACCGAAATTTTAGGAGCTTAATCGCCCGTTGCAACTCCACTAAGGTCAGGGGAGCCTTCAACTCTTCCACCTCTGCATCTGATAACTTGGGCAAGCCTGACCCTTCTAAATACTCCTTTGTCTGCCTCTTATTTGCCCCTGATCCTGCTGAATACAATCCAGAATAATAATCTGTGAATATCTACCCTATTTTTTCTCTGGAATTGGTAAGCCTCCCTTGCTTGTTTCGTAGTGTTGGTACCGCACGTGATCCTCCCCAGTTTCTAATGACTTTTGCTAGGAGGGCAACTGATTTATTACCAAACCTCTGTAACCTATATTTATAATATAGGGAGGACCGAGTCTCCTGCTCATGCAGTAACATATTTAATGCTATTTGTATCACCCTCAAGTCTTCTAACGTTGGGTCTATGCATATGCCTTCTCCGCGCTCTGTGAAGCTGGGCTTCAAGCTGTATGATACTAGCTATTTTACGTTTTCTTCTCATACTACAATATGCAATAACATCTCCCCTTATCACTGCCTTGGATGCGGCCCAAAATAGTATAGGTTGTGTCTGTGCGTGTACTCCATTGTTATGTGAATAGTCTTCCCATCTGTTACGTAAATGTGCCTGGAAATGTGGGTCTCCATGCAGGAACGACGGGAATATCCATCCCCCTCCCCCCTGTTCATTCGCCGGCATCTCTAGTTCTATCCAGATCAAGGCATGATCTGAGATTTCCTCGGGGCCCACTTCCGCTGCATGAACCATGGTGAACAAAGGCTGTTCTACCAATATGTAGTCCAAACGTGCTAATGTTCCATGTGCCCTCAATCTGTGAGTGTATTCTCGCTCACTTGGGTGTAACAGTCTCCATGCATCTACAAGGCCTAAAAATTTTTGAAATGCAGAGAATTCTTTAAGCCTCTGCCCCGAATAGTGTAGCGAGGATGGATTTGTTGTGTCCTGCGCCGGGTCTAAAACTAAATTGAAATCCCCTACCACTATTAGCTTCGCAGCTTTGTGTCGTAAAGAAATATTGGTCAGCTCCTTAAAGAAACCTGGGATATACACATTTGGGCCATATAAGTTGATTAATATAAATTCAACTCCCTGCAGCCACTCCTGTATAACTGTATATCTTCCCTGCCCTCCCCGTGTTAGTACTTTGATTTTGCAGGGAAGTCCTTTCCTGATCAATATTGCTAGGCCCCCCCCTGCGCCCCTGGATTCACCACTGCCCGATTTACTTTTGCCTTTTTTGGCGAGTTTTTGTGCCATCCCAGCTGGGGAACTCCTTAAGTATCTGTCCATAGATAACATCCGTTCCGGACTGGTGAAGAAGATCTACTGATATCGGTTAATTTCACAAGCTGGTAGGATGAGGGCTCCGGAGCTCCTGCAATCCGCTGGACCACGTGATCTCCTGAGCTCCTCTTTTATGCTTGCAAGATGGGGCAAGAACTAAGCTGCCAGATGGTGTGCCTTTGAACTAAAGCACCACAATTATTACATTGAAAAAAAGCCATTTTGATTGTTTGGATATGGTATGTATTATGATGTAGCTGAGGAATATTATTAGTGATGACTAGAAAACCCAGGATTGGGTGGGATTATAAGTCCTACAGTGATTCAGCCAAATACCACAATTAAAAATGTTCTGGGGCAAGCAATGAGACAATTTCAAACGAAATTCAGGTTTTGCTAGAAATCTAATTTTCTCATTTAAACCAAATAAATATTGAAAGTTTCTTTAATAGTCAGTACAATTTGACCAAGCAATTGAAGTCCAGATAGTTGAAATTATAAGAATAAAAATTAGAAAAGCACTTAGAAGTATTGGCTTGCTACATCTTCCAGGTTCACTGAGATTTCTTTAAGTTCCTCTGCATCATCACCCTTGAATACTGTCTGGTACAGGTAGGTCTCTTACCTCTTCAGTAAAGATCGAGGCTAAAGTTTTATTGCTCAAAGCAAACTGGGCTTTAAATGTTTCATTCATTAACATTAAAATGAGCTCATTAGTGATTCCTTAGAATGCTAACTAACATAGTAACATGACAGCAGAAAAAGACCTGCATGGTCCATCCAGTGTGCCCAACAAGATAAACTCATATGTGCTACTTTTTGTGTATACCTTACCTGATTTGTACCTGTCCTTTTCAGGGCACAGACCATGTAAGTCTGCCCAGCACTATCCCCGCCTCCCGCCACCGGCTCTGCCACCCACTCTTGGCTAAGCTCCTTAGGATCCATTCCTTCTGAACAGGATTCTTTTATGTTTATCCCACGCGTGTTTGAATTCTGTTACTGTTTTCATTTCCACCACCTCCTGCGGGAGGGCATTCCAAGCATCCACTACTCTCTCCGTGAAAAAATACTTCCTGACATTTTTCTTGAGTCTGCCCCCCTTCAATCTCATTTCATGTCCTCTCGTTCTACCGCCTTCGCACCTACGGAAAAGGTTTGTTTGGGGATGAATACATTTCAAATATTTGAACGTCTGTATCATATCACCCCTGTTTCTCCTTTCTTCCAGAGTATACATGTTCAGGTATACTAGTTCATTAACAATTCCATGCCATGTGCAGAAAACCCGCACATGGAAATCCCCTGCCCTAGCGCTAAAAACTAATGACAGCTGTCGTTGGGGTCCTCTGCTAACTTTTCTGTTAGTGTCTGAGCGTTGATTGGCTCAGGCCCTGACAGGTAAGTCGGCAGTGTACCAGTTCTCTGGTTGAGATTGAGCCTCCCTGGTGGTCCAGCAAACCTCCCCCCCCACGACCCCCACCAACCTGACACAGCAAGTTTCGACCAGGATGGACCCCCTAGTGTTTGGTAAAAACCCTGGTGGTCTATCGGGATTCCCCTCCACCCCCCAGACCCTTTAACGTACCTTCATGTTGAAGGCAGAAAGACCTCCTACTGCCTCCTGCCTCATGCCCTCTGCTTCAGAATGTTGGTGCTCAGCCCCTGCCCGGTGCTTAGGCCCTTCTCATTGCACCCCAGAATGCACCGGGCAGGGGCTTTGCACTGCCGTTTTGAAGCAAGTAGGTCTGAGGCAGGAGGGGAATCTCACTTGACCACCAGGGCTTCTATTGACCGCTAGGGGGTATGGCCGTCTGAGTTGGCTTTGTGGGGGTTGCGGGGGTCCACTGGACCTCCAACGATGTTATTTTTTCAGGGGAAGAGATTTTTTTTAATGTGCTGGGGGTGGGTGGGAGGGAGGGAGGGAGGGAGGGGAGGGATGGGGTCCAGTGGACTACTAGGGAGCTGCTCCATGAAAGTGGGGTGAATTCTGGCAGGGAGAGGGGGTTTAGGAGGGTTCCAAACATGCTCGAACTCTTCACTGACCAATGCTCAAAACTAACATGTGCATATAATTTGCATGCTGCTAGTGTTAACATTGGTAATTTCGACTCTGTATTGAGCTGGTGTTTTTCTGGCGCTGTTCCCTGTTTTGTGCATCAAGCTCTGTCTCTGCTATGGCCTTGCTCTCCCTGAGTGCCCCTGAGTGTTCTAATGATCCGACGGATTCCCTCAGGCTTTCTGCTTCTGATATACCTGAAAAAGTTGTTTTTATGAGTTTTTGCCTCCGAGGCACGTTTCTGTTCGTATTCTCTTTTGGCTTTCTTCATCTGTGCTTTGCATCTAACTTGCCAGTGCACATGTTTCTTCTTCTTTTCTTCAGTTGGGTCTTTTTTCTATATTCTGTAAGATGTTCTTTTGGCTCTGACAGTCTTTCACTTCACCTTTTAACCATGCTGGTTTGTGATTTGGATTGTCTGCTGTTGGAGAAAGGATCTGAGTCTGGATTGGACCTTTGGTCTGACTCAACATTGCACCTTTTATGTTATTTTTGAGGACCGGATTTTGAAATCACTGGTTTATTGCTTTCCAGTAGAGGATTTAAACCTAGGTTTGCTCTGCTGCCCTCTGTGCCTTCTAAATGTTGGTGATTATTATGTTTATATGTGTAGTTTGCAATCCATTTTTGGCTTGAAAACAAAACACTTTTTGTCAGGCTTTTACATGGGAACAATATCTCTTGGTGGTACTGCACTCCCAGCCAAGCTGGGAAATACTAGCTTGTTTTTATATGAGCAGTTACAGACACAAGAAGCAGCTTGGAATGAGTTAAATATTCATTTGGCCCTTCTCACTGTCTTTTTACAATAAATCTTTTCTTCCCATACAAAACAAAACTCTCTGTTCTTTCTTTTTTGCTTTTCGCACCCTAGAGTTCCAGGCGGGAATGGAAGCCGCTGGAGGAGCGCAGCTGCACAGATGTACCCTGGCTGCTGCTGTTTGTCCTGTTCTGCATTGGCATGGTAAGCAAAACCAAAGGAGCCTTAGGGCCTTATTTCATTCTGTGCCTTTGGAAAGAGAAAAAAATCTTTATTGAATAATTCCCTAAGAATTTCATTTTCTCAGCAAGAGAAGGATCTCGTGCCATCATCTAAAAATATTTTTGGTGCTTTTGGCACTGGAGTTTCAAATTTGCACAACATTGTCATGGCAGTGAAAAAACCCCTGAAAGTTAGGACTCTTTTTGTGCCAAAATGTAAAAAAAATTTAATTTGTTGTTGTCTCACTGTACACCGTTCTGACCAAGTGGGTGCTATTTATTTATTTATTTGTTGCATTTGTACCCCACATTTTCCCACCTGTTTGCAGGCTCAATGTGGCTTGCATAGTACTGTCAGAGGCGTTTGCCCAGTTGGTGGATAACAAATACAAAGTTGTATAGTGATCGTATGAGGTATAAGTGGAAGGTTGGAATGGATGAAGATTGCGTGTTGTCCTGTTCGATCATAGTCATGCTGTGTTGGTAGGTGAAGAGGGTTACGTGGGGTCGTTGGGGTAGGCATTTTTGAAGAGGTTGGTTTTTAGTGATTTCCTGAAGTTCAAGTGGTCGTGGATTGTTTTCACAGCTTTTGGGAGCCCATTCCATAGTTGTGCGCTTATGTAGGAGAAGCCGGCTGTGTAAGTTGTTTTGTATTTCAGTCCTTTGGGTAGTGTAGGTTTAGGTAGGATCTTGATGATCTGACTTTGTTTCTTATTGGTAAGTCTGTGAGGTCTGTCATGTATTCTGGGACTACGCTGTATATGATTTTATGAACTAAGGTGCAGATTTTGAAGATGATCCATTCTTATCTCCTTCTACCAGTAGATGGAGTTACAGAAAAATAACTGGTCTTTTCCAGTGAAGTCACTGGTATAACCTGGTGCACAGTAGAAATCTCCAGTTTTTTTTCTCTACCTCTAGCAGATGGTAACTCCCTGGCCTAGCTTCCTGCTCTGCTGGCTGCAGCTGCACAGCGAGGAGCGAGGTTGAGACTAATGGCCACTCCCAGGTGATCCAGTTCCTGGACTAGACCTGGTTGAACATGGAGCTTGGCTCCGCTGTCCCCAGTCGCACCTTTTAGCGTCCACTCATTGAGGTATTTGTGCAGACCGTGTGGCTGAGCTTGCCTGCTGACTAGTGATGTCCTGCTTGCAAGAGCCAGCAGCTTAGTACAGCTGTCAACTCGTTTGTTTCTCTCCTGCAACGGACCATTGCATAGGCCCCCCAGATCAATCCAGAGGTGAATGTCCAACTACCAGCAGGAGATAGAGAGAACACCAGAGAGCCTATGCAGCAGCCTCCCTTTCAGTATTCTTTCTCATACAGGTGGACAGACGTATCCTGTGTGGCTGTTTGTTGGTGCTGGCTCCTGCCCTTCCCTGGAACAGTTGAGTTTGGGGTTGAGGGTGCCCGGTGGGCTGCAGGGGCATGCCTGGTGGTGCCAGGTCCCTCCCTGCCTCCCCTGTTGCTCTTTGTGCTGGGCTTTCAAATCTCCTGTCTCCTTGCCTTAAAAACAACTGCTTTGAGCAGCGGTTCCCCCGAGCAGGCACATCTGATTGCTGTGGGAGATGGTGGGGTACCTGAGCTCTTTCTGGCTGGTCACCCAGTTCCTAGGCCTGTAAGTAGATGTGCATGGTGGCTGAAGGGGTGAAGCGCTGCTCCCAGTATGGCAGCCGGCAAGCTGTTCCAGGTGTCTGTAGCTTGTGGTCATGCCTCCCCGCTTGACTCTTCATTGGATGCCGTTTCTTCACTGTCGCAGGCCGGTTTGTCTGTGGAGATGGTGGGACCCTTTTGGCGGGCTTCAAGGACCTATGCAGTTCAGCAGCCACCATGTTGGATGCGCTGCCATGTGTGGCTCTGGAGGACATGGCAGTGGATTCCTGTGGGGGGATGCGGTTTTGAGTGAGGCAGGGCCTGGTTGATGCTCAGAGTGCAGCTGGGAGTGTGTGTGTGTGTGTGTGGGGGGGGGGGGGGGTGGTGGTGGATGGGCTGGAACCCTCTGCTCTTTCTTTTTGCCCTGAATTTGTGCTCCTTATACATCAGGCCTTTCTGCTGAAGAGGCCTCTAGCTCAGCCTTCTTTCTCTTCTCCTGTGTGGGGTTCTTGCCTTCCTTCATCATTTGCCCCCGCAGGAGCTTCAGGCTCTGAACTGCTTAAGCAGCCGTACTTGGACATACCTAAGGAGTTTGATGAGCTTTCTGTGTTAGCTGATCAGGGTTCTGATGGTCCCCTTTCAGTTTCCTTGGCCTGCTCCCTAGTGGACAACCCTACGGTGGCTTGTATGTCTCACCTGGATGAGTTGCGAGGTGCAGCCACAGCAGGTGGAGGAACCCTCAATTACAGTAGTGCAGCAAAAAAAAAAAAGGAGTAGGATGATCTGGCCCTTTCAATAACCCAGGGAGATGTATGACGTTACAAAGTCGCTTGATGCTCTTTATTAAAGACTTTGTAACGTCATACGTCTCCCTGAGTTATTGAAAGGGCCAGATCATCCTACTCCTTTTTTTGCCTCACCGGGATGAGTTGCCTGTGTTGATTGTGCATGCGTTGGAAGGGCTCAAGATCTCTTCTCCAGAGATGCCTTCCTCTGAGGCGGCACCCTGGGGCTTTTCACGTCCATCTGGCTATGAATGTCCTCATTTCAGCTCAGTGGTACACTACCGCAGCAAGCCTGTGTGTGGTGCATGCCATGGCCAAGCTTTATCCATTTCTGGCTGCGGATCTCGAGTCCTTGCGCTTACCCTGGGTGGATTCTTTTGTTATGGCGATGACTAAGAAGACCATGTTTCCAGTAGAAAGTGGTGCGACCCTCAAGGATGCTTAGGAGAAGTTGGAATCTTCTCTTAAGAGTTCCTTTGAGGTGGCTGCCCTCAGTTTGCAGGCTTCGGTTTGCGGTTCCTTTGTGGCCAGGGCTTGTCTTTGCTGGGTACAGAGATCTTCTTTGTCGGACAAGCTGGCTCAGGCTTGTCTGTCTTTGGAGATGGGCTTGGCCTATTTGGTAGATTTGCTTTATGATCTTCTTTGAACTTTAGCTAAGGAGATCTCCCTGACGGTGTCTGAAAGGTGGTGGCTGTGGCTGCGCCATTGGGCAACAGATTTGGCCTCTAAGGTCAGTTGTCTTGACTTCCCTTTCAGGGTGGTCTTCTCTTTGGGGGCAACTTAGTTAAGATTGGTATGGACTTAGGTGATTCCCCAACCGGAGTCCTGCACCTTCGTCTCGTTCCTGGTTTTGGGAGGCTTGGAGCTACATGCCAGGGAGGTCTGGAGCCTTTCAGAGGCCTCGCTTTCAGTCCAAGCAGTAGTCCTTTTGTGGGGGACATTCCTCCTAATGATGGGGTCCTCTGGGCCTGTCCTTGGAGGGTGTTTGTCTCTCTTTCTGGAGGAATGGGTCAAAATTACTGCAGACTAATGGGTCTTGGAGATCGTGTGGGATGACAGCAAGCTGGAGTTCGCTTGGGAGCTGCGAGATTGCTTTCTGGAGGACCTTTGCTGCCTGGTGTTCTGAGCGTCTTTCGCCTCTGGCCAGGTGCTGTCGTTTCTTCAGGATGGCCTGGGGAAGGTTTGGTGCTGGATTCATTGAAGGTGCAGGTTGCAGTGTTGGCCTGCTTCCGTGGTTGAATTCAGGGTTCTTCCCTGGCATCCCATCTGGATGAGGTATGTTTTCTCTGTGGGGTGAACCATCTTCTTCGTCCTAGACGCTTGGTTTGTCTGGAGTAGCAACTCAGTGTAGTGCTCCAGGCTCTTCGGAGAGCGCCCTTTGAACCATTGGATCAGGTTTCCTTAAAGGATCTTACTTTGAAGTTGGTGTTTCTGGTGGTGATGGCATCGACTTGGTGGATGTCAGAGCTATAGGCGCTTTTGTGTTGAGACCCCTTTCTCCATTCTATGGAGGTGGGAGTCCTACTCCAGACAGTGCCCTAGTTCCTCCCTAAGGTGGTTTCTACTTTCCATTTGAATCGGCTAATTTCTCTCCCTTCTTTCTGTAGGGAGGATTACACGGAGGATTTTCAGGCTTTTTGCTTTCTTGATGTTTGTAGAGTGCTTCTACAGTACTTGGAGGTCACCAACGGCTTCTGATGATCAGATCTGGCTGCAAGAACCCCCATCTGGCATCCAAGGCTACGATTGCCTGCTGGCTTCATGAGGCTGTGGCTTACATCTTGGCAGGAAAGACTCCGCCTCTACATTTGAAGGCCTATTCTACCAGGGCCATGGCTACATTCTTTTCGAAGGCACGGGCTGTCTCTATGGATGAGAGTTTTTGCTCGGCTACGTGGTCCTCTGTTCATAGTCAGTTCCTGACTAGAGAGTTGCACAGAGACAGAAATCTTACCCATTCTCTCCTGTCCCGGCAGGAATCTTAGCTGTCCCCACTGGAACCTTACCCATCCCCACCGGTCCCCACAAGAATTTAACCTGTCTCCACCCAGTCCCGCAATGGTACATTAAAAAAAAATTTTCAGGCTCTCTTGGTCTCTCTCTGGGTTTGAGCAGCAACACTATAGGCAAGGAAGGAACGGAAGTTGGAACACTCTGGTGCGCACATGTAAGACTTCTCTGATTCACTGGCACTGTGTGCTGAGAGATCGCCACTTGCACGCGCCAGTAGGTTAGGTGACATCTGATGCTCGTGCCTTTTTCAGTAACATAGTACATCCAGTCTGCGCAGTCACACTCATTATCAATTCATGATTAAATCAACAATGAATGTGATATATACTTGATTGTGGTCTTTCTTTGGTGTTTCTGGGACATAGACTATAGAAGTTTCCCCACCCTATCCTTATGTTCCAACTTCTGGAGTTACCGTTGAAGCCCACTCCAGCTTATTCGTCTTCTCATTTGTGGGACACAGACCGTAAGTCTGTCCAACACTGTCCTCATATTCCAGCCATTGAAGTTGCCATCTAAGCCCTTTCCAGCCCATACTAAACTAGATTGCCATATATGAGAGACAGACCATATATGTCTGCCCTGTTTCGGCCGTAGTTCATCACAGCCAGAGTCGCCTCCAAATGTCACTCGACACATCAACACATATGCAACCATTTAAGTTTAGGTTTTTTATAACTTCCATTTTCTAATTAGAGATCCTCTGTGTTCATCCCATGCCTTTTTGAATTCAGTCACTATTTGGGTCTCTACCACCTCCTTAATGGAAGACTTTCCACAGCACTCAAAGAACTTGGTACTCGGTAGGTGAGAGGCTGGTGCAGCGTACACTTCCATGGGAACGCTGCGGGAATTGCTTCCGTCCCCACGGGAACCCACGGGAATTGCTTCCGTCCCCATGGGAACCCCGTGGGTTCCGTGGGATTCCTGCGCACCCTGTTCCCATTTGGGTCTCTATTCCTGACTTCAAGCTCATGGAGGCCAACATGCACATTTCCATTGCGGACATCACAAGCAGTTTCTATGCTTTTGTATGCTTGGCTGTCATTTTCAGTTCCAGGCCCTCCCCTTTAGGTTGGTCATGGCACCATGTACCTTTTCTAAGATGATGGTATTAGTGGCTCATCTGAGGCACCAGGGTGTCCAGGTGCATCCTTACATTGGACAGTTGGCTGATTTGGGCAGTGGTGCTGGAAGCAGCGAGTCTCCACAGTTGGGCAAAGAGGCATCTACAGGCTCTATCAGTGCATGTAGAAAGTAAGGACAGTGTCCATGTGGATTTACTGCTCCCAGTTGGATCCTGGGGGATGGGAGCTAGGCCAGAGGCCTTTCATCTCATTCAGAACCAGTGGGGTCTGCCAGTGTTCGACCTGGTGGATACTTGCTCCAGTACAAAGAGAGCACTTATTCAACCCTGGAGGGAGGCAGTATCACGGGAGAGATGCCTTGGTTCAGCCGTGGCTGGTGGAGGAGCCCCTATATGTCTTCCTTCCACGGCCTCTGATAGGCCAACTCTTGTGCAAAATAGCATTCCATCATCTTTCTGGTGGCTTCAGATTGGCCCCATCTGCTGTGGTATGAGGACCTAGTTTAGCTGTTGGTAGTCGAGCCACTTCCTCTACAAAAGGCTTATGGCCTTCTTTGTTAGGGTCCAGTGGAAATGGAGGATCAAGATGCCTCCTGGTTTACAGTTTGACCTTTGAAAAGAGGCGTTTAGGGAGGTGTAGTTTTTTTGCCCACAGTTGTTTCTGCCTTGCTTAAGTCCCGGAAGTCTTCCGTGTTGCTGGCTTATGTGTTTATCTAGAAGTATTTTGAGATTGGTGTTCTGAGTGGGCACGGTCTCCCTGGAAGGCACAGATTCTTCAGGTCTTAGTTTTTTTGCTGTAAGGGCTGGATCATGGTCTGGTGCTAAGTTCTTTAAAAGTCCAGGTGGCTGCCTTTTCCAGTTTTCATGGTATAGTTAAGGACCTTTCCCTGGCAGCATGTGGGGAGGTGGCCTGGTTTCTTAAGGGAGTTAATCATTTGCAATCTCTGGTGTGCCCCCTTCTTGCCTTCCTGGGACCTGAATTTGGTCCTCCGCGTGCTCTCCAAGACTTCTTTTGAACCCTTATGTTGCACTTAGGTCAAAGACCTTATGTACAAGGTGGTTTTCCTTGTAGCGATTACTTTGGCTTGGAGAGTCTGGGAGTTGCAAGGCATTATCTTTTTTAGAGGATTCGGTGTCATTCACATGGTTCCCTCCTTTCTGCCCAAGGTGTTTTCGCCATTCCATGTGAATCGGGAGTTCTGTTTGCCCTCCTTTCTCACAGACCACAAAAGCTAGACGTCCAGAGGATGTAGCTTCACTACTTGGAGCAGACAAATGAATTTCGCCTTTCCAATCATCATTTGTTCCGTGTCTGCCTATGTTTCTAAGAAATTGGCTTATGCCTCTAGTTTTAGAAACCCACTAGATGAGGGCTCAGGATACCTCATAGGCAGAGACCCAGAAGGTTGCCCCTGAGGAGATCTGTAGGGCATGACGTGGTCATTATTGCATTCCTTTGTGAAGCATTGCAGATTCGACGACCTCGCTCAGACTTTGATGGGGCTGTCCTCGGGGAAGCTTTGTCTCCCCCCCCCCCCCTGCCCATTTGTTCTGCTTGGGTATATCCCACTTGCTCACAATGGCGCAGCCAGACAGCAAAGAAGGTAACATTTATGTCTTGCCTAATAATTTCCTTTCCTTTAATCAGCTTCACTATTCTGATGCTCGCCCTTGGAAGACTAAGGCCTGGAGATTTCCACTTAGCACTAGCAGATTATACCAGTGAGTTCTCTGGAAAAGACCAGTTACTTCCATCTGCTGGTAGGAGGAGATTATAACCACTTGTTCAGAACAGTGTAGCAATTAAAGAAAAGGAAATTATCAGGTAACATAATTTCACCATGCAGCTGTTTATCAAGTAGCCGGTGTGGTCCTGAAGAAGTTGAGCACTGCAGAGACTATCACCCTTGGATTGATTCTCCTTCTGTCCACTTGATGGGTGGAAGTGGTGCTTATTTATATCTGCTTTCTTTGCTGCCTGACCTCTGTTTGATATTTTAAACTATATTGCCAGTAGGTCTTGAGTCTACATGGCCCTGCATGCTCCAGTCGTCAGGGGAGGGGTGTAGGGATTTAGGACAGACTTGAGGATTGATTAAGGATTTGGGAGGGCTGCATTGCACCCAGGTTCTCCCTCCCCCCACCCCATCCCCTTGTGGTCCTTGTTGATAGGCAGTGATGCTGCTGCTAGAACTACAGCATGTTTCTATGACATCCAGAATCAATTAGGAGATGGAGGAGGAAAGAGGCTGTTTGTTATAATGGGACCTATATCTAACAAAGCACATACAGAAAAGTTTTCCTTCTCTCAAAATCACTGATGTTTTCTTATAAGTATCATAAAAATTAGCTTGTATCAATTTATTTATATTTTTGTCTCTGAAATTCCTACAGTGTGTCTGTAAAAGTGCCTATGGGACTGATTTAATAAAAAGATTAAGTTGCCCAATTGAAGGAGTTGAGTATCTACAACTGCCTACATTAAAAAAAAAATCCCTTCCTGCCACCCTAGTTCCCAAGCTTTCACTAGGCACATAAGTTTAGATGCATAGAGTGAATGAACAGAGTAGACAGGTAACTTAGGCCAACTACCAAGCTAAATGTAGACAAAAAGTAGCAGACCTAAGCACCTAGAGTCTGGAGAATTTTCAGCTGTAAATTGTATCTAACTTTAGGTGCTTAATTTAAGTTCTAAACTTTCTTTGAATATAAACCATTTTGTGAATATGAGATTTGGGTTTCATATATAATTGTTTTTCTCAGGCCATTCTGTACATAGTTTTGCAGTAGGACACACACACACATGTATGTTGGAAAGAATTGTATTTTGTTACTTTGACCATCTTAAGTAAATTACCCTACGACTATTGTAGCAGCCTTAACAAGTCACTGAAAGCATGACAGACTTGACTGCATTCTGGAACTACTGAGTAATATACCCTTCTGTGATGTGGCTATTTTAAGAGAGGATGCTGAAGGGTAGGCTACTTTGTTAGCATGCTTGTAATGCTTGAGGGGAAGGTGCAGAGATTTGCAAACATGAAAATGATGATAGGAAGGCCTCTTGGAATTACCTCACTAAAGCTACTCGAAGAGCTGATTACATGAAGCATAAAAGTGGAAAACAGACACGAGAAGGTACATTTAATACAGGCCTCAACAATTTTTCATTAAACTTTAGGAGCCAGCGTCTAAGACCTTTCTCGCTTCTCCTTTCCCACCCTTCCAACATTGCCCCAGTGAAGTTTGGGGGGGGGGGGGGGGGTTGGAATCCTCTCCCAGATTAGCAGTAGGTCTTTTAGAAATTGACTTACTAAGATTTTCTTTTTCCTATTTTGTATCTGTGAACAAAGACACTTTAGTTTAAATCATTTTTATTGGTTGTAACTGACAGATAAAACAGTTCCTTGTCCAGAATAAAATGATACATAGAATTGTCAACCAACAGGCTAAATCAACCTTTCAAAGTACAGTTTGGTATTTGCATTTTCTCCCCATCCTTCCCCTCTATTGACCCTTTGGTGTTCCCTTTGTCTAAGCGCATTCTAATCTTATAAATGTAACAACAAACCATTAATTGACAGACATCTGTCTGAGTGCTTCCAGAATAAACTCCTTTAGTTAACTTCAAATTATATAGGCTCATGACTCATTTATATCTGAGGGAGCGCTCTTATCTACCTCCCTACCCTATCCATCCCTCCCTTGCCCTACCCTATCCACCCACCCCTTTATTCCAGAACATACTCAGTTGTGTTTGTAGTTTAGCACACACATAAAGTCGGCAGTTAAGGAAGTGGCATCTCCCCTTACTCATGCCTACCCGGTTTTCAGTAGATACGGTACTATCTTTACTGCTATCCATAGCCCCTCTATTTAGTATTGACTAAGCCCATGGAACAATGTGGAAGCTTCAAAAATTCAGCAATAGGCTTTGTGCCTTAACAGGAAGAGTAATCCAAAGCATTTCCCATTGAGCTTTAAACCTGAGACCCGCGGGGCTTTCTAAATCAGTCACCCCACACCTGTCTATTCTCATTTGTCGCACCATTTGTGCACGCCATGTCTGTAAGGGGGGTATTTCTTTTGCCCTCCAGAATTGCAATATTGTGGTTATTCCAAAATATATGGCCATCTTTGCAAATTGCCCTAAAACCCTCAGTGGCCTCTGCTGTTAGCTTAAAGCGGTTAAATAAAATTAGGGGATCATAAATGAGGGTGCAATTCCACAGTTGGTTTATTCCCGCTATGATCTGCCTCCAGAACCTCCCCACCAGGGGGCAACCCCAGAACATATGCCCCAGAGAAGCCGCCCCCTGATTACATCTGGGGCAGGCTCCTTCAGTATCAAAACCCGCTCTCCGCGCTCTGTGAGGGGATATGTGTGTTCTCAACAGCCATCTATATAACCTCTCTCTCTGGGGTATAGAAAGTCGTTGCTTATACATAGTTTTCAAATATGATCTACATTCTTCCTCTGTAAATGTGCAGCCCAGATCCCCTGACTATTCCCGTGCAATCTGTCTGAAATCTAGTTCTGCTGTTGTGTCCTTCAATTGTCGATGATGGAATCTTAATGGTATTGAGAGTTGCGCTCCCAGAGTAAACTCCTCTGAGAGAACCTCCACCACATCCTCCGTGAGGTCCGTCCACTCTAGGGAAGCAACATAGTGACTCAGTTGATGATATGCAAATTGATATGTCGGGGGGATCCGTACCTGGTCTGGAGCTCTGAGTATGAGAGAATTTGTCCCTGTTCCGTGACTATGTGTGCCAGGTATATCATCCCTTTCTGCGCCCACCTACTAAAAATGCTAGCCCCTTGGCCTGGAGGGAACGCCGGGTTATCGCATATGGACAGCCAGGGGTACGTTCGGGCAGAGAAGTGATATCGTCTACACACCCATCTCCACATTTCCCTGAGGGACTTCAAAAGGGGGTGCCTTCGGAACGCTCCAATGGGCATTGTCGTCCCAGAATGAAGTAGGTGACTAAAGTATATGTTTGGGAACATCGACGTCTCCACTGGCATAATGGAAAACTCAGATGTCCCTCGATACCAATCATTTATGTGTCTCATGGAACTTGCGATTGCCAGGAATTTGATGTTCATGAGTCCCATGCCACCCCCCTCCCTTGGGGCTGTCATCAAATGATATGGAATTCTCGGTTTCTTCCCCTGCCAGAGGTACTTTTGAAGTAGACGTTGCAAAGACTTTTCATCCTTGCGTTTTAAAAACAATGGCAACTGTTGGAAGACGTATAGCCATTTGGGGGCAACCATCATATTGAACAGCGCTATTCTACCCCAAATTGTAAGTGGTAATTCCCTCCACATAAACAGCTTATTTCTAGTCATCTCCATCAACGGGCCTATGTTCTCTTTATATAGGGAGGCCCCATCTCTAGTTATGTACACTCCTAGATATTTCATTTTTGTTGTCTCCCATCTAAGTGAAGTCTCTCCTTGCCAGTCTAATTTTATGTCACTATCCATGGACATCGCGCAGGACTTAGAGAGGTTAAGGCCAAACCCTGATAATTGCCCGTACTCCTTAATCAGTGCCAGGGCAGTCTTAAAGGACTCTTGCGGGTTAGTTAATACCAGTAGGACGTCATCAGCATAAGCTAAGGCTCGAACTTCTTGTTCCCCTAATTTCACCCCCTTAATTCCCGGGTCTGTATTTAGTAGGCGTAATAATGGTTCTAATGTAAGATCAAACAAAAGCGGGGATAGAGGACAGCCCTGTCGCGTTCCCCTACCTATTGGGAACCCCTCTGAAATCCCCCCATTTGCCGTGACATGGGCTTCCATACCGGAATATAGGGCCCCTATGATTTGCTTCATTTCTGCAGGGATTCCTATCCAGTCTAGTATGCAAAACAGGAAGGTCCACTCTACCCTGTCAAAAGCCTTTGTGGCATCTAGGCTCACCAGTATCCCAGGGATTTCCTCATGCCGACACCTTGCCATTGTCAGTAAAACTCTTCGAATATGTGTCACCGAGTGCCTTTTAGGGATAAATCCCACTTGTGTAGGTTCAATCACACTGGGCAGACACGCGTTGAGCCGAGTGGCCAGGATCTTTGCTAACAGCTTGATATCGACATTAATCAATGAGATAGGCCTATAGGATTCGGGCTCCTCCTCACATTTCCCCGGCTTCAACAGTAGTGATATAGAAGCAGTGTTTTCATGCAATGGGAATCTTCCCCCTCGAATTACCGCCTGGTGATATTCAAATAATGGGCATAGCAACTGGGGCTGAAGTATTTTGTAAAATTCTCCTGAATACCCATCCATCCCGGGAGCTGAGAAAGACTTTAGCCCTTTTATTGCTTCAGACAGTTCTTTAAGCTGTTATTTCAGACTCTCCCAATTTTGGCATTTTTGCCCTACCGAGAAAGTCATTTATAGGGGCCTCCGTGGTTGGCCGATTGGCCCTGTAAAGGCTACTGAAATGCTCCTGTAATATTTGGAGGATCTTATCTGGGTCATTAGTAAGGCCTCCCTTCTTTTCCTTCAAGGCCGATATTGTTCTATTTCCTTCCCGCTTTCGAACTATCCGGGCCAGCATACCCCCTGCTCTGTTTCCATATCGATGGAACTTGTATTTTTGGAAAGTTCTGTTCTGCAATGTTCTTTCATGCAATAGGGAGTTTACTGCGGCCTGTATGGACAGATAAGCCTCTCTAGTAGTCTCGGATTGCCGTTCTATATACTGACGTCTAGCATTCCGTAGCCGTCTATTCAATTGTAAAAGGCTAGCTGCATTCTTTTTCCGTTTACTTGCTACATATGCTATTAGATCCCCCCGCAACACTGCCTTTCCAGCACACCAAAACAACTGTGGGTTCGTTTTGTGGTCTTTATTGAACAACTCATATTCTTCCCATTTTTTCACAAAGAATTTTTGAAAAGATTTATCCTTTACTAGGTGGCCGGGGAACCTCCACCGTCTGGTCGGCTGAAAGCCTCCTGGGGCCTCCAGCTCCAACCATACGGGGCTGTGGTCAGATATCAAAACCTCCTCTATTTTCGTGTCTCGTGCACAGTGAAACAAGGTTGCTGAAATAAATATGTAGTCTAATCTTCCCCATGTCCCATAGGCCCTGGACCGGTGTGTGTAATCTCTTTGATCCGGGTGTAAATTTCGCCATGCGTCCACTACAGATAGAGAATTGGTGAACTCACTTAACATCATTGATCCCCTCCGGCCTTCCGCTCCCCTGCCGCCCTCCCCCGAATAATCCATCTTGGGGTCTATGGATATGTTCATATCCCCTGTTACAATCAGGTGCTTGTCTTCGTATGGTATCAGCCTCCTCAACAACCCGGGGAAGAAGGAACTATCTGGAGGGGTAGGAGCATACACATTCAGTAAATATAACTCCCTCCCTTGTAACCATAACTTAACCAGGAGGAATCGCCCTTTGGGATCGTGGAGGATCTTTTCTGCCTTACAGGCCAGTCGGCGATGAATACATATTGCCACTCCTCCCCTTCGCCCGTCTGGGGATGCATATATTACCTGTCCTATCCACCCCTGTTTGTTTTTCATGCTCTGCTGCCGTCAACTTTGTTTCCTGCAAACATGCTATGTCAACATTGAGGTGTTTTAAGTGTGCTAGAATCTTTTTCCTTTTAATGGGAGACGTGATGCCACCCACATTCCAAGTGACTATTTTACAGTGTGTGATTGTGTAGATTTGCTTTTATTCCAATATGTATTCTTGAAGAACTTAGCCCCTGGGTCCCAGCCCTTCCCCAGTGGCTTTATACTCTTTCCTTCCTCTATAGACACACAATTCTTATGCATTCCTTCTTTTTGCCTAACCCGTGTGTGTGACCTTATTCTTTTAGCTCTGGAACACCCTCCCCCCCTGAGACCTTGATTCGTTCCAGGTCTCCGTCTTCCCCTCCCCGTATCCCTCCCATTGCCTGATCCCCCCTCCCTTCCAGCCCTTGTCATGACTTCTATGCTTCCAGGTGACATATTGCCGCTATGAAGTTTCCCCTCCCCCCCCACCCCCTCTCCCCGTTCTTAATGGGAGCTCCCCCCCTTTTTTGATCGGGTCAGTTCTAAAATGGCCCTTGAACATGTAAACTCCCTTCACCAATAGTCTTGTCAGTCAAACATATATTACATTATCACTTTATCTATGTAACTCCAGTAAATGTCTCACACAACCTGAGTAAATCACATCATCAAGTCTTTCTCTTATACTTGCAAAGGTTACGCAGGTCATCATCAAGAGTCCTCTGTTCTCACAGTCAGGTTGGTGCAGCATCCAGTGCCTGTAATTCAGTGTCTATAAATTGTTGAGCCTCTTGGACTGATTGGAAGGAGCGCCATTTGTTTTCATGCTGGATCTTTAAAACAGCTGGGTAAAGCAGCAAGAATCTTGTTTTCCTGTTGACCAATGTCGTGCAAAGCGGATGAAATCTGCGCCTTTGTTCTTGCACTCCTGCGGAATAATCCTGAAATATTCTTATCTGGTTTCCGTCATATCTCAAGGTGTCTCTCTTTAGACGGAAGCCCCTCATAATTTCTTCTTTGTGCAAGTAATTGTGGACTTTGATTATCACCAATCTGGTTCTTTGTTGTCCTTGCTGCCATCGGCCTAGTCTGTGTGCCCTTTCAATGCACAGTTCTCCGTAACTATCAGACAGAGCCAGTTCCTTTTTAAGCCATTGCTCCAACACGTGTCCCAGGGTTTTTTCTGGAATTGCTTCTGGCAGGCCCACAATTCGCAAGTTGCATCTTCTTGCTCTATTCTCCATGTCTTCGATCTTGTCTTGCTGTGCTTTGAGTTGCTCTACCATCCGGGTTATATCCTGGGTGTTCTGTGCTCTGGTATCTTCCAGAACAGATATTCTGCTTTCCGCTTCTCCCAGCCTCCTTACCGTTTCTGCCATATTAGCTTCCATAGTGCTCATTTGGCGTTCTAGCAAGTCAAATCTGGGGTTAAGTGCAGCACTTACTGCCATAGTGATTTGGGCCAATTGTTTTTCAGAAAAGTCCCCAAGTTTTTCAAGTTTTCCTTCCGCCATTTGTGCCCCTGCGGGTACAGGAGAATTTTTCCCCTTGTCGTATTTGGTGCCACTTCTAGTTGTGCCAGCAGATTTAGGCCTCAGGTACTGCTCCATGCAGTCTGTGTTTCGCTCTGCGTTGAGTTTTATGTGCCTGCACTGCGAGGTTGGCTCTCTTATCTGGAAATGTCCGATGGACCGAGGACCCTATGTCCAATGTGCACTGTTGTTCCACCTTCTGTAACAGTTTAAATACTATGAGCAGGGTAACGTTCTCTTTGATTTGATTCTTTATCCAACGTATACTATAGAATCAATCTGCGCTCAGTTCTTCACCCTTGCTCGCAGTTGTCTTATCTATGGAGTTCCGGGTGATTGTTTCAACAAATTCTTTAGCTTACCCCAGTCACCATTGTGTCACTGCTTCTCTGTTACACTGTGTTTGACTTATTTTCCCTTCCGGCTGTGGGAATGGTGAATGACCGGGCTAATGACCTCTTCGAGTCGGGGGGGAGCAGCAGGGAGGAACTATCGCTCGGTTGCCTCTACTTTTACCGGCTGTCTCTGCTTCTGCGCTCGTTTCCTTACCAGGCCGCCGACTGCCGCTTATTCATGCTGCCGCTTATTCCTCTGCCCGCTCTGAAATTCTTTCCGGCCGCCATCTTGAATCGCGGCGCACGCGGTGCAATTAACTTCGGCCACGGTTTCGTGGGGCACATCAGCGGGTTCCTGCCTGTGTCTCCGTGCTCTCGGGGACCTTATGCAGCGTTGTTTGCCGCGGGTAAGCCCCGGTAGGCGGGGGGATGAGAGGATCCCTCGTGCGGCGTTGCGGAGCTCTCTAATCGGCGGCCATCTTCCCGCTCGGCTCCGCCGGAAGTCGACAAAGACACTTTAATACATCAGTTCTCTAAGAAGCCCCTGCTAATTGGTTGCTGATGTCGATAGTATCTCTTCCAAAGCATGCTGTCAGCTGTATGACAGCACACTTTAGATAGGTGAAATAAAGAGGCAATTACCTATCATCATAACCTGGCTCCACATCAGTTTCTCTCTCATACCCCCTTCCTACAGCCTTCACCCTGGCTATCTGTTCTCTGATACGCCCTTACCACATCTCTACACCCTCCACATGTGGTGCGGGAAGTTGGGGAGGTCTCGCAGTTTCAAGTCCTGTGGGACTTCCCGAACCCCCTGCACTGCGTGGCTCATGTATGGAGAGCCCGATTGCTGTGCAGGGTGGAGAAAAGCAGTTTCAGACAGCGCTGCGGTAGGAAAAGAAATAATCTTTCGGGGGGGTATGAAATCCTGGGCGCCAGGATGTAGTTTCTAGGTGCCATGGTGACCTGGCACCTGGGATTTGTTGAGCCCTGATACAACTTTTTTTAAAAATGCAATGGGGGGGGGGGGGGGGGATTCTATATATAGCGCTTAAAAAAAAATCAGTGCGGAAAACATTTCCGCCTAAGCGTATTCTATAAGCAGTGCGTAGATTTAGGTGTGGTATATAGAATATGCTTAGGAGATCACGTGATGCGTTGAGAGCAGCAGCTGCGATTTAGCTGAGCTCCGGGGGTCCCCGCTCCGTTTGTGTTGCATCGTGGCTTGCTAACTGATTTAAAGATAAACTACTCCTGCTGGGAAGCTGGTAAAAGAGTATGGAACCATTCTTAGTCCCAATGTCGGCGGGAACAGCAAGGAAATGTGTAAAAGCTGAAAAAAGAAAAACTCTCATCGACCTCGACGGAATCCAAGATGACGGATAGAGCATCGGAGGGATCCTCTGAATTTTCGGTCAAGCAGCTGGCGCAGATAACGGCGGCGGTGGGAACCGTGGAAGCCAGGTTTGATTCACTGGCGAGCCAGCTGGAGAAAATGGATTCCAATCTGAAAGAGGTGATGAAACGCACGGTCGACTTAGAAAAGCGTATGTCTGACAAGGAAGACGCATGGAATAAAAGTGAACCCTAATTTAAAGAGTTGGAATTGAAATTGAAAGCGCAAGGTGAGAAAATTGAGGACCTTGAGAATAGGGCTGTCACGATTGTGGCCATGACCTCTCCCAGACGTACCTTATTTCTGGTGGTCAGCTTCTTAGCTGGCTTCTGTTTCTTCTGTCTGTCCTTTCTGAGCTAGCTCTGTCTCTCTGTGCTGGCTGCTTCCAGCAGCATGACTCTAATTGATTCACTATACTGCACCTGTGCGTGTTGCCTGAGTTAGCTCTAGCTCTGTTTCAGTATGCTGTCTGCCTGTGTCTGGTAGTGGTGATATCATCAGGCAGGGCCTTGATAAGGAAGTGGTGTTCTTCTCTTCAGGGCCTTTGCAACCTTTGCATTTTGCTTTAGGTCCAGGTTGTGTTAGTGCAGTGTGCACTTCTGACGTGTTTAGCTTCCCTGCTTTTCCCTTGTGGCTCCCCTGCTTTCCTTCTGGTGCTTTGGAAGCACTTCTGTGTTTGGTGCTTTAGAAGCACGTTTGTGTTTGGTGCTTTGGAAGCATTTCTGGTAGTTTGGTGCTTAGAAGCACCTTGGTTAGTTTAGTGTTGTAGAGCCCTGCTGTAGCTTGGTGCTTAGTTACAACTGTGTTAGTTTATGTGTTTAGGTTCCCTGCTTTCTCCCTGTGGCTCTCCTGTTGTCCCCTGGTTAGTTTAGTGCTGTGGAGCACTGCTGTAGCCTGGTGCTTAGAAGCATCTGTGTGTGTTTGTGTGTTTAGGTTCCCTGCTCTTTCCCTGTGGCTCCCCTGCTTACCCTAGTGGTGCTATTAGTAGCACTTCTGTTAGTATAGGGCTTAGGAAGTCCTTTTGTTGGTTCAGTGCTTAGGAGCACTTTTGTTGGTTTCTGTTGGGAGCACCCCTGTTAGTTCAGTACCTAGGATCACTCCTGTTTCAGGCTTGTTCTAGTATCCTGGTCCTGGTGTTATCCTGTATCCAGTAAGTCCTGCCGGCCACTCGAACTCAGGAGCTCAACTCCTGGGGGTGGGTGGGGGGGGGGGTCAGTGGCTAAGTGCAGGTGAAGCTGTGCGGACCAGTCCGGTGTACTCCAGTCCAGAGTGTTCCAGTCCTGTGTGCTCCAGTGCGGTGTGTTCCAGTCCAGTATGAACCAGTCCGGTGTACTCCAGTCCAGTGTGCTCCGGTCCAGTGTGTTCCAGTCGTTCCAGTCCAGGGTGGACCAGTCCGGTGTACTTCGGTCCAGTGTGTTCCGGTCCGGTGTGTTCCAGTCCAGGGCGGACCAGTCCGGTGAACTTCGGTCCAGTGTGTTCCGGTCCGGTGTGTTCTAGTCCAGGGGGTTCCAGTCCATGTGTTCCGGCTTGCTGGGCGGTGCCTGCAGTCCTTGCCTGTGCCGGTGTGCTAGCCCAGTGTTGGTTGGTGGATTTTGCCTGCTGCTGTCGCTCCTCGTCAGCAGCCCAAGGGCTCACGTTTGCGCCTGAGAACCTGACAAGGGCACGGCGCTCTAATTTACGGATCTTTGGTTTTCCAGAATGCTCTGCAGAAAGAAACTTAGGTCCTCTACTGGAAAAATGGCTGCAAAACGAATTTGCGTTGTCAGACAGCATCGGGACCTTTTGTATAGAGCAGGCTCATCGGCTCAGCAGACTGCAAACAGGGAAAACTAAACCGTGAAGAGATTTTGCAAGGCTATAGACTAAAGAGAAACTTGCTAAAATATGAAGGTGCCCCGATTCTGATTTTTCCAGACTATTCGGCAGGGGTGCAGGAGAAAAGACATTGTTTTCACTCAATCTGCTCCACCCTAGTGGATAAAAAGATTAGATTTTTGTTGACATATCCAGTGCTATTGAAGATCCAGCTGGAAGGAAAGTGGAATACCTTTGACTCGGCAAAGCTGGCTACGGACTTTGTGGATCGGGAGCTGGGAGGAAATGGCACGGTACCATGAGGCTCCTGGTATCTCTGTTGGAGGCAGATGTTGTGATCACGTGCAACATGGTTGGACATTAAGTTTAAAAGTATATTGGTATACATAAGTACATAAGTACATAAGTAGTGCCATACTGGGAAAGACCAAAGGTCCATCTAGCCCAGCATCCTGTCACCGACAGTGGCCAATCCAGGTCAAGGGCACCTGGCACGCTCCCCAAACGTAAAAAATCTGTTGGAGAAGTGTTATAGCACACATGTGATCTCTTCTAATGGAGTTAGGTCCATCAGATAATATGGATGCCTATATGGGATCTAATGGGGATAGAGTCAGGGGGGGAAGTTAGTTTGGGGCATAAGGGAGGGGCTGCAAAGGGTATTATGGAGAAGAATGGGAGGCAGGTTAGTTGGGAGGGGGTGGGGGAGGGCGGAAGACAGGGGGGGACGAGGACAAAATTTGTGAGACAAATTGCTGAATTATGTGGGCAAGGTTTATTCAGAGTGTTTATCAAGAGGTGGCTGTATTCCAGGGCCGGATGTATGAACTTAACACGGTGGGTTGGGGGGAGGGGCTGGGCCCCTAGACCTCATAAACAGAGAGTTTGCTGTGGACTTTGAAGCAGTGGGAAGACATTGCAATGTAAAATAGTGTCCTGGAACGTGGGGGTATTACCTCCCCAATGAAACGTAAGAAAATACTGGCACATTTAAACAGGCGTAAAGCAGATATTGCATGTATTCAGACTTTCTGATGAAGAACATAAGAAATTGAGGGCAAATTGGGTGGGACAGGTTGTACATGTGTCCTCTGGGTCACGGAGAGGGGGAGTGGCGAGACTTTTAAGGAAAAATCTAGTTTATACCTCGGAAGTTAGCCTGCAAGATGAGCATGGGAGGTAATTGATGATAAAATTGAATCTGCAAGGGTGAGAGGTTTTCTTATTATCAGTGTATGCGCGTACCCCAAGTGAGCCAAAATTCTTCCCTGATCTGTTAAAGGCGCTAGTCCCATACCAAGATAAACATTTAATAAGGGGACATGAACGCTTTGATGGAACCTGGGGTAGATTGTACGGGGAGTCGGAATCAGGAGACAATAGGAGGGGGGACCCAGGGGATGCTCTCATTGTTTACTACTACTATAAATCATTTCTATAGCGCTACCAGTCGTATGCAGCGCTTCACAATTTAACATGAAGAAAAGTCAGTCCCTGGTCAAAAGAGCTTACAATCTAAATCAGGACAGACAGACAGGACAAATAAGGGATAAGGGTAGGACAGACAGATGGACATATGGGAAAGGGACTATTGAAGAGAGGAAGACAAGATAAAGGTTACGAGCAGGTGACAAGTTAGGAATTAAAAGCAGCATCAAACAGGTAAGCCTTTAGCCCGGATTTGAAGGCGGTCTACTACTACCCTCGGGGTAACTGATGTATGGAGAGCCTTGCACCCAGAAGAGAGGGATTATACCCATAGATAAGGGGCGCATCAATCATACACTAGACTAGACTATATCTTTTTGTCTGACTCATTGTTCCTATGGGCCTCTGAGGCATGCATTGAGCAGATGCTGATATCAGATCACGCGCCTGTGTGGATTGATCTGGAAGCCCCAGTGGGATTCCAGACGATAAAACATTGGAGATTTCCAAGTTACCTGGTGAGGCATAGGGACTTTGTAGAACATTTACACAAAAAGTGGGAGGAATTCTCGACACATAACCAACAACATAGGACTGATCCCCAATTATTCTGGTGTACAGCAAAGGTGGTAATGAGAGGGGAAATTATTTCTTATGTGGCCGCAAGGCAAAGGAAAACTGCAGCTAGTATTCTCAATCTGTCTAAGAAATTGGGGGGGGGGGGGGGCAAGCGCACATATATAAACACGCCAACTCCATTTACTAGAGATCTCTACTTGACCTTACAGGTGACAGTCAATTCCTTATTGCACGAACAGACCAAGAGGCATATGGTTTACCAGAAGTACAGACTACCACCAAGGCGGCCTACTGGCCAGGTTGGTTAAATCGAGAGGAGGAAATAGATCAGTTACTGCACTCAGGAGTCCTAGGGGTCAAGTGGTGAATAGGTCAGATGAGGTGCTTAAAATATTACAAGACCATTTTCAATGCCTATATATGAGTCAAATCTCACCGAGTAAAGAGGAGGTAACTAGTTTCTTGGAAAAAGTCTGGGATGCCAAAACTACCTAAGGAAGGGGTGGAGTTTCTGGTGACGCCAATACAACCTAAGGAACTCCAGAAAGTAATTAGGGGGCTGAAATTAGGTTCGGCCCCGGGAGGTGATGGATTCTCGGGAGAATTTTACAGAGCTTTGCAGTTCCCTTTGATTGGGCCCTTACTTGAATACTATCAGGCAGTGATTTTGGAGGGTAAGTTTCCCAAGCATGAGAATACAGCTTTGATCACTTTGCTTTTGAAGCCTGGGAAACAAGCGGAGGATCCGGACTCCTATCAGCCTATCTCGCTCATTAATGTTGATGTAAAGATCTTGGCAAATATTTTGGCTAATAGGCTGATTGAATTTCTCCCGGGCTTGATTAGCACAGCTCAGGTTGGATTTATACCCAGGCGCCACTCAGTGCTTCATGTTCGTCGCATTCTGTTAACTATGGCCCAGAATATGTACCGGAAGGATCCTATTATGCTAGTGAGCTTAGACGCTGCTAAGGCGTTTGATCAAGTGGAATGGAAATTGTATTGGAGTGGCTGGGTTTTCCTGAGGAGTTCCTGGGGGCCTTACAAGTGTTTTATACAGGGTTGGGGGCACAAATTGTAGCTAACGGAGGGAGATCAGAGGGTTTTGAAGCTTAAAGAAGGACAAGGCAGGGATGTCCCTTGTCTCCCCTCCTTTTCGATTTGTCCTTAGAACCACTGATCAGAATGTTGAACAACGCGAGGGAGATCGTGGGGGTGAGGATTGGGACAGAGATAGTAAAGGCACTGGCGTACGCAGACGACATCTTACTAGTTTTGTCTAGGCCCCAGATCTCATTGCACCATGTATTAGAAATAGTGGGAAAGTATGGGAGCATTTCGGGTTTCACCTTAAATCTACAAAACTCCTGCGCGCTAGTAACTGATGATGTTATAAGACACTCTTGGAAGGGGGAGTTTCCACTTAAATGGGCGGATAAGGCTTTGAAATATCTCGGGGTTTATATACCAAGAGATCTAGCTCTATTGTATACTCCCAATGCTAATCCCCTTCTAGAGCAGACAAAGCACATGCTGGCCTTGTGGCAGGCTTCCCCACTTTCAATGTGGGGTCGCATTGGTCTATTTAATATGCTATTTCAACAACTTCCCCTGTTTTTAAAACATAGGGAAGAGAGACAATTGAACAGGCTCCTACAGGCATATGTTTGGCAAGGTAAACGACTTAGATTGCCTCTGAAAATGATTTGTGTGCCAAATCGCTTGTGCGATGCGACACATTAATGACTGGTTTCGGGGCACTTCGGAATTTTCTCTCACGGAAGTAGAGACGGCTCTGTTCCCAAATGTTCATTGTAGCTATCTTCTGCACGCAGGTAATGGACTGCCGACTCATGCATATAGAAGACACCCCTTATTATTTTCATTGACAGCTACCTGGAGGTGGATATGCAGGAGACACAACTTTGTGGCAAAAACTACTCCCCTTTTACCAATTTGTAATAATCCATTGTCCCCCCGGGACAGGGGGGCAGTGTATTTACTCGTTGAGCTGCAAAAGGAATTTTATATTTAGAGCAGGTAATAAATGAAGAGGGTCAATTGAGGCCTTTGTTAGAACTTTGTGAGAAATATGGGATCGCTGAGGACCAGCACTATGCAGTTAAGGCATTATTTAGCCACTTTACAATGGACTGATTTGACAGAGGATGTAGCTGATGTGCTCACGGAAATGTTCTCCCTGGGTGCTCAGCAGTCGGTACCGTTAAACTTTCACCACCGGCAGTTAAAAGATACGACTGTGGAGCTGGACTATATGCGCTTGGCCCTTGGCTGGATGGAAGATCTGGGGTGTGAAGTGACGGCTGACGTGTGTAAAGCATTTATAAAAAAAGATATATTCAACAAGGATGTCAGTCCCGCAGAGAGAGAGGTTATATAAGTTCCTCTTAAGAATATATATATTATTATTATTATTAGCATTTGTATAGCGCTACCAGACGCACGCAGTTCTGAAGACCTGACATAAAGAGACAGTCCCTGCTCAAAAGAGCTTATAATCTAAATAATACAAACAGACAAGACAGTTACGGGTGAGGGAAGTAATGGGTGAGAAGGAAGGAAGGGACAAGGGGAGGGCAATTGAGTATTGGCTAGGAGCTAAAGGCAGCAGTGATAGATTTGAAAACAGATAGAGATGGAGCTAGACGTATAGGTTTGGGAAATTTATTCCAGGCATAAGGTGCCGCGAGAGAAAAGGAGCGAAGCCTGGGGTTAGCAGTGGAGGAGAAGGGGGACGACGAGAGATTTGTCCAGTGAACGGAGTTCACGGGGAGGAATATAGGGAGAAATGAGAGTGGAGAGGTAATGGGGGGCTGCAGAGTGGATGCATTTAAAGGTCAGTACAAGAAGTTTAAACTGTATGCGGAATCGGACAGGGAGCCAGTGAAGTGACCTGAGGAGTGGGTTACTGTGGGTAAAACGATTCTGGAGGAAAATAAGACGTGCCGCAGAATTTTGGACAGATTGGAGAGGAGAGAGATGGCTGAGTGGAAGATCAGTGAGAAGTAAATTGCAATAGTACAAGCGAGAGGTGACAAGGGTGTGGACAAGGGTTCTGGTAGCATATTCAGAAAGGAAGAGGTGAATTTTGCTAATGTTGTAGATAAACGACAGGTTTTGGCAATCTGTTGAATATATGCAGAGAAGCAGAAAGAGGAGTCAAAGATGACTCCAAGGTTACGGGCCGAGGAGACAGGGAGGATGAGAGAGCCATTAACAGAGATAGAGAAGGGGGGGAAGAGGGGAGGAGGGTTTAGGGGGGGAAATGAGAAGTTCAGTTTTGGTCATGTTTAGTTTTAGATGGCATTGAGACATCCAAGCAGCAATGTCGGACAAGCAGGCTGAAATCAGGGTACCAAGGGAAGAGGTATAGATGGAGAAAAGGAGGGGACCAAGGACAGAACCCTGAGGCACACCAACAGAAAGCGGGATGGCAGTTGAAGAGGATCCACCAGAGTGAACACTGAAAGAACGAAGCGAGAGGTAAGAGGAGAACCAGGAAAGAACAGGGCCCTGGAATCCAAGCGAGGACAGCGTATCCAGGAGTATAGTGTGGTCAACAGTGTCGAAAGCAGCAGATAGGTCAAGAAGGATAAGGATAGAATAGAGACCTCTGGATTTAGCTAGTAGTAGGTCATTAGAGACTTTGGTAAGTGCAGTATCAGTAGAGTGAAGAGGGCGGAAACCAGATTGGAGTGGGTCAAGAATAGGTTGTGAAGAAAGAAAATCAAGACAACGGTGGTGAACGACACGTTCAAGTAATTTGGAAAGGGAGAAGGGAGATGGGGCGATAGTTGGAGGGACAGGTAGGGTCAAGTGAGGATTTTTTAAGGAGTGGAGTAACAGCATGTTTGAAGACCTTAGGAACAGTTGCAGTGGAGAGTGAAAGATTAAGGATGTGACAGATGACTGGGATGATAGTGGGAGAGATGGTGTTAAGTAGGTAAATGGGAATGGGATCAGAGGAACAGGTAGCACATTTGGAGGAGGAAAGAAGGGCATTTTCCTCAGCAGAAACGTCTGAGAAGGAGGAAAAAGAAGGAGAGTAGGGGGTGAGAACTAAGGGAGAGAGAGGTGGGGAGGGTTTGGATGAAAATTCAAGATTAATCTTACGGATTTTTTAAAAATCATTTATTTATAATTTTTCATTTTACAAGGGTCACTTGCAAACAGTAATACAGAGATGACTGCACATTAATACAAGATAAGAAGAAAGCAATCCCAACTAGATATATGGATTATATACAATCTTTCTCTTTCTTAGACCACAAAGTGAAGAAAAATAGGCTAGGGAGAGTGAGATAAGACAAGGAGATCAATTAAACAGTAAATAGAAAAAAGAAAACATGGTATTAACCTGATTATCCCCAGATATTACTCATCTAATTCATTATTCCACATTGATCATCTGGTTGGCTTCTTCAAGACCAAATATGGTGTATAGTCAATTCATTTCATTGAGAACATACTTATTGTCCAGATTTTAGTTAGAAATAATACATCTGATTACATTCTCTCTCTTTTAAAAACCAGAAATTATTTAACAATACATACACTTAAGTCTCTAATTCAAATCCCACTGATTAAAGCAATCCTAGTTTTCACAGGCTTCACTCCTTTCGAAGTAATAATTAAGGAAATATTTCTGAGGAAAACTTTAGGAGTCATACCTGGAACTCTGAGAAAAACAATAATCTTCACATTAATCATCCACAATAACATCCACCTTATCATTCAAAGTTTTTGGTCCATTATCATTTTCAGGATCATAACCACTTCTAGCTTGTGTAGAACTTCATTTATTATATCAATTTTTCACTCTCAAAGGGTTCAGTCAAATTGTCCACGTAACTCTCCAATTAGACTATATACATAGTAACATAGTAAATGACGGCAGAAAAAGACCTGCATGGTCCATCCAGTCTGCCCTACAAGATAAACTCATATGTGCTACTTTTGTGTATACCTTACCTTGATTTGTACCTGTCCTTTTCAGGGCACAGACCGTATAAGTCTGCCCAGCACTATCCCCGCCTCCCGCCACCGGCTCTGCCACCCAATCTCGGCTAAGCTCCTTAGGATCCATTCCTTCTGAACAGGATTCCTTTATGTTTATCCCACGCGTGTTTGAATTCTGTTACCGTTTTCATTTCCACCACCTCCCGCAGGAGGGCATTCCAAGCATCCACTACTCTCTCCATGAAAAAATACTTCCTGACATTTTTCTTGAGTCTGCCCCCCTTCAATCTCATTTCATGTCCTCTCGTTCTACCGCCTTCGCACCTCCGGAAAAGGTTCGTTTGTGGATTAATACTTTTCAAATATTTGAACGTCTGTATCATATCACCCCTGTTTCTCCTTTCTTCCAGAGTATACATGTTCAGGTCATCAAGTCTCTGCTCGTACGTCTTGTAACGCAAATCCCTTACCATTCTCGTAGCTTTTCTTTGCACCGCTTCAATTCTTTTTACATCCTTCGCAAGGTACGGCCTCCAAAACTGAACACAATACTCTAGGTGGGGCCTCACCAACGACTTATACAGGGGCATCAACACCTCCTTTCTTCTGCTGGTCACACCTCTCTCTATACAGCCTAACAACCTTCTAGCTACGGCCACTGCCTTGTCACACTGTTTCGTCGCCTTCAGATCCTCAGATACTATCACCCCAAGATCCCTCTCCCCGTCCGTACCTATCAGATTCTCTCCGCCTAACACATAGTCTCCCGAGGATTTCTATTCCCTAAGTGCATCACTTTGCATTTCTTCGCATTGAATTTTAATTGCCAAACCGTAGACCATTCTTCTAGCTTCCTCAGATCCTTTTTCATGTTTTCCACTCCCTCCCGGGTGTCCACTCTGTTACAGATTTTAGTATCATCCGCAAATAGGCAAATTTTACTTTGTAACCCTTCGGCAATGTCACTCACAAATATATTGAACAGAATCGGTCCCAGCACCGATCCTTGAGGCACACCACTACTCACCTTTCCCTCCTCCGAGCGAATTCCATTCATCACCCTCTGGCTTCTGTCCGTCAACCAGTTCCTAATCCAGTTCACCACTTCGGGTCCTATCTTCAGCACATCCAGTTTATTTAAGAGCCTCCTGTGGGGAACCGTGTCAAAAGCTTTGCTGAAATCTAAGTAGATTACGTCCATAGCTCGTCCCTGATTCAATTCTCCTGTCACCCAATCAAAGAACTCAATGAGATTCGTTTGGCATGATTTCCCTTTGGTAAAACCATGTTGTCTCGGATCTTGCAACTTATTGGCTTCCAGGAAATTCACTATCCTTTCCTTCAGCATCGCTTCCATTACTTTTCCAATAATCGAAGTGAGGCTTACCGGCCTGTAGTTTCCAGCTTCTTCCCTATCACTACTCTTGTGAAGAGGGACCACCTCCGCCGTTCTCCAATCCCTCGGAACCTCTCCCGTCTGCAAGGATATATTAAACAAATCTTTAAGAGGACCCGCCAGAACCTCTCCGAGCTCCCTCAATATCCTGGGGTGGATCCCATCCTGTCCCATGGCTTTGTCCACCTTTAGCTTTTCAAGCTGTTCATACACACTCTCTTCCGTGAACGGTGCTCTATCCACTTCAATCTCATTTGTACTTTTTGCAGTCCATCGCGGTCCTTCTCCAGGATTTTCTTCTGTGAAAACAGAACAAAAGTATCTATTTAGCAAATTTGCTTTTTCTTCATCATTATCCACATATTTATTTATTTATTTTATTTATTTGCATTTGTATCCCACATTTTCCCACCTATTTGCGGGCTCAGTGTGGCTTACAATACATTGTGAATGATGGAATTGCAATTGGTTGCAGTACAATTCTGAGTTACATTGTGAAAAGTTGTCGAAAACAAAGTAAATACAGGGTATCATTTGGGGATAGAACAGCGGAGTATGTGGGAGTACAGTTGGTTGCAGTGCGCTTATAGGTTACATTAGGAAGAATTGTAAAAGACAGAGTAATTCGGGATATCATTCGGGAATAGAACCACATAGTGGTTCGCAGTATCTTTTAGTCTCACAATTCCCTTTTTAGCCATTCTCCTTTCACTTATATACCTGAAGAAATTTTTGTCACCCCCTCCTTACATTTCTAGCCATTTGTTCTTCCGCTTGCGCTTTCGCCAGACGTATCTCGCTCTTGGCTTCTTTCAGTTTCATCCTGTATTCCTCCTCATGTTCCTTTTCATGAGTTTTTGTGTATTTCTGGAACGCCAACTCTTTAGCCTTTATTTTCTCAGCCACTTGCTTGGAGAACCATATCGGTTTCCCTTTTCTCTTGCTTTTATTTACTTTCCTTACATAAAGGTTCGTGGCCCTATTTGTAGCTTCTTTCAGCCTGGACCACTGTCCTTTCACTTCTCGTATTTCCTCCCATCCCATCATCTCCTTCCTCAGGTATTTCCCCATTTTACTAAAGTCAGCACGCTTGAAATCCAGAACTTTGAGTTTTGAGTGGCCACTCTCCACTTTAGCTGTAATATCAAACCAAACCATTTGATGGTCACTGCTGCCCAGATGGGCACCCACTCGGATATTTGACACGCTATCCCCATTTGTGAGCACCAGATCCAGTGTTGCTCCCTCCCTCGTGGGTTCCATCACCATTTGTCTGAGCAAACCGCTTTGTAAAGCATCCATGATCTCTCTACTTCTTTCCGATTCCGCAGACGGAACCTTCCAATCTACATCTGGCAGATTGAAATCTCCCAGCAACAGCACCTCTCTGAAACAAAGTTATTTACTACTTCCCTCAGGTTCCAAAGCGCATTCCAGATGGCATTCAATGTAACCTCCACGGAAGCCAAAAACTCCAAGGTGATTTCTCTTGAGGTGTTTAGGAGTGGTTCTGCCGATTCGGGTTCTGCTGTAAACGTCCTCCGTTTCAGCATATGCCTCTAACTCACTCCTCCACTCCTTTGGACATGGTGGTTGAATAATTTGGGAGCAATGGAGTTGTTTTTCCAGGTCCAAGAGCGTCGACGCTAATCAAAGGACTTGCCCACTTTCATCTGTGGGCAGTTCGATGCGCAGCGGTCCTGCACTTGCTGCTCAGGGGACAAAACGCTGGCCATCAGCAGCTGACCGCCGGTTGTTCCCTTCCTCTCAGTTAAGGAAAGTGCAATTGCGAGAGGGAATTTACATAAAGAAGACAAAACTTCAGAGGGCAGCTGGGCTGCTGGGCATACGAACTTCAGGTCACCATCTTACCACTCTCCCAGTTTAGGACACTCTTTGTCTGGTTTCTCCTCAGAGGCCTGTCTGATATGGGTAACCCTTCAGCATAGCCCTCTGAGTCATTGAAACACAGAAGCCCCTCCACCACTACAAGGTGTGGTGTCCTTTCGGAGGGGAATCTTACGGATTTTATCGTGGAAGTGCTCAGCTAGGGTCTGAGGAGAAAGAGATGGGGGAATTGGGGATGGAGGTACTTTGAGAAGAGAGTTCAGTGTGGCGAAAAGAAATCGAGGGTTGGAGCCATGGGAATTTGTCAATTGGGTGAAGTAATCCTGTTTGGCAAGTGAAAGGGCAGACTGAAAGGAGTTAAGCATGAATTTGAAATGAAAGAAGTCGGCAAGGGAGCGGGATTTAAGCCAAGAATGTTCAGCAGAGCGGGCACAGGAACGAAAGTAGCGGATTTTAGAGGTCAGCCAAGGTTGGGGTTTGGTACGCCTAGTAGGACAGGGTTATGGGAGGGGCAAGAGTGTCCAGTGCAGAAGAGAGAATAGTATCATAGGAGGAAATGGCTTCATTGGCAGATTTAGACAGAATGGTGGTAGAGAAAAGGTTAAAGACATAAGAGGATAGAGTAAGGGCGTCAATAGCCTGAAGATTCCTAGACGTGGGGGTTGAGATTGGGTGGGACTGGGAAGGAGGGTGCTTAAGTGTGAAGGTTAATAGGTGATGGTCAGAAAGGGGGAGATCTGAGGAACAGAAGTTGGAGGGAAAGCAGTTAGAGGAGAGGATAAGGTCGAAACAGTGACTATTTTGGTGAGTGGGTGCAGAGGAGCATAACTGAAGATTGAATGAGGACGTTAAGGCAAGGAATTGGGAAGCATAAGAGATGAATCATCAGCGTAGATGTTGAAGTCACCAAGGATGATGGAGGTGGGGATGTAGGTTCATGGAAGAAGGAGAGCCAGGCGTTGAAGTCAATGAGAAAGGATGAAAGAGATTTATCAGGGGGTCGATAAATGACAGCTAGTCGGATAGGCATAGGGGTGAAAAGGCGGATGGAATGGACTTCATAGGACAAAAAGCAGTTAGATTGGGGTGGAAGAAGAGGTTGGAATTTGCAGGAGGGAGAGAGCAGCAAACCCATGCGACCGCCGCGGCCGGTAGTGCGAGGGGTATGAGAAAATAGATAACCACCATGGCAAAGGGCCGCGCACAGAAGTAGAGTCGTCAGGGGAGAGCCAAGTTTCAGTTAAGGCTAGTAGATGGAGGAAATGAGAAATGAAGAGGTCATGAATGTAGGGAAGTTTATTGCAGATGGAGCGGGCGCAAGAGAAGGGTAAGGAGAAAGGGGGAGGAAGAGGAATAGAGATGAGATTAGAGACGTTACGATGTGGCCTGCATAGGTAGGAAGAAGACAAAAGAGGAGCACCAGAATTGGTCTGAGAGTAAAAGAGAGTGGAGGAGAGTAGGAGAGGTGTGACCGCGAAGGCGTCGAAGGCGAGTGGTACTTAGGTAGAATGGGGAAGGCACAATGGAGGGAAGAAAGAGATGAAGATTAAAAGCTGAGAAGGAGGAAGGGGTTAAAAGAGAAGGTGAGGTGATGAAATCAATGGATGGGCAGTGAGGTCCTGTACTGGACAGTGGTAGGGGATGAGGGAAAAGATTGGGGAGGGACAGGATTATGAAGAAAATGTGTATGGGGGCCATAAAAAGTAAGTGGATACTTTAGGTGCTAGGCAGGAATAGCAATTGAATAGGCTGAACAGTAGGATCGAAGGCTGCAGCAGATGAGGCTGAAGACGAGGAGAACTGGAACAGGCTGGAGCAGTAGGACCAAAAGGCTGGAGCAGATGAGGCTGAAGACGAGCAGGATTGAAACAGGCTGGAACAGTAGGATCGAGGCTGGAGCAGATGAGGCTGAAGACGAGCAGGACTGGAACAGTAGGATTGAAGGCTGGAGCAGATGAGGCTGGAGACGAGCAGGACTGGAACAGGCTGGAGCAGATGAGGCTGAAGATAAGTAGGACTGGAACAGGCTGGAACAGTAGGATCGAGCAGGACATGAACAGCAGGACCGAAGGCTGGAGCAGATGAGGCAGAAGATGAGTAGGACTGGAACAATAGGACCGAAAGGCTGGAACAGATGAGACTGAAGACGAGCAGGACTGGAACAGGTTGGAACATAAGGATTGCAAAGCTGGAGCAGATGAGGCTGAAGACGAGCAGGACTGGAATAGGCTGGAGCAGATGAGGCTGAAGATGAGCAGGACTGGGACGGAGTGGTCAGGCTTGGTTGTGGAATTGTGAAGCAGCAGGCCTAACACAAATGCAGCAAAGACTAATGCTAGCAGTGGTCACACAGTCAGGGTTTAAATGATGTGATGTCCTGCTTGTAGTGGAAGGTGTCAACTAAGGTGAAAGGACAGTTTGGCGAACATGAAAAAGGACTCCAAACAATAAATCAATGAAAGAGCAGGGCAATGAGGGCCTCTGTTTAGGCCTCAGGTCATAAAGGATAACAATTAACTTAATGTCTGCCCAGTTCCTTAACAAAATACCATTATTAATCAGAATAAAATCAATTTGTATTCTGGCCTATCCCAAAAGAGTATATCATAATTCATATACATAGTCCTGTTCAAACACTTCCACATATATTCACTTCCACTGACCTTCTAACATACAGTGTACGGGTCTAGACATGCTGCTTAATATACTAGCATGCACTCCTGCCATGTGATTATTCACAATATGTACTGTTAAACAGTACACACAGCTTGCACATTGGCAACTAACAACTTTTATTTGAACACTAGTAAAAAAGGCCCGTTTCTGACACAAATGAAACGGGCGCTATTAAGGTTTTCCTCGGAGTGTGTATGTTTGGGAGAGTGTATGTGAGAGTGACTATGTGAGAGTCAGAGTGAAAGTGTGAGTGTGTGTGTGTGAGAGAGAGAGTCTGGGTGTGAGTGTGTTTGTGAGAGAGTGTGTGTGTGAGAATGAGAGTGTGTGCAAGTGTGTATGTGAGACACAGTGTGAGAGAGAGTGTGTGTGTGTGTGTGTGAGACACAGATTCTCTGTGAGAGTGAGTGTATGAGACCAAGCGAGTGTGTGAGTGACTGTGTGGCACATAGAGAGTGAATGTGATACAGTGTGAGACAGAGTGTGTGAGAGTGAGAGTCAGAAAGACATTGTATATGAGAGAGAGAGTGTGAGCCGTGCCCTCCCAATCCATGGCCATCTGTCCCCTGCCCCCTCCATTCATCCCTATCCAGCAATTCCCCTCTCTCCCTGAGCTCTGTCCTGCAATCCATATCCATCCATGCCCATCTGTCCCCTCCATTCATCCCTATCCAGCAATTCCCCTCTCCCTGAGCCCTGCCCTCCCAATCCATGCCCATCCATGCTCCTCTGTCCCCTCCATTCATCCCTTTCCAGCAATTCCCCTCTCTCCCTGAGCCCTGCCATCCCAATCCATGCCCATCCATGCTCCTCCGTCCCCTGCCCCCTCCATTCATCCTTTTCCAGCAATTCCCCTCTCTCCCTTCCATGACCCCCCCTCACATCCATGCTCCTCTCTCTCCCATGTCCCAGAATGGCCCGCCCTCTTCTCACCCCCCCTTCGCATCCATGCCCCCCCCCTTCGCATCCATGCTGTCGTTTCTCCCCTGCCCTCCCGCTCCCATTGTTCAACTTTACTGCCCACCCTCTTCTCTCCCCCCAACATCCCTTTTTTTTTTTTTTTTCTTTTTAAATTTACCTCGGTGGCAGTTCTGGCAGCGCAGCGTCAGGGAAGGAGGCGGCGCTCCCGACGTCTAGCCTTCCCTTCGCTGTGTTCCGCCTTCTTCTGACGTCATCCTTGACGTCAGAAGAAGGCGGAACACAGCGAAGGGAAGGCTAGAGACGTCGGGAGCGCCGCCTCCTTCCCTGATGCTGCGCTTTGTTTTTTTTTCCGCCCTCGACGTCATAATGTTTGATGCGAGGGCGGGGCAGAGATGGTTGGCTGGCTTCACACCATGAATCCACGAACCCTACAGGGAGTGTTTGAGTGACTTCAGAACGTTGTCTTCAGAACGTTCACGGTGCATTTTATTATGTTAGATGTAACCTTTCACATAGAATTACCCAAGAATGACTGGGAAATTTCTTCCATCTTCTTCACAATTTGACTCCCTACAATTCAAAACATAACTGAAAATCTTTATCATGGTAGATTTCATTTCTCTGGATAACCAGGTTTAAGCCTCTGCTTAGAATCATTAGATAGGCACATTTCAGTTATGGAAAAACGTAGGGAAAAAATAAAAATGACATCAGCAGCTTAGGGTGAACAATGCAGAGTAAGGAAAATAAAGTTCTATACTTGTCCTAAGAAAACTAATTAATAGCTTGCATAACAAAGAAGATTATGGCACCAAGTAATCAAATAGGAGCACAGTTTCTCCATTCATAGAAAACAAGGCTGAGAAAAGACACAAAGTGAGAGAAAAAATGTAACATTCCAACTGTTTACAATGAGTATCTAAATGGTAGATATGTGATTTAGAAGCAAATCTCTTGTGGCTGAAATAAGGAGGAAAACAGTAGGAGATGAAGAGCAGGGCACTGGAACCACCACTGGGCAATAGTAAGCAAAAGCAGTAGTCAGGTCCAGGCAAAGGTCAGGCAGCAAGTAGAGAGTAGACAGTCTCCCAGTCACCAGCAATCCACCACAGTAGAAGCCGAAGCGAAGTAGTGGAGAGCAGGGGCGTAGCCACGGGTGGGCCTGGATGGGCCTGGGCCCACCCACTTTGGGCTCAGGCCCGCCCAGCAATGGTGCACTTTAAAGAAGCCCAAACCGTGACTTTTCCCTTGCTGCTCAGCTGCTGCTCACTTCAGTTTTCCCTCCTCCCAGCCACCCGACAGAACGCCGCAGGCATTTGTTACCTCCCTGCTCCCTCCCCTGTCATCATCCCCGTCCGGACCGCCAGTTGTGTTAGCTCCGCTGCTTCAGCAGAGCCGCGCAGTGCCAGGGCCTCCGCATGCTAGGAATGCTTCCTCTGCGCTGGCCCCACCTCCTCTTCAGAGAGTAAGTATCAGAATGTGAAGCTGGCCGGAACAGGAAGCATTCACGTAGCGGCTCCGCTGTAGATGTGCAGATGCAGAGCTAGACCGCGGCGCTGCCCGATGGAGGTGGGAGGGGAAAGAAGGCCTGCAGCACCCCGGCGGGTGACTGGTAGGTGGGAGAGAGCAAACTGCAGCAGGTGGCTGGTGGAGGGGGGGGGGGGGGGAGAGGGGAAAATGTACAGGTGGCTGGTGGGGGGGGGGGGGGGATGTACAGCATGTCAGCGGGTGGCTGGGGGGAGGGGGAAGGGAGAGAGAAAAACCTACAGCATGCTAGCAGGTGGCTTGAGGGGTCAAGGAGAGAGGGAGAGACAGGAGCACTGTTGGGATGAGGGAGTGAGACAAGGTACTGCTAGGAGGGGTGGAGGAATAATTGTTGGATGTGGGGGGAGAGATGCTGCAAGGGGAAAGAGAGGGAGAATTGTTGGATATGGGATGGGATGGGGAGAGGGAGGGAAAGGCTGCATAGGACCAGAGAGAAAAAAAGTGTTGGACATGGAAGTGGAAGAAAAGGAGGGAAAGCTGAGAGGGGAAATGTTGAACATGGCATTGAGGTGAGGGGAAGGAAGGATGGCGAGATGCTGTTTGCGGGGGGGGGGGGGGGGGGGGGGGGGAGTGAAATGTTAGACCAGGGGCTCAAGGCAGGGAGTGGGAGAAAAGTTGGACATGAAGGTGGAGGAGAGGAAAGGAGAGATGCACAAGCGGGGGAGGGGAGAGAGGTACGATGGCTCCAGGGAGAGAAGCTGGATAATGGATGGTAGGGAAGAGAGAGGGGAAAAATGCTGAACAATGGGGGAGGAGAGAGATGGGACAGGAAGATGCTGGTGGTGAGAGGTAAAATGGATAGGGAGATATCAGGCTACGAGGGTGAGGATGGGAGAAAGAGGGAACAGATGCTGGGCTGGAAGGGTGGAGGGAGGGAGACACTGGGAATGGTGGAAAGTATGGGGGAGAGGCCCAGGGAGTGGAGATGGCAAGGAAATAAATGAGAGAACAGTGATTACAGGGGTAGAAATATGGTAATGGTACGTAAATTGAAGATGGAAAAGAATGATAGGCTGGGAAGGAGAGAGATGGGGAATGGGAGAGCTAGTGGGTGAAAGGAAATGGAAATTGATATCTGAAAAGTAAAAAGAAGGAAAAGATTTAGAAAGAGGATGAAATTTCAGTGTACAGAGGCAGAAAAGAAAAAAAGAAAGAAAGAAAGGAAAGAGCTAAAATGGAAAGATCAATATTTCAGAGGCAGGTGTAGTGAGGAAATGAAATGACAGGAGAAAAAAGACAAATGGACAGCTGCTTGAAGAATTAGCAGAAGACAGACAAGAAAGCAGGAAAGAGAAATTGGAACCAACATGATGGAAATATAAAATGTCCAGACAACAAAGGTAGAAAAATCATTTTATTTTGAATGTTTTAAATGGAATATGTTAGCTTTGGGAAATGTGCATGGTGGATGTCTTTTTATTGTGTTAAGTAGAAAAGGAAATGCGCTTTTGTTTTTTTTCTGCAGTGTTGCAGTGCATGCTGAGGTTCCCAATACAATTGTGTCTACATATTTTTATTTCTAATTTGTGATCCCTTGTTCTGTAATTTGTGAGGGTCTGTCAGTGTGACTGTAACGGCAGATGAAGAGATTGGAGAGGAGAGGGAATTGGGGGAGGGGCTTCTTTATTTTCTGCCCTGGTCACCAGCATGGTTAACAGCAGCCCTGACCCTTGCTGTAGCTAGTGGGGATCCCTAAGCCCTACCAGCTGGGGATCTCTTCCTAAGCTGGCCAGAGCTGCCTTCCACCGAGCTTGGCAGATGGGGGCAGCATCCTGGAGCCACTGACAACTAAGTGTGTATGGGGTGCTGGCATCAGTGGCTCAAGGACTTGCTGCTGCCCGCTGGGCTTGGCGGAGAGGAGTTCTGACAATCTCTAGTGGAGGTCCCCAGCTGACAGAGATTGGGGATCATCAGCTAAAGTATTTATATTTTGAGTTGGGAAGTGTTGGGGGAGAGAGATAATTTTGTGCCCACCCACTTTGTGCTCAGGCCCACCCAAAATTGGTTGTCTGGCTACGCCACTGGTGGAGAGATGCTGCTCCTCAAATAGCCCCCACCATCAGGGAAACCACAATCAGCTGGCAAGGAGAACCTCCCATAGGCTGCCCAGCCGATAGAGGGGGAGGAATCTAGGTACGAGACTCCAATCCTATAGTGCAGGAGGCGGGGCAAAGATATCGGCGTTCCCATGAGGACTGTAGTGCAGGAGGCTGGGCACCGATCTCGGCATCCCACGCCCACGAGGCCCTGGCATGCCGTCACCTAGCAGGCAGAGATGACTTCCGGAGCACCAGACCCGCCAAGATAGCCGGCGCTCCATATCGCAGGCAGGCAGAGGGAACGGGAGTGCCGGGTCCGCCAAGATGGCTGGTGCTCCACATCACAGGAGCGTCCCTCACCGAGGTGAGGAACGTGACAGAGGGGTATAACCAGCAGAAGAAAGGAGGTGTTGATGCCCCTCTACAAGTTGTTGGTGAGGCCCCACTTGGAGGCATGGTCCCTGAAGGAAAGGATCTCTAAGGAACAAAGAAGGTACTTACTTTGAAATTGTGATGATGAAGCAAATAACTATTGTGAATTAAGAATTGGAGGATATGAATTAAGAACTGGATTAACAGTCGGGGGTACAGGACTGTAAAGTTAGAGTGAAAATAAGTCATGGCCAAGGGGTGGTGGCTGTTCTAAACTGAGACCCAGGTCCCCCATAAAGTGGGCTCAGTTGAAGAGTGATTTGATGAACTGTTTACTGTAAGAATTCTCTGCTGGCTTGGTTCATGGATATTAAGAGAAGTATAATTTGTCTAAGAAGTGGCTAATTTGCATATCTTGGTGAAACCTGTTAGTAACAATGTTGTGTCCCCCAGAAAAGGCACCTTGAGGGCATGCTACAAGTGTACAGAACTTGCAACCTGTTACCAAGGGAAACCTCAAAAGGAAGGGGATCAGAAACAGGAGGAAGAGTCACCCTGAGTGGAAGGAGTACCCCTATACCTAAGCTGTTTCTGGGATCTTTCTTGGAAGTAAAGCTTTTGTAATGTTTCTATGAACATCCTGAGTGGGTTCAGAGGCTTAGATTAAAGGGCAGAAGTCCCAGGTTCACTGAGGCCTCCGCAGAAGTTGTTTCAAGAGCACTGATCTGCACTAGAGAGGAGGCATTGCAAGTTACCTTCAGGTGGAGAGAGTCTACACAAGGTACTCATCACAGGGCTATAGTCCAATTCATGTGGTGAACTGGGGAACTCACACCACAGCTTTGTCTGTCTGAGGTAAAATGTCAGGAACTATTTTTTCACGGAGAGAGTGGTAGATACTTGGAATACCCTCCCGCGGGAGGTGGTGGAGATGAAAACGGTAACGGAATTCAAACATGCGTGGGATAAACATAAAGGAATCCTGTTCAGAAGGAATGGATCCTCAGAAGCTTAGCCGAGATTGGGAGGCGGGGCTAGTGCTGGGCAAGATTTCTATGGTCTGTGCCCTGAAAATGGCAGATACAAGTAAGGTATACACAAAAAGTAGCACATGAGTTTATCTTGTTGGGCAGACTGGATGGACCGTGCAGGTCTTTTTCTGCTGTCATCTACTATGTTATGTAAGCTCCAGTGCGGGAGGAGATTGAATGAAGAGGGCCGTTGGCTACAAGGGGCTCATCACAACATGTATACCTTTTGAGGAAAGGAGTAACAGAGGTGGCATGATACAGACATTCAAATTTTTGAAAGGTATTAATCCACAAGCAAACCTTTTCCGGAGGTGGGAAGGTGGTAGAACTAGAGGACATGAATTGAGGTGGAAGGGGGGCAGACTCAGGAGTAATGTCAGGAAGTATTTTTTATGGATAGGATCGTGGATACATGGAATGCACTCCTGCAGGAGATGGTGGAGATGAAAACTGTAATGGAATTCAAACATGCATGGATCTACAGAATCTTAATGGAGATTGGGTGGCAACACCGGTAATTGGGAAGCAAAACCAGTGTTGGGTAGACTGGGCAGACTTCTACGGTCTATGCCCTGATCATAACTGAATAGATAAGGATGGGCTAGAATGTAAATTTTAAGGGGCTTCAACGTTAGTTTCAGAACTTTTAGTACGAGAACAGTGCTGGGCAGATTTCTACGTCTGTGCCCTGAGAATGGCAGGGACAAATCAAACTCGGGTATACATATAAGGTGTTGCATACCATGTCAAATGAGTTTATCTTGTTGGGCAGACTGGATGGGACCATACAGGTCATTTACTATGTTACTATCTTGTTCACCTTTATGTTTATTCATGCCTTCAAAGAAATGAAGCAAATTGGTGAGGCAAGTCTTTCCTCGGTTGAACCCATGCTGACTCTGTCCTATTAAGTCATGTTTGTCTATGTGTTCTGAAACTTTATTCTTTATAATAGTTTTGCCTTGCACCAACGTCAGGCTTACCAGTCTATAATTTCCCAGATCACCCCTAGAACCCTTAAAAAAAAAAATCGGCATCACATTGGCCACCCTCCAGTCTTCAAGTACTACGGAAGATTTTAACGACAGGTTACATATTACTAACAGCAGATAAGCAATTTCTTGAGTTTCTTTGAGTACCCTAAAGCCTTCCCGATACAGCCAGATCTGATTACAGCAGTAAGGGTCTCGCTGGATGTGGACCTGAGAGTGGGAAGAGCCATGGCTTGCCTCTGCCTATTTGTTCCAGTGGAGAAAGACAAATTGCAGCTTCCCAGGATGGACTTCTTTGTTACAGTGGTGACTAAGACCAACTTGCCGGTACAAGATCTATAGGATAGGAAACTAGAATGCTCGCTGAAATAAGCTTGTGAAGTGTCCTTTGTGGGCCTTCAAGCGACCGTCTTCAGCTCGTTCATGGTAAGAGCGTACCTGAAGTGGCGTCTGCAACACAAGGTGGGTGCTTTAATGCCCAGCTGGAAGCAGGGTTGGCTTACTTGATGGATGCTATTTATGACATGTTAAGCGTTACAGCTTGCAGTATGTCTTTGGCTGTCATGGCACTCCAGCAACTCTGCGGTATTGGGCAGTGGATGCAGCATCAGTCACATTGTCACGGTCTCAGGCGCTAAACAAACAGTCATGGACTCTGGAACAACGTGAGCCCTAGGGCTACTGTCGACGAGCGGCAGCAGCAGGCAAAATCCACCAACCAGGACTGGACTAACAAGCAAGACTGGAGCTGAAGCTGTAGGCAGGCAGTGCTGGAACAGACAGGACTGGAACTGAAGCTTGTAGGTAGGCAGAGCTGGAACAGACAAGACTGGAACAACAGCTCACTCAAGGCATTCAAGGATAAAGGGAAGCCACTCAAAGACAAGCTGAGGAATGTTTATCTTTCTGCCCTCTCCGAGGTATAAAGGTACTAGTTACCTGTAACTCCAGGGAATATGGTCCTAACACCACCAGGTGGAGAGACAGAAAGACAAAGAAGGCTATAGTCATTTTTAATATGAGAATAATCAGTAATTGTTTATTACACTTACCAATCAGGAATACAATTAGACTCATGTGAGAATTAATTAATTATATTATGTAGACAGCAGCCAGGACACAAACATGACCTCTGACATTAGCTCTCTGCCTCTGTCCATGATTCTCCCCTTTATACTCTTTTCTCCCATAGGCTAGTATTGGAAGTACAAAGTCAGCATATTCTAACATCTTCTAGTAAATTCTAGCAAAGCTCTTCATAACATATTTGTTTATCATAAGTAAGGTCAGTAAGGTTATCCTACCTTTGCAAAAACCATCTTTCAGCAACCAAAGTGTCTCTGCTTTCATGGTCAGCAGCAAATTCCCCTTACATTACAGTATTCTCTTGCCACACATATCTTTGTTATGACTCCATATCTGCCCGTCTCCTCAACAGGAAGAGCAAGCTGACATGAGACTCACATTCTGTATAATTTCTTATGATTTAGCTTCTCAGTGAGCCTATTCACAGAGGCCTAGCTTTGCTCATAATTCTCAGTTACTGTTGTAAAGTTATTTTATGGTTCATAACCTACATACCCCATATAAACAGGAACTAAGCAGAAGAGCTAAGCCTAGACACAGACAGGAGAACTAAGCAGAAGGGCTAACCAAAACCCACAAACGAACAGAAATACAGAAGTGCCCCACATGCACACTAATTAGGAAACAGGACTGAAGTGCTAAACAAGCACACCAACTGGGAAACAGGGCAGTAGTGCTAAGAAGCACACAGACAGGAGAACTAAGTAGAAGGGCTAACCAAAGCCCACAAACAGAAAAGCAGAAGTGTCCCACAGGCACACTACCTAGGAAACAGGACCGAAGTGCTAAACAAGCACACCAACTGGGAAACAGGGCAGAATTGCTAACAAGCACACAAACTGGAGAACTAAGTAGAAGGGCTAACCAAAGCCCACAAACAGAAAAACAGAAGTGCAGGCACACTACCTAGGAAACAGGACCGAAGTGCTAAACAAGCACACCAACTAGGAAACAGGGCAGAAGTGCTAACAAGCACACAGACAGACCTGGAGACCTTTGGCTTTGCAAAGGCCCTGAATGAGTGTCCACTACTTCCTTATAAAGGCCCTCACAATTACAGGACGGAGGCAGGAAACACACTGCAGAAGCATAGCAGTTGTCTGACATCCCACTGCTGTAAGTAAGCAGATCTCTATCATATTTTATGATTTTAGAATTGGTATAATTCTCCTTCTTACCCCACAAAACACTATATTTAAAATTTTGTTTCCATTCAGAACTTTCTTCTGTCTTTTGTGAACCAGTACCAAATCAGGAGCTAGTCACACTCTGTCTTAGTGTAGGTGGACAGAAGAGCAGAGCAAGCTGAGCCACCACCATACCTCCAGCAGAGATTCTCCTCTTTGCAGCACTCACTGCTGCCACTTAATGACCAGCAGCCCTTAGAACAGGGCTTCCCAAATCTCTCCTGGTGATGCCATAGTCACTTGGGTTTTTGGGATATTGACAATGAATATGCATGAAGGAAATGTGGACATACTATAACTCCAGTATAAGTTCATATAGCTTATGTACTGTCATTGTGTATATCCTACAAACGTGACTGCCTGGACAGGCCCTGGGACTGGTTTGGAGAACCCTGCTTTAGAATACATACAATAGCAACATTACCCTTTAGAACAGGGAATCTCCTGATTGCAGGTTTTGGTTCATTATCACAGTTGTAGTAGATTTGTGATGCTGTTGACTATTCAGTAATTAGTTTTCCTGCACCACTGACCGAAATTACATGGTAATACTTTTAAAACAAATAGGAGGAAATATTTTTTTCATTCAACAAATAGAAACTTGAAACATAGAAACATGATTGCAGATAAGGGCCAAATGGCCCTTCCACAGTAACCACTAACTCCTCCTTTTCCTAAAGGATCCCACATGCCTGACCCACCCTTCCTTTGGAACTCATATCAGAGGATATGGTAACAGCAGTTAGAGTATGTGGGTTTAAAAAATGTTTTGGACAAGTTCCTGGAGGAAACGTCCATAGTCTGCTATTGAGATAGAAATGGGGAAAGCCACTGCTTATCCCTGGGATTGGTAGCATGGAATGTTGATACTATTTGGGATTCTGCTAAGTTCTTGTGACCTGGATTGTCCACTGCTGGAAGCAGGATACTTGGCTAGATGGACCATTGGTCTGCCTCAGTATGGCTATTCTTATGTCATACTAGTAAAAAAGGCCCGTTTCGGTGAGCAATGAAACGGGCGCTAGCAAGGTATTTGATTTCTGCAGTGATTGTGTTGAAAGGTTTATTGTATAATTGTGTTGGTAATGAATATTTGACATTTTTGTGTTGTGCCATTTCATTCTGTATTTTTTGTTTTGTTGCATGGGAAGGAGTGTGTGTGACTGTGAGTTGATGTTTGGTTAGGGCGTGTATGTAGTGTTCGGTTAGTTGTCATCAGTGTGTGTGTGTCTCAGAGTGTGTGGCTGTGTGTCACACTGATAAAGTGAGTGTGTGTTTTTTTGAGTGTTATTTTGTTTTGTTGTTGAGGGGTGCGGTGGTTGTGTGTCTTGTGTGTGAGAGAATGTAATACATTGTTTGTGTGATAGTGTGAGTGTGTGTAGGTGAGAGTTTTGTTGGGTGTTTATTGGTGGATGTGTCAGTGTGTTTCTTTGATATTTTGTTTGTATCTCACAATGTCAGGTTTTTTTTTTTAGGGGTGTGGAGAGTGGGTTTTTCCTGGAATGTTTTTTTTAATGTATTTTTTTGTGTGTGTGTGTGGGGGGGGGGGGTGTGGTTCGGTGACTGTCCCTTGCTTGCAAAGGTTTTTTTTGTTTTTTTTGTGTTGTGCTGGCAAAGTTGGAGGAAGTGTTTTTGAACTGAGAGGGTTTTGCAGGGGGTTTGGATTCGGGTCTGCGTGTGTTTTTTGTTGGGGGTGGAGGGTGAGAGTCATCTTCATCGTCGTTACGGCTGCTGGCTGCAGCAGTCCAAAGCGTGTAGACTCTGTCCTTTTATCTCTCATGTTCTGTGTTCGCACAGGCGGGACTTGAGCTGTGTGAGAGAGAGAAGTGCAGAGTCTGGACGCTTTGGACTGCTGCTGCCATTTGCCGTAACAGCGACGATGGAGGGATGGTGCCTGCAAGTGTTTTGGAGGGACGACACGATGACCCTTTGGGGGTGGGGTGGGGAGGAGAGGGTGGTGTCCTGTACGTCCGGAGGTGTATCGTGACGGGAGGGCGGAGGGTAGGAACGAATTGTTTGCTGATTCGAGAGGGAGTCTGGGGGGGAGGAGGGGGAGGTCCGAAGTCGTAGAGGAGAGGGCGGGGGTCTGAAGTTGGATGAGGGGAACGTGGTGAAGTGTCACCTCGGGAGGGGGGGGGCCTACCGGCACTGCTCTTCTCTCTCTTTTTTTTTTTTTAATACTTTTTTGGTCCTCCGTGACTCCGCCCTCGACGTCATGACGTTTGACGCGAGGGCGGGGCACACAGTCATGGTGGAATTCCGATCTCTACACCATGACGGAAGTTGGAGATTAGCAATTTGGCTTCATTAGAACGTTGGAGTTGTGAATTATGTCCGGAAGGGGCGTGGCTGAGGGCGGGTCTATGACTGAGGGTGAGTGGTGCTGGCAGCCTGGGAGGGTGAGTGGTACTGACAGCCTAGCCTAGGAAGAGTAGATTCAGTGCTTCACTGAACGTTGGAGGTGAGAATTATTTATATAGATTATTGGATCCATCAGAGGATCGTTAAATGAGTGAGCACTAGTTTTATAGGGCTCTTCAGCTTGGAGAAAAGGCGGCTGAGGGGAGATATGATAGAGGTCTATAAAATAATGAGTGGAGTTGAACGGATAGATGTGAAGCGTCCGTTTACGCATTCCAAAAATGCTAGGACTAGGGGGCATGCGATGAAGCTACAATGTAAATTTAAAACATTGGAGAAAAGTTTTCTTCAGTGTAATTAAACTCTGGAATTCGTTGCCAGAGAATGTGGTAAAGGCGGTTAGCTTAGCGGAGTTTAAAAAAGGTTTGGACGACTTCCTAAAGGAAAAAATCCATAGACCTTTATTAAAAGTCCATAGACCTTTATTAAACGGACTTGGGGAAAATCCACTATTTCTGGGATAAGCAGTATAAAACATTTTGTACTTTTTTGGTATCTTGCCAGGTATTTGTGACCTGGATTGGCCACTGTTGGAAACAGGATGCTGGACTTGATGGACCTTTGGTCTTTCCCAGTATGGCAATACTTATGTACACTGAGCACCAAAGTGAGGCTTGGCACACACAGGAAGTGGAAGCACTACAGGAAAGAGGCTTGAAACACACTGGAAGTAGAAACACAACAATGCAAGGGGAAAGAACAGACAGGAGCCAGCTCAGAAGCTGACCATCGGGGAAATAAGTTGAGTCAAAGAGGGGTCACGACCACAGTCGTGACACACATCTAGTTAAACTCACTTTCAGGGCAAGTGGCTATTTGGAGAAGATCTCAATAACTTGGTGAAAGAACTGGGGGAAACTAAGCCACAGCAGTTGCTGGAGAATAAGCCAAAAGCTTCTGGTTGTCCGTCTTCAGAGGGCAGATTGTACTGGCTTGGTTGTCAACAATATGGTCAGAAGTACTGCTTTCAAGGACGCCAATCTTCCTTTCTTGCGGACAGGAAGTCCGCCTCTCAGCTAGAATGCCAAATGCCTCCAGAGGTTTGTAGAGATGCAAGGCTGGTCCAATTTTTTCTTCCTCTGGTGGGAAGACAACTTCAGGAGTTTTGAGAGGAGGGGGCCAAAATCACATCGGACCAGTGGGTTCTGAATATTCTTACATCCTGGTTGCTCCTCTTTTCTATCAGTCTTGTTGTTGAAAGGAAACCAAGGCAGTAGAGGTTCAGAACTCTGTAGATTCCTTGCTGGCGCTCTGGTTCATTGTTTCAGTTCCACAGGCTGACCACTTTGTTGTGTCAAAGAAGGAAGGAACCTTTCATCCAGCCTTGGATTTCAAAGACCTAAACTGCTGCCTCTGAGTGTCTCGCTTTCACATGGAGGTACTAGCCTTGGTTCAAGCTGAAGAATTTCTCACCACCCTTGATCTCAAGGAGATGTGTCTGCAAATACCTATATGGCCTCTGCATCGGAGGTTTCTACACTTTGCGGAGCTGGGCTGTTCAGGGCTTTGTCTTTGGTTTTGCCACAGCGCCAAGAGCATTTACCAAGGTTATGGTATTGGTTGCATCCTTTGACACTGTGGAATCGGAGTTCACCCATATCTTAATGACTAACTCATTCATTTGTCCTATTTGGATAGTGTGGCAGGTGACGGTCAAAGTTGTCCATTTTCTGCAGTCATTAGGTTAGGTGATCATTTTTGAGAAGAGTAGAAACTCCCTCTCCCATGCTGAGTTGAATGGAATGCCCAGATACTCAGCAATGATCTTCCTCACGGAGTGCAGGAGGTTGAAGCTGGTTGAATGGCTTTGTCGTCAGTCACGTCAGGCCACAGGTCTGGAACTATTTCCAGGTTCTGACGTCAATGATGGTGTTGGTGTAAGTGATGCTGGTTTCTGGTGAAGAAAAGAATGCCGCCACTTTTGTAGAGAAGGCTAGACGATATTTAATATAAAAAGTTTACTCATTTGTTTAGTGTACAAACTAAATTACTGATTACCATCAATAGGGGTAGTCAGGAAGCATTTCTTGATAAGCAATATACAAGTCAGAATGAATGATTAAAAACAAAGCAATGTACAGCAGAGAGAGAAATCAGAGTGCTTAAAGCAATGCTATAGACAGACAAAGAGAAATTCAAAATGCTTGCTTCCTCCTTGTTTTCCCTCTAGTTTTATACCGGGCCTCTGACTAATTCTCTCATACAACATTCCTGTGCAAGTCTCAGAATACCACAAACTGTTAATCATGTGCAGAACATCTGCTTTCTATTACCCCCCTACTTTTTAGTCCACAGACTTTCTGGAGCCTGCCTTTGGCTAATGTTTAATGTCCGTCAAATTTCTCATGCCTCAGGAGGGTTAGTGTTAAACCAGCTTGTTGTAATCATGGAGCCTTCCACTCCGCATTTTTCATACTTTTATTCAACAAATCTTTCTTTTGTTCAACAAATCCTCCCTTTTGAGGCCGGGTATTCCAGGACTCAAACATCTGTTTTAGCTTCAGTCTGTATCCTTACCTCCCTTCTAAATTTCCTCCCCCCTTGTTTGTGGCATTCAGTTTCTGCACGCTTTTTCAATATTTTTGGCTGACATATTAAAGTTCTATTTATTCTGAATTTCAGTTATCATTGTTATTTTAAAAACATCCTGGCACATCTTTGCAAACATGCTAATACATGTTGCATTAAACAGATTTAATTGTACTAGGGTACAAAATTTATATCTCTTGAGGTATATAATTTATAGGACAGTGAGCTTCATCAAAGGGAAGTACACTGTCATTCATTCTTACTTTTCATTAGCTGATGTGGCATTAAAAATTACACAAATTAAAAGCATAATATTCATTGAATCAGTTGTTACAACATTCTGCGTGTAAGTGCACTTTATCGGGGGAATGTGTTCAGTTGTCATACTATTAATCAGACACCAACATGATGTCTGTGGGTACTTGTCCATAAGCAAGGCTTGCTTATAAATAGTCTCATTTGTCCAATGAAGGTTTTCATCATCTCTTACACAGGTATTATTGGGATAACAGACATGATTTTATCATTGTAGTCCCATATATCATAGTTGGCAAGGACAAGGATGATGTCAGTCAGTGGGCACATATGATACAATCAGTCAAATTCAACATCTTGGCCACTGTAACAAGTCTATTATCATATGTGTTCATTGTCCATTAACAAACAACAACAGTCCAATACCATCATGTTTAGGGACATGATGTTTGTTTATTCTTTGTCCATTTCAATGTTATTAATTCGTCGAATATCTGCTAAATGTATCCAAGAAGTATGACCTTCCAGACAGGCAGCGGTCTGAGTAAGGGCCGTGATAGCAAAAGGCCCTACATACACAGGATCCTTCCATGTTTTATGTGTAAAATTCTTTCGTAGCACTAGGTCACCTACTTTAAAAGCACAAACATCATTAGTAGTCCCTGCCTGTGATGTTACATTTGTTCGGATCATATCACTTGTCAGGTTCAACATAGGTTGTAGCTTTTGCCAGTACTGAGCTGTGCTATCAGTACTTGCTGTCTGCATCGGGAAGAAATGACGTCCTGTCTGAATTTGGAATGGGGTCAATTTAGTACGCCCATTAGGTTGGGCCCTTATAACCATCAAAGCTAATGGTAACAAATCAAGCCAGGTATATGGTTTACCTGCTGTTTCCTTGTTTAAAGCCTTCAGTAATACTCTCAATTTAGTTTTTAAAATACCATTGTAGCGTTCCACCAAACCATTGGAGGTGGGGCGATACACTGATACTTTTCTGTGTGTTAAACCCATAATCATTGCCATTTCTTTCAAAACACTGTTATTAAAATGCGTCCCGTTATCAGAAATTATTCTAGATGGACACCCATGGCTTGGCATAATATGAGTTACCAGGCATTGTACCACTTCATGTGCTGTCTCCCTTTTACATGGAAATGCTTCTACCCACCTTGAAAAAGCATCCACCCAAACTAACAAATACCTTTTTCCCTGCACTGGAACAATCATATCAGTGAAATCGATATACCATTCTTTTGCTGGGCCTTCTGGTATTGGAAGTGTCCCAGGTGATATTTTAGGACCTCGCTTAGGTATGTTAATATTGCATACCATGCAATTCTGCACAACCTGTTGAACCAAGTTATCAATTTTTAAAGTCCAAAACCTTTGTTCAAACTGTTGTCTCATTGTTTCCTTATTCCAATGCATGGTTGCATGCCACTCAGCCAATACCTTAATCGCCTGGCTCATTGGCATACAAGGTAATCCTTCTTCTGCATTAAACCATTCACTTCCCAATTTCATACATCCTCTCTTCAACCATTTTTCACTTTCCTGTCCCTCTGGCTGCCACATTTCAATCTTATCTACATTCGTAAGTGGCCCTTCCTGTGTCTGTCTAGTATTATACAAAATCTTTTCACTTTGCTTAACCACCTCCGTTGCTGCTGCATCAGCCATTGCATTACCTAGTGCCTCAAAGGTTGGCCTTTCAGTGTGGGCCGGGGTCCACACAACTGCAGTTTTTCTACCTTCACGTTCCCTTCTTGCCAAAATTTCAAACAGCAATTTCCAATATGTGTAATGTTGTAAATTTTTACCTGCACTGGTTATCATCCCCCTACGCTGCCATTTTAATATATGATACTGTAGTGAACTTGCAACATAACCACTATCAGTATATATAGTGACATTTTGAGTCATATCAGTGTGTTGTAAGGCCGTAATAACGGCTAAAAGTTCAGCATGCTGTGCAGTATGGTCAGGAGGGGTTTTATATTGTACTTGCATTATCTTTCTTAGATTCTCATCTACCTGCACGCAGGCAAAGCCTGCAACAGTCCTTTCACAAGCTCCATCTGTAAACCATATTAACCCATCAGATAAGGGTTCAAAAGTAAGACAGTGAAATGTAGGGATTTCTATAGTATCAATCTCAATCTCTTGATCGACAGGAAAAAGCAGATCTATCTTATTTCTCTGTTCTTTAGTTAATGGTATTATTCTTATATCTTGTCCTAAAAGTACTGCTTGATATTTTCCAAATCTAGTGGCTGTCAATGCAGTCTGGCTAGGGCTCAACAGTGTTTTAATCGTGTGGTTGGTATGTATTACAATAGGAACAAAAGGCATTTGTGCTCTCCATTTACCTACTGCAGCCACTATAGCTGTCAGTAACTTTGGTATTTCTTTCATTCCCTTTTCCACATGATTAAAAAAGCCTGACAAAAAAGCTACTGGTGCATTTACTTCATTGTTTTTGATTAATCATAGCTGCCCAACTATTCCCATGTCTTTTACCCATAAATTTACTGGGCAATCAGGTGCCACTAAGAAGGGTACCACAGCCTCCCTTGAACCGTGCGGTTGGCATTCCAAGCGCACCAGAGTGGGTTCTGTTAGCCTTTTTCTTTGTTCTATCCCCGTAAATCCCACTGTTGTTCTATACTGATTTGAAAGCTTAACTCCCTGTGGTTTTGCACACAACACAGAGGTACTCGCCCCTGTATCTATCAAAAATCTCACAGGAGTTCCATATTTGCCAATTGTCAATGTAATAAAGGGTTCCCTTGTGTCTAATCTGAAAATCATTCCCTCCTCCTGACACTGGTCTGCTTCCAGTCAATAGCATTGGTCTGGAGTATTCTGCCAAGTTGGAAAGGCATTTACAGTACCCTGTCTCTGTACTGCCGCTCCTGGTCCCTGTGATTGCGTCGCTGGCTGCTGTATTGCAGTCTGCGGGGCACTCACAGGCATCCCTATTACTTGTGGCATCAATCCTTGCTGCGTCTGCATTTGTACTTGGGGCATTCCTGCATTCTGATAACATTCTGAGGCATAGTGACCAAATTGCTGACAAATCATATTGTTCAGAGGTTATTAGAGATTTTAAATCACCTCTTTCACCTAGCCCTACACACAGAACTAGCTTAGAACTGTGACTAATTCAAACCAGATGATCTCTTAACACTGCAGGAATCTCACTTAAAAAAGGGTTAAACAAAGTTAAATTGCAAAGACATTCCACATAGAGAACTAGAACTCATTAATTAAACAGAATAACACATATTTTAAAATAAACAGAGATCACCTTATAAGACAAAATCAAACTTATTTAAATCTAATCTAAAATCTTTTAAAAGGAACAAAGAAAATTTCAGTTCTTCCTGACCTGTCTAACCTAGCTTAGCAACAGCCAGACACCGAGAAATCAAAAACAGATGGCCTTCCTTCACTCTACAGGACTGAAAAGTTAAACACCACATCAATAGCGCTGCAGAAAGAGCAGCCTTAATATTTCCTACGCCCGATGCTGCACACAGAGCTTTAAAATCCCCAATAGTTAATTGAGTTCCTGCTGTTGCCTGTTCTCTCCCATCTAATTCATTATCCCCTCCCTTTTCACTTTCTGAATCACTGGGGGGGTCATCAAGAGCCGAATACCCAGCGCATGGCACAGGGCGCTTTTGTTCCTTCTCCCATCCTGTATCCCTTACAGGGCATAAAGTCTCTCTCCTTGTATTACAGCCAGAATCATAAGGAGGAGGATTATTTCTTTTGTACATTTCTGCCTCTTGTTGTATCCTATCTACATCAGCATGAAACATATCTGCTGCTAAAGAAAATAAATTCCAAATTGTAAGATGCTTCTCTAAGCTTTTCTTCTGCCTAGTTTTATTTTTATTTTCTTGTAAGTAGCTCAGGAGAGATAATAATTTTGGACGATCAAACGATCCATCCTGAGACCAGCTCAAAACAGAATCTTTTCCTTCATATTTGACCCATTTCTCATGTATTTTTTCAATCTGTTTTTTTTCTAATGGGAATAATTCTATGACATGCTGCAAAGGGGAGCATTTTTTTGAACTATCTAAATCTAAATACATAGCATATACAGGAGGCTTTTCTTTCTTATCTGCCCCTTTCCCTTTCATTTTATTCTGACTATTACAATTTCTCCTATAGAGCCACAACCTACAAAAATATACTAATGCACTTAAACAAAGAAAATATACAAAAAAGAAAACTACAAAGCTAACCAAATATACATAAGTCCACAATGTAAGCTTACTTACGCGTCTTCTTATTTCTCTTTTTAGCAAGCCCAGGAGTTATCACCTGTATGTCCACGTCAATAGTTTGATCAATCCCACTTCAGTGGTACACAGTAATCAGGCGTAAACAACGCTTGCTCTCTCAAAATCCTGTAAAAAACTTCATTAACAACACACACTTAATTTGTTCTTCGTCTCGCCTTCTCTTTTCCGTTTGCGGCCTACTCCTGGCTGGCTCGCCACTTTGAAGAAAAGAATGCCGCCACTTTTGTAGAGAAGGCTAGACGATATTTAATATAAAAAGTTTACTCATTTGTTTAGTGTACAAACTAAATTACTGATTACCATCAATAGGGGTAGTCAGGAAGCATTTCTTGATAAGCAATATACAAGTCAGAATGAATGATTAAAAACAAAGCAATGTACAGCAGAGAGAGAAATCAGAGTGCTTAAAGCAATGCTATAGACAGACAAAGAGAAATTCAAATGCTTGCTTCCTCCTTGTTTTCCCTCTAGTTTTATACCGGGCCTCTGACTAATTCTCTCATACAACATTCCTGTGCAAGTCTCAGAATACCACAAACTGTTAATCATGTGCAGAACATCTGCTTTCTATTACCCCCCTACTTTTTAGTCCACAGACTTTCTGGAGCCTGCCTTTGGCTAATGTTTAATGTCCGTCAAATTTCTCATGCCTCAGGAGGGTTAGTGTTAAACCAGCTTGTTGTAATCATGGAGCCTTCCACTCCGCATTTTTCATACTTTTATTCAACAAATCTTTCTTTTGTTCAACACTGGTGTCACAGAAGTTCATCTTCCTTGGACACCGGTTGCCAGACGGAGCATTGGTGATGGTTGCCCAGGAATTTGACTGTCTGAGCTCCCTTAACGATAGTTCTGCAATGCTGACAAAGCCCGTTCAAACTGAATGGGCTTTGTCTGCATTACTGCAGCAGCAGCCGCTAGCCTGGCTTGATAAAAGGGGACCTTTATTTTTTACTGCCAGAATGCTTGCCTTTTTATTCGCATAATTAAAAGTTTTAATTTCATGATAAATTGCAATTAAAATTTCTGATCATAGTACACCCCTAGTATGTATCTGTCACCTTGATATACCGCACATTAGCCTTAGCATAGACAGCACAGTGGTTTACAATAAAATAAAAAATTGAGCGTTCAGGGAAAACGACGACCTAGCAGAATAGGGACAAGCAAAGTCCTAGGTAACAGAGGGAAAAGTTCTAGGAAAAGGTGGATTTGAAATCTTTTAAGCTTCTCAATGTACATAGCATCCATATTAGATATATGAATGTCACGAATGAGTTTGCAAATCAGACTGTTTGTGCTTTTTGGTAAATGGAGGCTTGGCCTCATGGCTTCCAATCCCACAATTGCTAGATGGCAGAAGCTTATTTGCTTGCAGGGAAGCAGATTCCTCAGGCCTTGTGGGCTCATTCTACGAGGTGTACAGCAACATCCTGGGCAGAGACTACCTTTGTCTTAGGTGTATATTAACAAGGTGGTGATGTGGTTGATGCTGCATACCTTTGCCAAGCATTACAGGGTGGATGTTATGACAAGCTTGGAAACCAGTTTTGAGGCTTCAGTCCTCAAGGCAGTGGTGCCAGGATACCACCCACTCTAGGAATTGCTTTTGAACATCCCACAGGTTCTGGAATAGTGGGATCTTACCTGATGATGATTTTCTTTCCATTAGTCCTTTCAGGCCTTCTGAGATATTTATTCTGTGCAAAGTAATGGGTCAAATATTGACTGTCAACTTGTATGGTTCATCCTGCCTGTCTCTAGTTCTCTACAAGTTATCTAGAGATGAGAGAGGTCCACACATGTTTGCTCGTCTGGTTAGTGTTAGATTAGCGAGTTGTTTAAGGATGTGTTTATTTTGAGTTTCTCTTTACTGCTTGCCTACGTAATTACTGAGGAGCTGGACTGGATGCCCAATTTTCAGTTCTCTATCTCCACCTGCTGGCTGATGGACACAAATATCCCGCAGGATCTGGAACAGAGGGAAAGACTAATGGAATGAAAATTATCATGTAAGACTTAAAGTTCTCCTGAAATGAGTGTAAGCTGCATGACCTGCAATGAAAAAAAGGCAAAGTCTACATAATTGCTGTCATATCAGAGGTTTTGTATATGAAGAGGCCACCCAACATACATTAATACTACATTTAAGACATGTGTAAGCTGCAACAGATTTTGAAGTGGATTCCCTCACTTGGGTCATACCTGAACTGGCCTGGAGGAGAATTTCTAGGCTCTGAATGAAAGGTGACGGTGAGCTGTGCTCTGATGCTAAATTTATTGCCAAAGAGGTGACAAAGTATCAAGGTTATGAATCATAAATGTATTTGGGGAGGAAGATTTTTAGGGTAGAAGGGTGTATGCTCCAGAGGGAGCCTGTCACACTGAAGATTCTGGATTGAATGAATTCAAAACAAATGGCACAAAAGGAAGGTATGATGGGGCAATGATTTTGGGATGAACAGAGGATTCTGGAGGGGGGCAGTAGGGTATTTGTAAGCGTGAGAGACTCCAGACAGGTGGTGAACTAATGTCATGAGTTTGTATGATATCCTGTGAGAAAGCGGCAACCAGTATTCTGTTGGAGGAGTGGGTGTGACATGATATTTCATTTTTTATACCACCTTTCCACCATTATATCAAAGGAGTTTACAAAATAAGTTATTTTTCTGGTCATTTAAAAAACAAACATCATATTAAATAGCAAGTAACAGGCACAGCAGGAAGGACAGTAGATTATGAACAGAGCACTTTAGGTATCAGTTGCAGATGCCTTAATTTAAACTGAATTCTGGTTTAAACTTCCAGATTTTAAGAGCTAAGTAGGAAGGTTTCTATTGAAGATCTACAGGAAGAGAGTTCCAAAGTGAGGGGGGCACACAAGTAAATGCACTGTTAAAAGAAGCATCCAGCCACAGTTTTGTGAGAAGAAATTCTCAATAAAATAGCTTGAGATGAGCACTTAAGTTCTTGTAGGCTGATAAAGAAGAAGAAAGGCATACAAATAAAAATAAGCAGGGATTCCTGTGTAATAGACTCAATGAGCTAAAATTAAAAATTTAAACTTTGAAACAGGGTGGGCAAACAATATTGTTCATATAACAGTGGGTGGATGGGCAAACAATATTGTTCATGTAACAGTGGGCTTACATGATCAAATTTTTCCACACCACAACGTAGTAGATGACAGCAGATAAAGCAGTCCATCCAACTAGATAAACTCTTAACATATGATCTGATATGCATACTTGATCTGTCTTTGCCATTTTCAGAGCACAGACCAAAGAAGTCTGCCTGACACCAGAGTTGCTGTTGGAAACCTACTCCAGCCCATCCAGATCTCTCTAGCCACTAAGTTTGTTTAAATTTAATTCTCTTTCCGTATAGAAATCCTATGTGTTTGTTTATTCCACACCACTCTCTCCCTGAAAAAGTATTTCCTGACATTACTTTTAAGTCGACCTCCCTGCAACCTCTGTTCGTGTTCTCTAGTTCAACTGCTTTCCCACCTCTGGAAAAGGTTGTATATTAATACCATTCAAATATTTAAATAGCTGTATCACATCACTCCTATCCCTCCTTTCCAAGTCTCTTCTCGTAGTTCTTTTGGTGCAAACCCACATCATTTTTGTCACTTTTCTGAACTGCTCCAAATCTTTCTACATCCTTGGGGAGATGACAACCTCTAAAACTGAACTTCCATATCATCATGCTGATCAATCCATAGACTGGTGGGTTGTGTCCATCTACCAGCAGGTGGAGATAGAGAGCAAAGCTTTTGCCTCCTTATATGTGGTCATGTGCTGCCGGAAACTCCTCAGTATGTTCTCTATCTCAGCAGGTGGTGGTCACACACAGCAGCAGCTCTGGCTAGGTCTCCAAGCCTAATTTTTAGGTTTTGTTGAGTACCTGGGGTTGAGGGCTCTTCTTGAGCAAGTGCAAACCTGGTGGCGCCAGGTCCCTCCTTTTCTCCCCCCTCCCGCTGGCTCCGTTAAAAAAAAAAAAAAAAAAAATTTTGGACGTCCTTAAAGGCGTTTATTTCGACGTTTATTTAAACGTTTATTGCAGCTACTCACTGGGACACCAGGTCGTTACAGCTCGGAGCGAGAAGCAGGTAATTTTTACCTTTTTATAGCGGGCAGGGGGTTCCCCGATCGATCTCCACGTGGCCTATGGCGTCGGAGGGCGAGGGCGCGAAGAATCGCTCCCCGGACCGCGTGTGCGCTTCTAGCGGGGATGCGGGGGTCTTAAAGTCTGATTCGCCCTTGTTGGGTGTCAGTTCGGAGGCCGGTCAGTGTCCCGGGTCTTCCTCCGGTGCGGCGGTTTTTCCCGCCATAAACGCCCATCCCCCGCTGCTCGCCTCCGCCATCTTGGCCGGCCACTCTGCTCGGATGGCTTCTTCTGGGCCGCCCTTGAGCTGGGAGAAGTTAATGCCATGGCCGCCCTTGATTTGGGCGACGGCAAAAAAGCGGCTAAAGTTAAGCGCCGTTCTTCCCGCGCGGCTCCTTCGCGGAGTGTCGCGCCGGACGCCATCTTGGATGCACAGCATGTTTCTCCCCCGCTCTTGCGAGCGCCGGTTGAGGGTGCGTCTAGGGCTGTGGCCCAGGCTGCTGAAGTGCACAGTCTGGGGGGTTTCTCCCCCGAGTTTATTTTGCTGCTGCATCAGGACTTCCTTATGCAAAACGCTGCCCCTTCTCCCTTGTCCGATAAAGGGGTTGAGGCCCCCGGAAGTAAACGCCCTCGGGTGGATTCCCAGGCCTTAGAGGACTCTGTTTCCTCTGATGTAGATGAGGGCAGCGTATCTGAGTTCTCCCAACGGTCCTTTGGGGATTCCTTGGAGGAGACGGATTCCCGCTCGGATGGAGCGGATGACCCCTCTGCAGCGCGGATCTTTCGCTCAGAGGATTTGCCCAACCTGTTAGTGCAGGCCATGAGCATTTTGAAGATTTCCTCTCCGGAGGACGTCTCTCCCTCAGCCCCTGTTGGCTCCGCCATTATGCTGGGGACGAAGCGCCCGCCTAGAACCTTCCCCGTGCATGATGCCATGCACACCTTAATTTCGGCTCAATGGGATGTCCCGGAAGCGAGCCTCAAAGTGGTTAGGGCTATGTCCCGCCTCTATCCTTTGCCTGAAAGTGAACGGGAGGCCTTTCTTTGGCCTACCGTGGATGCTTTAATCACTGCGGTGACTAAGAAAACGGCGTTGCCGGTGGAAGGTGGCACGGCCCTAAAGGACGCCCAAGACAGAAGATTGGAGGCGGCCTTAAGGTCGTCCTTCGAGGCGGCTGCCTTAAGTTTGCAGGCCTCAGTTTGCGGCTTCTATGTGGCCAGGGCGTGCCTGACGATTGCGCAGCGGGCTTCCCCCTCGGAACCTTCCTTGAGGGCTGATTGGCCGGCCCTGGAATCGGGCTTGGCTTATTTGGCAGACTTACTGTATGATGTCTTGAGAGCCTCGGCTAAAGGTATGGCTCAGACAGTCTCTGCGTGGCGGTGGCTTTGGCTGAAACATTGGTCTGTGGACCACGCCTCTAAGTCCCGCCTGGCTAAGTTGCCTTTTAAAGGCAAGCTGCTCTTTGGGGTCGAGCTGGACAAAATCGTGACCGATCTCGGCACGTCTAAGGGCAAGAGGTTACCAGAGGTCAGGGCTCGGGCCAGTGCTCGCCCCGGTATCTCCAGAGGACGGTTTCAAGAAGCCCGTCGGTACCGCCCGGGCAAGTCGGGCTCCTCTGCCCCCTCTTCCTTCAAGAGGAACTTCTCCCCCAAGCAGCATTCCTTTCGCAGAGACCGCCGTCCCGGAGGTGCGCCCTCCGGTCCTCCCCCAGGGTCTCGTACCCAATGACGGGGTCCTGGTCCATGGCCCAGTGCAGATTGGAGGACGCCTGTCCTCGTTTCTGGGCGAGTGGACCAGGGTAACTTCAGACGCTTGGGTGCTGGAAGTCATCAGAGACGGCTACAAGCTAGAGTTCTGCCGACCCTTAAGAGACGGGTTTGTACTCTCTCCCTGCAAGTCTCCGGTCAAAGCTGTGGCAGTGCAGCAGACCTTGGACAATCTGATCCGCCTGGGTGCGGTCGTTCCGGTGCCAGAAAATCAGCTTGGCAAGGGACGTTACTCCATTTACTTTGTGGTACCAAAGAAAGGAGGTTCTGTACGGCCTATCCTCGACCTCAAAGGGGTCAATCGGGCCTTGAAAGTTCGGTACTTTCGCATGGAGACTCTCCGCTCTGTTATAGCGGCAGTGAAGGCAGGGGAGTTCCTGGCATCCTTGGACATCAAGGAAGCGTACTTGCATATTCCCATCTGGCCTCCTCATCAACGCTTTCTGCGTTTTGCAGTCCTGGGCCGACACTTCCAGTCAGAGCCCTTCCGTTCGGGTTGGCTACTGCTCCGCGGACCTTCTCCAAAGTAATGGTGGTCATCGCGGCCTTCCTGCGAAAGGAAGGAGTACAAGTCCATCCTTATCTGGACGACTGGTAGATCCGAGCCCCCTCTTATGCAGAGTGCGGCAAAGCTGTGGACCGGGTGATTGCTCTTTTGAGCTCCCTGGGGTGGATCATCAACTGGGAGAAAAGCCAGCTGCGCCCGACTCAGTCCCTGGAGTATCTGGGAGTTCGATTCGACACCCAAGTGGGCAGAGTGTTCCTGCCGGACAATCGGATTGTCAAACTTCAGGCTCAGGTGTACCAGTTCCTAGTAGCCTCTCCTCTTCGGGCTTGGGACTATGTGCAGCTGTTGGACTCTATGATGGCCATGATGGAAGTAGTGCCCTGGGCCAGGGCTCATATGAGACCACTACAACACTCTCTGCTGCAGCGCTGGACTCCGGTGTCGGAGGATTATGCTGTGCGCCTTCCCTTGGACCCAGCAGTGCGCAAGGCGCTGAGCTGGTGGCTGAAGACAGACAAGTTGTCTGCAGGGATGCCTCTTGTGACCCCGGAGTGGATTGTCGTCACGACGGACGCCTCTTTGACGGGCTGGGGAGCCCACTGCTTGGGAAGGACAGCGCAGGGACTCTGGTCTCCTGCAGAGGCAAAGTGGTCTATCAACCTCCTGGAACTCAGAGCCATTCGGTTGGCGCTTTTGGAGTTCCTCCCGGTACTGGCGTTGAAGCCAGTATGGGTCCTGTCGGACAATGCCACGGCTGTGGCCTATGTCAACCGCCAGGGAGGTACCAAGAGCGCCCCTCTAGCCAAGGAAGCCATGAATCTATGCCAGTGGGCGGAAGCGAACCTGGAACAGCTGTCAGCGGCCCACATTGCCGGAGTCATGAATGTCAAGGTGGACTTTCTCAGTCGCCATACCTTGGATCCCGGAGAGTGGCAGTTATCGGCTCAGGCGTTCTTGGACATCACGAAGCGCTGGGGCCAGCCGAGCCTAGATCTGATGGCGTCATCGGCCAGTTGCCAAGTGCCGCACTTTTTCAGCAGAGGACGGGACCCTCGATCTCTGGGAGTAGATGCTCTTCTCCAACAGTGGCCGACACAGGAGCTTCTCTATGTGTTCCCGCCCTGGCCCATGTTGGGCAGGGTGCTAGACCGGGTGGCAATGCATCCGGGCCGGATAATCCTGGTGGGTCCGGACTGGCCCAGACGTCCCTGGTATGCGGACTTGATAAGGCTCTCAGTGGACGACCCTCTGCGGCTGCCAGTGGAGCAGGGCCTGTTGCATCAGGGTCCCGTGGTGATGGAGGATCCCTCCCCCTTTGGTCTTACGGCCTGGCTATTGAGCGGCAGCGTCTGAGGAAGAAGGGCTTCTCAGACAAGGTCATCGCCACTATGCTGAGAGCGAGGAAGCGCTCTACTTCTACTGCTTACGCCAGGTTTTGGCGTACCTTTGCAGCGTGGTATGAAGCAGGCTCACTTTCTCCCTTCACTGCTCCAATTTCTTCAGTGCTGGCGTTCCTGCAAGAAGGTCTGGAGAGAAGGGCCTGTCGCTCAGTTCCCTTAAAGTCCAGGTGGCGGCTTTGGCTTGCTTCAGGGGCCGCCTGAAGGGTGCTTCCCTGGCTTCGCAGCCAGATGTGGTACGTTTTCTCAAGGGAGTTAATCACCTGCGCCCTCCTCTGCACTTAGTGGTGCCTGCGTGGAATCTCAACCTGGTGCTAAGAGCCTTGCAGAAGCCGCCTTTTGAACCCTTGTCGAGGGCATCTCTGAAAGACCTGATGTTGAAAGCAGTCTTTTTGGTGGCTATCACTTCAGCCAGAAGAGTTTTCGAGCTCCAGGCACTCTCATGTCGAGAGCCTTTTCTGCAGTTCACGGAGGCAGGAGTGACTATTCGCACAGTGCCTTCCTTCCTGCCCAAGATTGTTTCTCGCTTCCATGTGAATCAGCAGCTCTGTCTCCCTTCCTTTCGTAGGGAGGACTACCCAGAGGAATACTCTGCTCTCAAATATCTGGATGTGAGATGAGTCATCATCAGATACTTGGAAGTGACCAATGATTTCCGGAAATCGGATCATCTGTTTGTCCTGTTTGCAGGTCCTCGTAAGGGTCTGCAGGCTGCTAAGCCTACAGTGGCAAGATGGGTCAAGGAAGCCATTGCAGCGGCTTATGTGGCCGCGGGGAAGGTGCCGCCTATCCGGCTGAAGGCTCACTCCACTAGAGCTCAGGCGGCCTCGATGGCAGAGGCCGGGTACGTCTCCTTGGAAGAGATTTGCAAGGCGGCAACTTGGGCATCGGCCCATACCTTCTCCAGGCATTACCGCTTGACTGTGGCTGCTCGGGCGGAGGCCCGGTTTGGAGCTTCAGTGTTGCGGTCAGGGATTTCAATGTCCCGCCCTGGGTGAGTACTGCTTCGGTACATCCCACCAGTCTATGGATTGATCAGCATGATGATATGGAAGGTAAAATTATGTATCATACCTGATAATTTTCTTTCCATTAATCATAGCTGATAAATCCATAGCCCCTCCCAGATATCGGTACTGTTTATATTCTGGTTGCATTTCAGGTTAAAGTTTAGTCTTCAGTTCCTGTTCAGGAGGACTTCGTGTTCAAGTTTTTTCAATTGGATTCTTCAAGAGTTGAGACGAGTTTGTGTTACAGTGAGCTGCTGCATTCCTCTCCCCTCCATTTTACGGGGCTGGATTGAGACATAAATTCTGCCGGCGCTCCCTCCCGCTTCGTGCGGCTGTAGGGCAGCTTTGTACCCCACCCGCTTCGGCGGTGTTAGGGTCAGTCAGCTCCTCCCGCGGTTGCGGTTGCAGGATAAGCCAGATCCCCCCGCATCGGCGGGGTGGTGTCCCTCCCTCGCTCCGCGGGGATGAGCTGGACGGATTCCCCTCCCCCACTTGTGTGGGGATGAGGTGGGTTAATTCCCCTCCCCCGTTTCGGCGGTGGTGAGCTGGGCAGAGTGTCCCTTTGTGGGTGTAATTCTCTAAGTGCTGAGTCCTGCGGATGGAGCTTTGATATCGACATACTGAGGAGTTTCCGGCAGCACATGACCACATATAGGGAGGCAAAAGCTTTGCTCTCTATCTCCACCTGCTGGTAGATGGACACAACCCACCAGTCTATGGATTGATCAGCTATGATTAATGGAAAGAAAATTATCAGGTATGATACATAATTTTACCATAATATTCCAAGTGGGGCCTTACCATCGACATTTACATGGACATTAACACCTCCTTTCTTCTGATGGTTATACCTCTCTCTATGTAGCCATTGCCTTGTCACATTGTTTCAGATACTGTAAACCCCAAGGTCCCTCTCCTGAAATCTGCTTATCTCACCTTTTATTTGAGACACTCATCTACTTGCCTTCCTTTCGTCCAAGAAGATCCATTTACCACCACCCTGTGTCATCTGTCAACCTGCTTCCACTCCTGTTCACCACTTTGGGTCCTAAATTCAGCTTGTTCAGCTTATAAGTCTCCTGTGAGGAACTGTATCAAAGGCTTTGCTTAAATCCAAGTTCAAGTAAACCATTCTGGTTTATTGGATTTATTGGAAGATTTCCTGTATGGACCTAGATCTCTATTGAATTAATCTACAAATTGTACTCTCAACATTTTGAAGTATTTGGAATTTTAAGTTAAAAATGTGGTCTGTTTTTACAAAACAATATTGAACTTCTTTATATAAAACTTGATCTTTCCAGACACGTGGCACGAAATTGATCAGAGGACCCTTGTGGGCCATAGCATGATGGACTATATTGTTTTGAACGTGGGTATAACAGCTGCAAAGAACAAATTTCCTTGCAAGTGGACATTACCTCCCACTTTGGTACAGACTTCTCTCTAAAGAAATTCCAATTCCTCCTCTGTTAATTTGTCTCCTCAATTTTAAAACTTCCCAAATGGATTCCTTTGATCTCTTATGTTGTTCCTCAGCCTTCCTCAAGCTGTTAGCCAGATTGGACCAAGTCTGTTTCTTAACCTTTTTTTGTATAAGATAATGATGTTAGTTTTGTTTTTCATTCTTTTGTTCTACTTGTAGTATTTTATGCTATGTCTCGTCTAAAATGATTGAAGAATAGTATGTTGTTTAAAGATTTATTTATGTATGCAGTCTATACATTTTAAAAAATAAATCAAAGAAATCATTCAAATTTGTTTGCCAGGATTTTCCTTTGGTAAAACCATGTTGCTGTGTGGCTTTATATTGACTTAATTGAAGACATGTTATCTGGTATTGAGGGCATCTGTGATGGGGTATACATCCTATCACGGGGAAATAGGTACCTCCAGCTGAGTATAGGAAGACCATTTGGAGTTTAATCTATACTACCATACTTGGGGTAAACCTCTGGGACCGTGCTTGGGATGGTGGTAGTCCGGTGGCAAAGACTATGCAGGACGTGACAGGAGAAGACTAAACCATTCCTGAAAGAAAGAGAAGAGAATTACAACATTGTGAGAGAAACTGAGGACATGCAACAGTGATTTGAACACTAATCTGCATACTTATTTGCACACCCTAAATAACCGGGGGGTGGACTAATTTAAAACCCTAAGAGAAGGGAAACTGGATCCAGTGGCTCTTGGGGTCTGGAGGTGAGAACTGAAACCCCGGGACCTATATGGGATCCCAGAAATAGAGCAATTTCACCCTGAGAGAGAAAGGAACCTGCAAAGGGGACCCAGGAAAAGCTATTTCTGCTTGTAGACCAGCCTAGGCTGGGGAGGTGATCAGCGGGGTGTGGGCATCCACTTGTCCTCTGGCAATGGATCCCTGAGGTCCCAGTTGCCATATAGACTTCCACAGTCCCCACCCATCCCAAGGAGGTTTGCCATGAATTTTCCACCTCTTGGCTTTCCAGTCTGGGTGCCTTTGTGTCAGGCCTCTGCTGCTGTAGATAACTCTTCCAGTACTGGGTGATGATCATTATCATAGTCTGCAATTCAGCACACTGGCGTGGCCTGCCAGTGCCTTGTAGGCAAGGATTGGTTTTCTCTGCTGGTTGAAAAACTGTAGCTACCAACATGTGGCTCTCTTTGGTAGCTGTTTCAAAGCTGTCTGTAGGCCCACTAGCAGCTTGAAGCTCTGAAGGTAATTCTTCACATGGTGTGGCCTCTATACAGAATGTATTCTGTGGTCCCAGACCCATGTGGTAGGATTTAGTGGAGGTAACAATTGCTGTCATACTTCTTGTAACTGTTGGTTCTGGGCAGCCTCTGCCTTGGTCTCTAGGCCCATGTCCCATGCCCATTTTTGCTACCTTTGCTTGGATTGGTTGGATGTCAGTTACACAGTCTGACAAATACTTGGTCTTTGCACCAGAGGCACTGCTGTTTAGCTCTGTGGTTTTTGATTCAAAAGGCTGTGTAAGATCAATGGGGCTTAGTGACTGATACTTGGTAGCTTCTTTTGTATAACAGCAAAGTCTCTTCCCTGATCAGCCTCTCATTGAAAGACAGCTTTTTCTTTCACAACATCCTGACTGTGCACAGATCACACCGAATTATGATAGGAATTCAGAGCAGATCGATTGAAGTCCATCTGCAATAATTCTCTCACCACCTCTCTTGTTGATCTACCAATAAGAAGGAAAGTGGAAGATTCACGGACTCAGTATAATGTATATCTTGGAGGCTTGAAGACTGGAGCAGATACTGTTGGACTTTTCATCTGAGGAATTAGTTCCGATTTTGAACAGAACTGCAGGAGTTCTTACAGAGATATAATAATTTAGCAATCCTGAGAGGACTGGTGTGCTCTTATGGGACTTTGTGTTACTTGAGTTTCATGGTCTTACCTTGAACACACATGTATAAGATTGTAATAGGTGGTATGAGTGTTGTGTAGTATGGGTGGGAATGAATGTGGTATGAGTATAGAGATACAAGCACAAATAGAGCAATAAGTTTATAGAAGTGCATATTGAAAAAAAAAACAATAAAAGGACAGTAAAAATTCTATCATGCAGTCATGCATTTAATGTTATAATACTTAAGTGCCAGGAGTGAAAGGTATTGATCTCATCACAAGAATGTAATACTCTGCTTAAAGGGATAAACTTCCTGCATGTATCTGTTAGGACCAAATGTCCCACAGTATGTATGCACTGTTCCCCTGAGGGAATGTCAGCGCTCAGCATGACCTTCCCCATGTTATAAACAAACACTTCAGTTGTAAATGAAAGGGAGGGGCCCACTGCCATTTACCCTTTTAGACACTGTGCTGGGAGACTGGCACCTTCACAACTATTCACAAAAACAGTTTCTTCCTTTAATTTCATTACACTGCGATTCAAAAGGTTCTGTTCTGTTTCTCTATCAACTAAATCAAGCATTTGTGTGTTTCCTTGTGTCTTATAGCATGAATGTGGGTCATAGGGGCATAGATCTCCTGTCCCCACTGTTTGACCTGAACCAGGAGATCTGCCAAATTGTGTGGGGGAGGGGGTCTGCCATTGCCCTAAATCAGGATATAACCTGCTCTGTGTCTGATTTCCCTCTGCTGGAGGACCAGTGGGTTTTGTTTCCTCCTCCTCCTCATGTTTCTCTATTGTCTGGCATTTTTCTTTCCAAAGTTTTTTTTATTTATTTGAAAGAAGTCTTTATTGTTCAATGAAACATAACATAACATACATTGCTCAAACATCAAATAAGTACTGTTCTATTGTAAATACAAAGAATCTACTAATAGTTTCTGCACTGTGGTGATTAACAGTTTCATCATTCAAATATTAACATCACGTAACTTCAAAATTTTTGTCGTTTATTCCTTTTTTTCCCCCCCTTCCCCCCCAATCTAACAATACCCCCCCCCCCCCACTACCCACCCTCCCTCCTAAAGGACACAGCTGACCATTAACAATCATATTACACTCGGATAATCAACATGCTAGACTGATAGGTCTTCAGAGGGAACATTGTTCCAAACTAATTTCCATTTTCCCATCTGGCTTTTGCGCTCAGCCATCAATCTCTCCATTTCACACACATACCTCAGTTTGCGCAGCCATTTTGTTATTGGGGGAACCCCCTCCCTTCGCCAGTGTGAGGCTACAACCACCCTTGCCGTTCCCACCACATGTTTCGCCAGGGTCTGTTTACATGCTGTTAAGCCTGCAATCCGAGCAGAGAACAGAAACACCTCAGGAGCCCATGGGATTATACCTCCCAACCATTTCTGCATCCTAAAGTGGACCGCTCTCCAAAATGCACGGATTTTGATACAACCCCACCATATGTGCCCCATTGTGCCCCTGTGGCCACACCTCCGCCAGCACATACCCGAGGAAGACGGAAATATCCTCTGTAAACGAGCAGGTGTAAGGTACCACCTATATAATACTTTTACTGCGTTCTCCTGCAGGGGTACATGTGTCGACACTCTCACCATGCTTCTTTCTATTCTCTCCCACTCAGGCTTTTCCAGGCTTATACCCAGTTCCCTTTCCCATCTATTCCTGTGCTCCTCACTACAAATTGTTTGCTTACTTATGATGAGGTATAGGTGACTGATCAGGCCTCGAGAGGTAGCAAACTTCTCGCACATTTCCTCCAGCTCCAGCGTTTGACGCTTCATCACTTCTCGTACCGCTTTAGTCTGGAGAAAATGCGCTAGTTGACGATATGCAAATTCACCTCCCTCTACCCCTGGATATCTGTCTTTCAAGGCCCGAAAAGACAGCAATGAGTCCCCGTCAAACATTTGACCCCAATTTCTCACCCCTGTCTCATACCATTTAGTAAATATCCCCTTGGTGGTACCTGGTAGGAATAGAGGATTAAAAGCTATAGGGGTGCCTCGAGTCAATATGCATTGTCTCTTAGGGAATAAACTGTCCCAGTAATAAAGTGTTATAGCTATAGAGGGGCAGGCTCGCTCCTCCAGAATTCTGAAAGACTTTGGTAACCACATAATTGCACTCAGCGGCTTCTCGCCCAGGGAATGTTGTTCTATATGCACCCACTGACGGTCAGGGTAGTCCTGATGCCATTCAAGTGCCGCTGTCCCTTGTGCTGCTCTATAGTACCAGGCAAGATTGGGCACCCCTAGCCCCCCCTCTTCCGCTCCTTGTATAACAGTGACCTCGCCAACCTAGGGTGCTTTCCAGCCCAGACGAACCGCACCAATTTATCTTGTAAGGAAGCTATAAATCGCCTGGGCATCATCACAGGCAGCACCTGGAAAAGATAAAGTAGGCGGGGTAGTATGTTCATTTTAAGAATAGCTATTTGCCCAAACCAGGATATTCCCAGTTCTCCCCAGCGCTCTAGGTCCTCCGCAATAGTTCTACCCAAACCCTTATAATTAGCATTAAAGAGTTCCGAATAATCCCCAGTCAAGTTGACTCCTAAGTACCTGATTTGTTTATGAGCCCATCGGAATGGGGAGGAGATCTTTAGGGTTTCCACCACGTCCTCAGGAAGCGTCACATTCAGGGCCTCTGATTTGGCCATGTTAACTTTAAACCCTGACACAGCAGAGTATTCTGCTATTGTACTCTCAAGATGTGGAAAGGTGGTTAGAGGCCGTGTTATCAGCATCAGTACATCATCAGCGAATAGGGCTATTTTATGGGTTCTATCTGCTATTCTGACTCCAGAAATATTAGGATCCGAGCGCACTCGAGCTGCAAAGGGTTCCATCACCATGGCAAACAACAAGGGTGACAGTGGGCACCCCTGTCTGGTACCTCTGTACAACGTAAACATCTCGGAATTTCCACCATTGACCCGGACACAGGCCCTTGGGGATTCATAAAAGGCCTGAATCCACCTCCTGAACTGCATTCCAAACCCCATAGTTTCCAATACCTTATGCAGAAAGGGCCAGTGAACCCGGTCAAAGGCTTTTTCCGCGTCGAGGCTTAAAATACAGAGCGGCTTCTGATTTCGCTTAGCTAGATACATGATGTCCACCACTCTCCTAATATTGTCCATCGCTTTCCTGTAAGAGACAAAGCCCGCCTGGTCAGGGTGAATAAGCACTGGGAGAATAGGGGCCAGTCGGTTTGCCAGAACCTTGGCCAGGATTTTTACATCAGCATTTAAGACCGATATAGGTCGATAGGATCCACATTCACAATGATCCTTTCCTGGTTTAGGTAATACTGCTATCCATGCCTCCATCATAGACATCGGCAGAGGCCCCCCTCTCCCCACCTGGTTAAACAAATCTGCTAAAAGGGGAGCTAATTCTGGGGCAAATTTCTTGTAAAACTCGTTGGGCAGGCCGTCCAACCCAGGTGATTTACTCGATGGCAGGCTACGAATGGCCTTCTGAATTTCCTTAGGGGTTACCGGTTCATCTAAAAAAGCCTGCTGATGGTGACTCAAAGAGGACAACTCACTACCTTGTAAATATTGGTCTACCAAGTCCGGAGAAGGGTTAAGTTCTTGGGCATACAGTTCTTGGTAGAATTCCCTAAACCGCTTACATATGTGTTCAGATTTGTCTAAATCCCTCCCTCCTACTTCACGTATCTTTAAAATAGTCCGCTCAACTTTTTGCCTACGCATCCTGATGGCTAGGAGGCGCCCCGCCTTATTGGCAAATTCATAAGAGCTCACTCTTATCTTTGCTTGTAACAAACTAAGTTGTTCTGAATAGATAGAGTCGAGTAATTCACGTTGTGCTGTAAGCTCCCGCAAGACTCGTGCAGACCCGTTAGCCTTATGTTGAGCCTTTAACCGGCGAATGCCCTCCGTGCAACGCGCTATCTGTGCCTTACGGATCTTGGATTGCTTGCTAGCCAATTGCAGAAAGTAACCCCGAGACACAGCCTTCATGGCATCCCACACCGTGCTAAGCGGGGGCCCTGATTCCAGATTGAACTCAAAATATTCTTGTAGCATTTTTTTATAGCCTTCCACCGCTTCCCCTACCTGCAATAGACCAACATTTAATGACCATCTTTTATCCTTATGCTCTGCTCTGATGTTTGGCAAAGTTACCCACACTGGAGCATGATCCGAGATGGTCATGCTACCTATCCCCGCTGCAGGTCCCCACTCCGCTAGTGTAGCATCTAGAAAAATATAATCGATGCGGGAGTAGGAGTTATGGACTGGTGAGTAGAATGTGTAATCTCGCTCCCTCTGATGTTTCACCCTCCACAAGTCCAATGTGCCTAGTGAGAACGCTAGAGATCGCAAAGCCATTGAATCCTTCTGTCCCTCAGCTCTAGGGACTCCTGTACGATCTAGTTTGGAGTCCATCACAGCATTGAAATCCCCACCAATGACAAGGGAGCCCTGTGCAAAAGTGGCCAAAGAATTTTTAACTCTCTCAAGGAAGTGTGCCTGACCAATATTTGGTGCATATATAGATGCAATTGTTAGGTCCACTTGGGCAATTCTAATATGTAAAAAAATATAACGTCCACCCGGATCCCTCTTTACCTTAATCACTTGTGCCCCAACTGCTCCATGGATTAATATCGCTACTCCTCCCTTTTTAGATTCTGCTGCTGAGGCGTGGTACACCACTGGATACTCTGAATGGGAGAGAAGTCTTTCATGTCTACCCCTCAAATGTGTTTCCTGCAGGAGAGCCACATGTGGCCTAAGCTGGTTCAATTCTTTATAGAACTTCTGTCGTTTCTGTGGCATATTTAGCCCCTTTACATTATAGGATATTATCTTTAAATCTGTGCCCATCACTGGTTAATTAATCAGGGCTAGCCTGTAACATCTTTCCATGACCCCTCTGTACCGCATCAGCTTTGTTCTCAGCCATGTCCTCCCCTTCCCCTTCCAGTATCCCCATCTCCCACCCGAGCCTTCCCCTGAAAGCCCCCCCCCCCATCCCAGTCATTCTCACCACCTGAGAGGCCTATGACCCTCAAGTGGGAATCGAGGAAGTTACCCACCCGCCACACAGTCCCCAGCCCCAAATCCAACCCCCCCCCACTCTTAACAGATCTAAACAATCACTGATTCCCCCTCCTCCCCCACCTTGAACCCCCATCCAATTCCCTTATAATTCAATATACATCCTATTCATATCATTACCGATTCATTTCTCCACATAAGTCTTAAGTATATTGCTAGAGACCGATCCTTCACAGGCTTCGCAGTCTGCAGGTCAGGACCGGCACTCACAGCAGCCCTCCACTCTCCGGATCTTTGAAAACACAGTCTCTGCTTTCCCATCGAACCTACACAGTCCAGCTCAACGACTCTGCTTTCTTCTCTTGGGTGATTCTGGAACTCTTTGCCACCGTTGAAGCTTCGCCCTTGTGGCGGGCGCCACCGCTCCAGGAGGGGCTTTCGCGGGCACAAGGTCAGCAGCGTACAAGTCCTCCCATGCCTCCTGTAGTGTTTGCACCCGGTGCTTAGTGCCCTTCAATGTAAAATTCAGAGAAAAAGGAAATCCCCATCTATACTGTATCTGATGTTTGTTCAGGATCTCCAACGCTGGTCTCATCTGCCTTCTTAACTGGAGAGTGTATTGCGAAAGGTCTTGATAAACCTGGATCTGAGCTCCTCCATATTCCAAGGTCTTTTTCTTTCTGGCGGATGCCAAAACCCTTTCCTTGGTCTCATATTTATGGAACTTCACGATGATATCACGCGACTGTTGCTCCTTTCGCGCCCCCAGTGCTCTGTGTGCTCTGTCCAACTCACACCGGAGTTCTCCTTCCTCGGGGCCCAGCAAAGTGGAACAAAGAGTTTGCACTATCTCCGCTACGTTTTCTATTTCGCCGCCCTCGGGGACGCCACGGAAGCGAAGATTATTCCGCCGTCCCCGATTCTCAATGTCATCTAATTTGTACTCCAAGTGCGCATTTTTATGTTCCATCTCTTGTAGCAGAGTGGCATGTTTATGCAAAGTTTCGGCATGTTCATCTATTTTCAGTTCTGCCTCCTCCATTCTGCCCCCCAGTTCCCTAAGGTCGGCACTGAGCGTGTCCATCCGCTCCAATATTTCATCTTTGGATTGTTTAATCTCCATCTGAATATTGGAGAGAAACTTGCGGAGTTCGCCGGTCATACCTTTTTTTGAAGGAGGGGCTCGCGCTTCAGACATGGATAGCGCTGAATCCGAGTCCGACGGGGAGGCGCGATCAGGAGATTCGCGGTGCTTTGCGGCCTTGCTCGCCGTGCTTTTCTCCGCCTTTTCCACTTCTTTTTTCCGCGTAGAAACGGTTTTACTCATGTTGTCAGCTGTTTAGAGGAGGAATCCGCTAGCTTTTACTATGCCTTTCTCTCGTTAGATCGCTATTTTTCCCGATAGTGGTGGGTGAGGGAGCTATGAAGCTAGGCGACCATGCTTCCCTGTGACGTCACTTCCTCCTTTCTTTCCAAAGTTTTAACAAGGCAGCAGTAGGCTGCTTGTCAAATACTTTTTTTTTTTTTTTTTTAAATTATATTTTATTGATGATAGAAGCTTTACAAGAAATCCTTATATTCAAAATGATTTACAACAGTAGTTTACCATGCCTCTTGGTGATATAGTCTTAACAGATTCTAAATATCATCATTACATTTTCTTTTTACCCCCCCTCCCATACCCCCCCCTTCCCCCCCATTTTTCCCCCCCTTCGCCAGGTTGCTATATGTTGTTACAGTATTTGTCCATTTATCCATTAAGCACTCTACTACGCGCTTTGGGTGTCAAGGTGTCCAGGAATGGTAACCAACATTGGAGATATTTCTCGCCCTTTGGAGTGGCTAAGTCTTGTACTGCCCTGCGTTCCAGGGCACTCAACGATATCATGTATGCCCTCCATACTTGGGCAGTGGGTTTTCCCTCCTGGATCCAAAGTTTGAGAATCGTTTTCTTCCCCATCAATACAGCTCGGCGTTGAAAATAGCGAAGTCCTGCTTTAGATGGTCCATGGATCGTGAAGATATTGAATAAAAGTCCTGGGTGTCTGACCCATTGAACCTTCCACATCATAGATACCTGTCTACAGACCATTGCCCAGAATCCCAGTATTGGGGGACAGTGCCAGAACATATGGCCCAGGTGTGCTCCTCCCCCTGTACATTTCGGGCAATCATCTGCTGGTCTTAAAGTAGCCCTGAATGCTCTATGAGGGGAAATAAATAATCGCATCACAAATTTATACTGGGTTTCTCGCAATTCTGCACTCCCACTCTCTCTATAGCATGTTTGCAGGTATGTCTGTATCACATCTTCACCAATTGTCAACCCCAGTTCCTTTGTCCACGCCTGTGCCAGTTCCCAATATGGTGCTAGAGGCATAGCAGCTCGAATCTGCGCATGATAGTATTTTAAGGGCACCGCCCGCTTTGCTTCTAAGTCAAAAATTTCTACCAACTTTACCCACACTTCATAGTTAAGCGCTGCCCCGGGGAGAGCTTGTATATAATGCTGTATTTGTGCATAAGCTAAGAAGTCCTTGATCTCTAACCCCTGGCGCCTCTGCAAGACCTCTCTTGGTTGTAATGTTCCATCTCTTTTAATAATCTGGAATAAGAAGAAGGTCCCCACCTCTCCCCATTGTGCAAAAGTACGCGATGACCTGCCCACCGGGAAGTCTACATTTCCCCTAATTGGCAGAAATGGGGAGACCTCTGCATCTAGCCCATACAGTCTGCAGACCCACTGCCACGCCCTCTTTAATGGTGTAAACAAGAATTTGATATGCTTTGGTGTTCTTATTTTACCTGGTCCCGCGTGTAGCCAACAGCTGAAATGTATATTCCCGAGCATCCGACATTCTGCCTCTGGATATGTGAAATGTCCTGTTCCTCTAAACCAGTCTCCTATATGTCGCATGCAACCTGCAATGGATAGCCATTTGACACTTAGCACTCCCAGCCCTCCTTTATCTTTAGGTAAATATGTTTGTTTTAAGGATACCCGGGCCCTTTTCCCATTCCATAAAAACTGTTTAACTATCCTATGTAATGCTAATTCATCCCTGCGGGTCAAGAGAAGTGACAGTACCTGCGTTATGTACGTCCACTTAGGAACAATTATCATATTATACACTGCTATTCTGCCCCACAGTGATAAGGTCAGTTTCCGCCACATTTGTAACGTTTCTTTTGTGGATTCCCAGAGTGGTGCCAAATTAGTTTGGTGTAGTTGATCTAAATTAGTAGGGAGATATATTCCCAGGTATTTTATTTTTTCTTCTTTCCACTGCAGGGGGAATGGCCCGTGCCACTGTGACTTTATCCTTGGTGTAGTTGGCAGGGCCACTGATTTATGTCTATTTAAAGTGAACCCTGAATGATAGCCAAATTCATCTATCAACTCTAATAGACTTTGCAGTGAGTGTTGTGGTTGTGTTAGTGTGAGTAGGATATCATCTGCGAAGGCCAGCACTTTCGTGGGAAGACTGGGGATTGCAACTCCTACTATTTCCGCATTATTCTCTACTGTTCGTAGGAACGGCTCTATGTATAGTAAAAATAAGAGTGGTGACAATGGGCACCCCTGTCTCGTACCCCTCTGCACCTGGAACGCCTGAGATGCCATTTTGTTTACCAATATCCGAGCTTGTGGCTCCGTATATAAAGCTGTGACAGCACGCAAGTACCAGCCCCCCAGACCCACATACTTTAGTACTTCAAAAAGGTACCCCCATCTCACTTTATCAAAAGCTTTTTCGGCATCCAGGCCTACAAGTAGAAGAGGGTCTCCGGCCTCCCGGCTATGCGCTAACGCTAGCAACGCTCGCCGAACATTAAGACCTGGATGCCGGCCTCGTACAAACCCCACTTGGTGTGCCCCAACTACATGGGGGAGGTGCACCGCCAATCGATCTGCTAGTATTCTTGCTAATATTTTAAGGTCAACATTGAGGAGGGAAATTGGTCTGTATGCCTCTAGGTTTTCTGGGTCTTTTCCGGGCTTTGGTATCAAGGTTATGAGTGCCTCATTCACTCCTAGGGGAAATCGTTCCTGTTCCACCACTTCGTCAAAGTATTTAGCCAGAGGCACACATACTCTATGAGATAACATCTTATAGTATTCTGGGGAAAATCCATCAGTTCCGGGGCTTGTGCCTCCCGATAGCGACCCTATCACTTTTTGTATTTCCTGTGCATCTAGTGGGGCGTTAAGTTGTTCTCTCATTTCTAGTGTTAGACTTGGGATTCCTGAGTCTTCCAAGTAATCCCGTATTGCTGTACTCTCAGACTCTGGCTCTGCCCTATACACCCCAGAAAAATAATCTCTGAATAGATTCAGTAGGTCTAGGGGTCTATGCTTTCTGACTCCCGCTGGAGTCTTCAGCACAGAGATGTAAGAATTCCCTGTCCACACTCTAACTATCCGCGCCAGCAGTTTCCCCGTGCGGTTTCCAAATTTAAAATATTGAAACCGTCTGCTAAATAGGTATTTTCGTGTTTTTTCATGGATTAATGTGTTAAGTCCTGCTAGATTTGCCATCATTTGGTCATAGTGTGCCTGAGATGGCCGGTGCTGGTGTTTCTGTTTTGAAGTTCTATACTGGCGTTCCAGTTGCACTATACCCTGCGTTAACCTTTTATTTCTCGCCGCTACATAGCTAATGATTTCTCCCCGCAGCACTGCTTTTGATGTTTCCCAAAATAGCCCAGGTGTGTCTTGATGCTGATCATTCATCTCTGCATAGTATTCCCATTTTTGTTCTAAATAAGCTCGAAAGTCTGGGTCTCCAGCTAAGTATGTAGGGAATCTCCAGCGCGTATGATATTCCGCTGCTAGTCCCAATTCCATATCTACCCAGATTAGGGTGTGATCGGATATTGCCATTGATCCTATCTCTGCTGTGTGTACAATTTCAAACAGAGTTTTTGTCACTAGTATATAGTCTATGCGGGACCACGTGTGATGTGCTTTAGATAAATGCGTGTACTCCCGGTGTGTTGGATGCAGGAGGCGCCAGGGGTCTACCAATTCCAACATTTTACAAAGATAATCTAGCCCTGTGCCTCTCCTGAGTGCTCCCCAGGCTGTATTGGATGACCTATCTAGATCCGGGTCTAGCACCTGATTAAAGTCTCCTAACAATATCCAAGGGGCTGTGTCATATTTTGTTCCTAGCTGTACTAATGATTGTAAAAATTGTGGGTCTCGTGTATTGGGCCCATATATCCCACAAATGTAGTATTCCTTCCCTTGGTAACTTAAATGTATCAGCACAAATCGTCCAGCTGCATCTGTTTCTACCATGCGTGTTCGGCCCGCCAGGCCCTTTTTTATAAGAATGGCCACCCCTCCCCTACGACCCTCTGCTGAGGAAGAGGAGTAACATTCTCCCACCCATTGCTGTTTTAGTTTTTGGTGCTCCTCCTCAGTGAGCTTTGTTTCTTGCAAACATGCTATAGATACTAGATTCCGTTTCAAATGGGCTAATATCTTGGTCCGTTTAATTGGGGACGTTATCCCGGATACATTCCAAGATGCCATGCGCAATGGTAGTGGTTTAGCCATTGCTTCTCATATAATATCTGAATTCAAAATTCTGATATACTTTAGGGTTCTGGGTCTCCCAGCCTCGACCCGTCCCCCCCCAGAGTGGTATAGATATGTTCGTGGCGTCATCTATGTGGTTCATTGTATAAATAACTTGAAAACCTGGCATAGGGTTAACCCCCCTCCCATTCTCCCTCCCCCCTCCCCCCTGCTCCCCTCCACTCCCTCTGCTCCCTCTTTCCCTTTCCAGCTCGCTCTTTGTGGCAAGCGGGTCCGTTAAACACATCCAGAGCCCGCCTCCAACCCCCTGAAATTATGTGAATCATTTCTTTCTCCCTTCAACAAAACACACCATATAACATTTTAACAGTGCAAAACTTACAGCCATTAACTTATAGAAATTTGTCCTTCATCATGTAGCTTTGGCAATGTTGCCTGTCTCCTCCTTATCCCTGTTGCAAATGGACATTGTTCTCCGCGCTTACTTTCACCCCGGTGAGGAGGTTATCCATTCTTGAGCTAAGGCTGGAGTTGAAAAGTTCTTCCATCCATTACTTGTTTGTATCCTTAAAGTAGCCGGGTATTGCAAGACAAATCTTTGTTTCTTTTCTACCAGCTGGGTACAGATTGGTGTAAAGGCCCTTCTCCTTACTGTCAGAGATGCTGAATAATCTTGGAATATTCTTATGGGCCCTCCCTCGAACTTGGCTTCTTCTTTATTAGCTTTGTAAAGTCTGAGGACTGCTGCTTTCTGAGTATATCGGTGAAACTTTGCTATAATCACTCTGGGCCGATTTTCTCGAGGCGCTTTTTGGCCTATCCTGTGTGCCCTGTCCAAGTGTATTTCACCTCCCTCACAGACTTCTGGGAATCGCGCTACCAGCCATGTTTCGAGGGTAGCCTTAATATTATTCTCTGCCAGCGTTTCAGGGAATCCCACAAACCTTAGATTTTCCCTCCGCGCACGGTTCTCAAGGTCATCCAGCTTTTCTTGGTATTCTTTTGTCAGCTGTTCCAGCCGTTCCATATTTGTTCCCTGCTCCGTCTGGATATCTTCTACTTCAGAGACTCTTGCTTCCAATTCACCGGTTCTTCGGCTCAACTCAGTTGTGACCGCCGTGATCCCGATAATTTGCTCTGATAGTTGTGTGAAGCGCGAGTCCAGTGCCCGTACCACCGCGTCAGTGATTTCTGACACCAGCGATTCGCTTGGTTCTTGTGCTCGAGGAGCCGGCGGTGTAGCGGGCGCCATTTTGTTTTCGGCTCCGCGGAGCCTTTCGTCCTTTCTTTTTGCTGGTTTTACTGCTGCTGCCATGGCGTGCTGGATTACAAATTTGTCCATACACGCCTTTCAGGTAAGTGCAACGGTTCCGGTTGTGTTTCGCCGTCTGGGGTATGTAAAATTCGGGTTTTAAAGCGGGCTCTGGAGCAGACGATGTATCACACGTCCACCGTCGCTCACTGCGTCACGTGACCCCCGTCAAATACTTTCTTATCAACACCTGATTTCAGTAAGTCTTCTGGTTATGTGTGTTTGTCTGACCATTCTTACTGTCTTGAGTGTGTGACATCTCCCTTCGAATCATGTGGGTCTCAAGTGGGGGTTCTGACAATAGCTCTAAATCGCATGTTACAAGAAATTCTACCCACTTCTCCAGCAATTAATATGTTGGAAGAAATGAGTTATTTTGGGGAAAATAGCTCTAGAGCAACTCGCTACTGTTTATAATTTAAGAGCAAGCGCTGTATTTATAAGTTTTAGGATATTAATTTCTCCACCAATCACCAAAGGTGATAATTGCAATAAATTAAATATATTAAGTATATATATATTCAGAACACAAAGAGACCATATTTTTAGCTTCAAAAAGATTGATTTAATATACAATTGCACACGAGAGGTAGGTTTTAAGAGGAATCTTTACAGGTAATCTGTGCATAAAAATAGAACAAAATTATGTTACTCACAAGTCCTTGTTACAAGCATGCTGTGGTCCAGCTGGTTGATGAGCACATGTTGAGGACAGGAGCAAGGCATCAGCGGACCCCAAAGAGAGCAGCAGTTTCCAAGAGAGGCAGGTTTGCAGAGGAGGCAGGTCCCAAGAGCGGCAGGTCCCAAGAGGGAGAGCTGGGCTGTTTCCAGGCCTTTTATAATGTTAGCAGAGAAGCATGGTGTGTGCATGTCTTGGATATTTTGCAAGGCATTATGGTTAATGTAGTCTGTTCACATGACCACATTATAAGTCCTTCCTTTCTGCACATGTCTGAAAGCTGATGGGAGGGGCAGGTATACCTTTGACAAGCAGATGTCCTGTTTATGGTCTCCCCTCTGAAGTCTGTCTTCAATGGGTTCTCCAGACTGTGTCTCCTGGGTCTTTGGTTTTCAGAGATGTCCTGATGAGCGTCCAGGTACCCACCTTAGTCATGCTTTTGTTCAGTTCTTTTAGGTGGGAGGGCAGAGGAAGCTCTTTTGTGTTTAAGTGTGTGTAGTTAACTTATTCCTGCTCTCAGAAGTTTACAGAAAAAGGAATGGAGAGAGAGGGGCTTGAAATAAAACTATTCTCTCTGCTGCTGTGTCAAATATATATTTTTAAAAGATACACAAATATATTGCTGTATATATATAATCCAGCAAATATGCTACATATTTCAGTAATAAACTGATACCGTTACATTCCCTCTCTTGGCTCCGAGTGAAAATAAATTTTTAATATATTGGAATGAGGAGCCATAAAATGAACTATAAAAGCTAAAATTTAAAAAAACAACTCTAACCTTGTACAGTAGCATAATATCAAAAGAACAATAGCAAAGGTACTGAACTGTTTACATGGGCATGTGTACTGGAAGAGGTGAATCTTTTAATAATGGACATTGAACAGACTGGACCGTGCAGGTATTTTCCTGCCGTCATCTACTATGTCACATCACTATGAATCTTGGAATATGTCCTTAGGTGGAATATGACTGTTATAAGCAGAAAGACTCATCATTATTACTTTTGTTTACTCATGACTTACATTTAGGTAGCTAGGGTTAAGTTTTCTGTGGTCAGTTTCATTAGGCTTCCATTCAGTCAGGTGGCAGAGTATGGCTTTGCTCTGGTTTAAAATAGGATTGCAAGTACACTTTATATGACTTCAGCCACACAAGCGTCATTTTGCTCTATTTCCAGAGACCATCTCTTTTTGTGTCACCTGCTCAGGGGCATAGGCTGCTCCCAAGTTTATGCCACAGGATATCTTACCCAGTATGCTAGCCAGAATCAATAGCATGAGAGTGCACAATTGACCAATTTACCACCGCAATGGGGTGGAACAATCTATTCAGTCATATTTTCAGCGTTTGACATTCCAAGGAAAAATATTCTATGAATGTTTCCTAACACTGTGAATGTTTCCCTATATTCTCTATTTCAGAGGCTAACTGAGGTATTCACATCAGTGATCTAATACATAAGCAAGAGTGTAAATGTGGAGCTATTATACTACTGTTTCATTAGAAACAAGAAAGACATATGTAGGCAATTATAATAATTTCCTAGGTTACTATTACACACAAAATAATTATTCTATCAATCCTATGCAATAATATTTACTTAATCATTGACCAAATTAAAAAAAAACAGAGTCATGGTATAGTGCCATGAACTACCTTTCAGAGAGAAACTTTTTATTTTTCAGAGAGAAACCTTTTATGGGTAATGAGTGTGGTAAAAGGTTACCATATTTATCTGCTTTAGCAGTGTTTAATGTAGCACTTTAATAGACAATACTCATGTGTTTAATGTTGTAAAGTATTTAGAAAAGATATGTTAATTTTACTTTGCACACAGCCAATATTTCATTCCAGGGAGAGACATTGTGTGTGTCCTGGCTGTAATGTAGAATAAACTAAAAAGGTCAGAAACATTCCCTGTACTGATTGTACCTGATGGATCATGTAAAGAGAAACCTTTGTTCATAATTTCAAATATACACATGTGAATATATCAATAATAGTGAACATGGTTTTCTTTCCTATAGCTCGTCTGCCAGTGAAAATGGTCTCTTTTTTTTTTTCTTTCTTAGACAATGTGAACTAATGGAGGGACTGTTAGTAGGGAGGGTCTATTAATGTCTGCTTATAGTTTCTTGGGTACCCCATAACATAAAACAAACATGTAACATGGAGACCACATGACAAACAAACAAAGAACTCTATTAGGCCTTTAGGTCTCCGATCGTCCATTCCAGATCCAGGATTGAGCTTAACCTGCAAATAAAGCACAAAAAGCACAAAAGCAACGTACGCGGCATCCATCTTGGATTTGCCAAAGCATTTTCATTCATTTAGAACTAAGCAACAATTAGCAAAATTAATAAAGCACAAAAGCGACATCTGTGGCATCCATTTGGATTACCACAGCAGTTTCATTTACTATCTCATAAGTAGAACAGCATAGATCTGTTTATTTTTAAAATATCCTAGCACCATAAAAATATTAATCTCGTAAGTAGAACAGAATCAGATCTATTTATTTAGAAAAGTATCTGAGATAGCCATATATATATTAGTTACTAGCACCATTAAATCTTAGATTTAATCTTAGATTTACACTCGAACTCTGAAAAAGACAGAAAAACACATTATACATTAATTTAGCAGGTCACATGGCTCTCTGGTTCTGGTGGGGGGGGGGATCCCTCTCTTGTTCACAGTTCCTTCCCATAATCTTATATCATTGTATGCGAGCAGCAGCGTGCAGTGCAGACAGGCTTTACTTTCTTAAGCTTTAGTTTCTTTTCTATAAAAAATAAGCATATCTTGTTAATTCACATTAAAGCACAATATTAAGTTTCAGCTCCAGCGGGAGTTACCTATTATAAGGAGGCATTTTTAAAACTTCTTACCCAGTATTTTAGTTTCAACTCCAGTGGGAGTCACTCATCAGAAAAAAGACATTTCTAAATCCTTAAACAATATTATATCAAAAACAAATTACAACAGAAGCTATCACAGAGAGACATTTTAAATCTGACTTATTGCAAAGAGACATTACTAAATCTTAAATGTTCAAAAGAACAATAGAAGCTATATTTTTAATTAAAAGAACAATAGAAGCTACATTTTAAATCAAGAGAACAATAAAGCTACATTTAAAATTAAAAGAACAATAGAAGCTACATCTTTAATTCTTATCAGTGTTACAAAGGGCCATTGCAAAAACTTTTTCTATTTTCCGGTCCAACATATTTTAAAAATCAACCACCTGGATTTCCCTGCCATCTGCAGAGTGGGTCATGCTGTGGAGAAGTCCAGTCCAGGCTGGATGCGTCTCCTCATGTTTCTAGGAATTAATCTGCAGGAAGGGCTGACAGAATGTCAGTTTCTGGTCCAGCAGGACCTGCAGTTATAAGTTTCTGTTTATCTGGCGGCAAATTTCTCTTTTTATTGTTAGCTATCTGCAATATCTGCAAGGCTACATGAGAGTTTAAAATGTCACATGCTTGCTGGCGGTTTTCAGTAGCTACATACTGAGGAGCTGATTTCTTTATTAGAGGTTCCCTTCTATGGGAGCTTAGATCAGAATGCAGCCCAGGTGGTGCATATATGTGCTGATGTTTTGGATGCTGTGAGGGGGTCTGAGAACTAATGGTTCTAGTTAAACCTCCTGCTACAGGTGTGGACTGTAATACTGTTACCATAGCTGAAACAGGCATGGTTGTAGCTGTATTTGGGTCTGGAGGAGCACATGGGAGACCCATAATGGCTGACCCCTGCAAATGTGAATCCTGTACATGATCAATGTTCTCATCTATATGTGGCATCTGCAGTGTTAATTCCCTGATTAAATGCTTCAAGTCTGGAACCTGGCTGGCCTGCATTTCTAAAGCTAAAATTTGGGCTTTCATTTTATTTTCCTGAGCTGCCTGGCTTTGTACCTGCATTCTAAGGGCGTCTAATTGATCATTTAAGCAACTAGCCATTGTGATTAGAAAATCCTTTTCTGTGTTTACCTGCATGCATTCTCTCTCTTTGGCCAGTAACTTCTCATTCAATTCTGCATGTTCTTTTAAGGCTTTCTTACACATGGTCCACATTAACCAAGTGCATGCAGAAACTCTCTTGCTCCCTTCCTTAATTGAATATAAATCAATATCAGAGGGGGTGGAAATATCATCAGTTACATTATGGGTCCAAGGATTAGGGCCAGAGGATTCTACGCATTGCTTAGGCAAAGTGGGGTTATCTATGTCCTCCTCAAAAGAAACTGCAAAATTGTTTTTTATTTTATGCCAGAGCATGCCTAAAGATTTGATTATGAGATACATAAAGTACATGAGTGCATAAGTACCTAAATAAGACCAAGCATCCATCCAGCACAGCAGTCTGAATACCTGAAAACCTTATCAGTTTATCAATCGGAAATTTAATTAATGAAACCTGATACTCAGTTCTCTATAAAGCAGCAAAATACAAGAATATAATTTACCTATTTACCTCATTTTATTCGCACAGAATACCTGCCCACGTTCTGCACCAATTAATATGTTACAAGAAATTCTACCCACTTCTCCAGCAATTAATATGTTGGAAGAAATGAGTTATTTTGGGGAAAATAGCTCTAGAGCAACTCGCTACTGTTTATAATTTAAGAGCAAGCGCTGTATTTATAAGTTTTAGGATATTAATTTCTCCACCAATCACCAAAGGTGATAATTGCAATAAATTAAATATATTAAGTATATATATATTCAGAACACAAAGAGACCATATTTTTAGCTTCAAAAAGATTGATTTAATATACAATTGCACACGAGAGGTAGGTTTTAAGAGGAATCTTTACAGGTAATCTGTGCATAAAAATAGAACAAAATTATGTTACTCACAAGTCCTTGTTACAAGCATGCTGTGGTCCAGCTGGTTGATGAGCACATGTTGAGGACAGGAGCAAGGCATCAGCGGACCCCAAAGAGAGCAGCAGTTTCCAAGAGAGGCAGGTTTGCAGAGGAGGCAGGTCCCAAGAGCGGCAGGTCCACTCCCAAGAGGGAGAGCTGGGCTGTTTCCAGGCCTTTTATAATGTTAGCAGAGAAGCATGGTGTGTGCATGTCTTGGATATTTTGCAAGGCATTATGGTTAATGTAGTCTGTTCACATGACCACATTATAAGTCCTTCCTTTCTGCACATGTCTGAAAGCTGATGGGAGGGGCAGGTATACCTTTGACAAGCAAATGTCCTGTTTATAGCTGATGGGAGGGGCAGGTATACCTTTGACAAGCAAATGTCCTGTTTATAGCTGATGGGAGGGGCAGGTATACCTTTGACAAGCAGATGTCCTGTTTATGGTCTCCCCTCTGAAGTCTGTCTTCAATGGGTTCTCCAGACTCTGTGTCTCCTGGGTCTTTGGTTTTCAGAGATGTCCTGATGAGCGTCCAGGTACCCACCTTAGTCATGCTTTTGTTCAGTTCTTTTAGGTGGGAGGGCAGAGGAAGCTCTTTTGTGTTTAAGTGTGTGTAGTTAACTTATTCCTGCTCTCAGAAGTTTACAGAAAAAGGAATGGAGAGAGAGGGGCTTGAAATAAAACTATTCTCTCTGCTGCTGTGTCAAATATATATTTTTAAAAGATACACAAATATATTGCTGTATATATATAATCCAGCAAATATGCTACATATTTCAGTAATAAACTGATACCATTACACGCACAGCTCTCACTTGCTTATACTTCTGTCCCTACCTTCGCTTACGGTGTGTATTTACAACGCAGCAAGCGAGGGTAGTGCATTTATCTTCTAAATCTCGTGAACATTGCAATGCCCTGCTCCAAGACTTCCTTAGAAAACACATTTACTTCAAGAGACTGAATCTTAGATTCAAGCTCCTTAATCTTAGTAGATTGATCCTCAACAACTTTGTCTAATTTACAAAGTGCACAGAGAAAAAGCCAGCTTATTTCTCCAGCTGCACTGCGTTCTGCCTTTCCACGTTTGTGGAAATCTAACGGTTGTAGTGCCTCTTTTACACATGCAGGTGTAACTGCAGCATCAAACTCTGGCCAAGATGTAGGACTGGCCCACTGCCCTACAAATTCAGCTACTGGAGTCCATGGCCCAGAGCGAAATTCACTAGGTAGCCTTTGGTTCTTTCTACTCTGCTGCCTTGCACCAAACTTAAAATTAAACATTTATACAAGTGCTCTACAGTGTCTATACAAATGCAAACAATAATCTACACACATTACACAAATGTTTACAGTAGCATGCACAATTGTGTTATCTGCAGGATAGTTTTACATCCATAATTGTCTGACAACACAGAAAAAAAAGTAAAAATAAAATAGCTACAATTAATACCTTTATTTAAATGTAGATATTAGATATGTATAATATGTCAAAGAATAAAGTGGTTGTTCAAAGCATATACTAACCACAAACTGCTACCCTAATAGATCTTCCCCCTTCTGTGCTGAGAGCTGATTATCCCTATATCTTTACAGAGACTACTAAAGTAAGCAATTTACTTTATCTCTGTCCAGTGCATATAGACAAAGCTAGATAGGGTCAATCCAGATAGTAACCTCATCTTGTTAATCAGTTGTAAGCCACGTTGAACTGAAATTTGATTTTTGGATACTCGTGGGATACAAGAATGAATAAATAAAAATAAATATTTTCTGCTTTCTGGGTCGCCTATATATGCACAGATACACAAGGCAAAAAACATCTTGACCCATCTGCCATAGCCTGAGAGTTTAGCAAGGACACACAGACACATACATTCACTTTCTCACCCTCATAAGCCGCCTTCTTCTTTGGAAAAGACGCTCAAAAATGAGCCTCCCTAATTTGCTTAGAGCCCGACACAATCTGACTTGATGGCTCCCAGTAGTGTGAACTGAAGGCGAGCCCGGGCGACGGGCGAAGAAAGAAGCAGCACGCAGTAAGCACTGCATGCACACAGGACCAGCGTGCAGGTGAGAGCCCGAGTGGGCGGAACTCAACTGGCTGGAGCCTAGGGCTGGGCGGGCTGAATTTGGGATGGCATGTCCGTGTCAGCTTAGCGTCGTGGTCGCTCCGAAAAAGTTTTGATGAAGATAATCCTGCGGCTGGGCCAAGCAGCGAGCCCCGCGGGCGGAACTGGGGGCTGATGCGGGCGGCGTTTCATGTCATTGTGGTCGGTCCGACCGTGACCTGTCAATCATATAATTTGACGGTCCTCCGGAAGCCTCCCCAAGCCTCTTATACCGGGCGCCTATGGCTTAAGCGCATTGAAAATAAGCCTCCCCAGCCCACCCATGACCTTCTCCTGCCTCCTCTCAGTGCCCAGATCGGTTCAGGAAGACATGGGAGCGGCAGGGGGGCGGCATGGATCGCTGTCCACAGCAGGAGGACCTGGAAGCCTGGCTGGACGATCACCGAGGGGCAGCTGGAAGCAAGAAGTTCCACCGAGTAACTCACCCCCCCCCCCCCCCCCCCGCGAACAGTGGAGGGGGGTGGGGGGGAGAGTGAAATGCTGCTCCTGTCTGGGGATGTCGAGCACAGAGGCTTCCTTCCGCCATCTGCCCCGGTGTCAGGTTTCTAGCCCGGGAAGCAGAACAGCTGTCATCCATGTTCTTGCACTGGCTGTGTTTTCACATTACAGTACCAGCAACAACTGGTGCGGCTTTGTAAAGGGGGAGTGGAGGGGGAATCAGTTCTCTGATCTGTTTCTTCCTGGGTGGGATCTGCTATCTCTAGGATCCACCTTAAGGAGGATGACCACAGCAAAGGGGGAGGAGTGAAGAGCTTTGAGCTAGCTCACTCAGGTGCTTTGCTTTCTCTTTCTGTACAGCTGCTGGAGTTGCAAAGAGCAAAAAAGATTCATATAGGAGCAGACTTTTCTTTGTCTCTTGGGACTGGAAATCCTTGCAAGCCCCAGTTCCAGATATTAAGAGGGGGAGAAGAGGCACTTTATCTGAGACTTTCAGGTATCAGCCCAACCTCCTCTAGTCTTACTCACATACAAGTTTTCTTCCTCTTTTTTTTTTCAGTGGTCAGAACAGCTGGGGAAGGAGCAGTGGCTTTGAATTGGGGGGGGGGGGGGGGCTGGCTGGCTGGCTGGCTGGCTGCGGTTTTGAAACAGGGGTGGCCACGGGCGGTGGGGGAGCCCAAGAAGGTTAGATTGACCTGTGAAATGTGATTTCATGTGCCCTAATGAAAGGTGAGTTTAATTTTACTTCCATTTAATTTCAATATAGTCCATCTTATTTTATGACACCAGGCTTCCTAAGGCACATTACAACAGCTGCTAAGTTGAACCCATCAGGAAAAAGGATATCTTCACTGAATTTGGCCATCTCTATTGTATAGAACAGTGTAGAAAAATGAGCATAAAACAGAGAGTGTATAACTGCTGTCTGTACCAGCTAAAATATTTTTTAAGCTGTTTTAGTGGTATTCAATTTTTATTTCATGATATTTATATCTATATGTCAGACCTTGTTGACTTACCACCAAGGAATGCACATTCCTTAATCTACACTTCCCCAGCTGTAAAGGACTGAAATACAGACTAACACATGCATCTAGCTTTTCATACACGGGCACGCAGTTATGGAACGCCTTACCACGTAACCTAAAAATTTACTAACTAACTCTCGCAAATCTCTGAAGACATATCTCTTCAATAAGGCATACCACAACATCGATCAGTAATTGCAACTGCAACACATCACCACTTTACTTTATATTCTAACTAGTTTCTTTTTATGCCTATCATCCTTCTCTCCATGTAACTCCAGCTATAACTTTTTACCCTGGAATGGCGAATGCCATTACGGAACATTGTAAGCCACATTGAGCCTGCCAAAAGGTGGGAAAATGTGGGATACAAATGCAACAAATAAATATATATATATATGTAAAGTTTTCAAATAAATGAAAAACTTTCAAAAAAGTACAAATCTATATATTTTGTCCTCCATCTTTTAAGGCACATCCTATCCAACTGGAACAGCTTTTGACTTTTTACATAAGGACCATACATAGGCAGTTCCTTATCTATATTAATAAATCCCACCTTCAACGTTCTGAAGCTCACTCCAAGGCAGAGAAGCTCATTCCAAGGCAGTGAAGCACAAAAATCCTGTAGTCTTCATAGGCTAGGACCAGTCACCCTCACTCATAGACCCGCCCTCAGCCACGCCCCATCTATATTAATAAATCCCACCTTGAACGTTCTGAAGCTCACTCCAAGGCAGAGAAGCTCACTCCAAGGCAGAGAAGCACAAAAATCCTGTAGTCTTCATAGGCTAGGACCAGTCACCCTCACTCATAGACCTGCCCTCAGCCACGCCCCATCTGTACATAAAACACTACCTCAACATTCTGAAGACAACCTGCTGAAGCCATCTGCAAAATCCCTAAACAGTTCGTAAGTTCATGGTGGTGAAGCCGGCCAACTCACCATGTCTCTCTGCCCCGCCCTCGAGGGCGGAACACAGAGAGTAAAGGGATCCATAAAGGCACCCCTACCAACTGGCAACCCCCTCCAACAAACAACGACCCAGGCAGGGGGAGTGTTTCCGTACTCCACCCCCTGCCTAGGAATCGCTACAGACTGCTGGCAAACTCCCCAACCACACGACCACAAAAGCCACCCGCAACCCCCCCACATACACACACATAAACACACACACACACAAACACACACACACACACACATAAACACACACACACACACATAAACACACAAACGCACACACACAAACGCACACACACGCACGCACACACGCAAACACAAACACAATTTTCTGACAAACAACTAGCACAGCTGACAGCAGCGGTCGGGGCAGCTCAGAATGCTAGGTTTGAATCGCTAGCTGGGCAGCTGGAGAAATTGGAGGCGAGTATGGCTGACAACACAAAGCGCACGACAGAGCTAGAACACCATGTATCTGAGGTGGAAGATTCCTGGAACAAGCTTAAGGATTAAGGAGCTTGAAGAGAAAGTTCGAGCTCAGAATGCCAAGCTAGAAGATTTTGAAAGCAGAACCCGTCGATCAAATATCCGAATCATCGGTATTCCTGAGTCTACCCCTGAAAAGAACTTGGGGCCTCGGCTACAAACGTGGCTGCAGCAAGAATTCGCGCGCTCAGACAGCCGTGGAGCCTTTTGTATCGAGAGAGCGCATCGCTTAGGCAGACTACAATCGGAACAATCAAGACCACGTGCAGTTATTGTGAAAATCCATAATTACATCCACAAAGAGGAAATTATGCAAGGTTTCCGAGCTAAAAGAGACACCTTGCGCTATGATGGAGTTCCGGTTCTGATTTTTCCAGATTATCCTGCAAGCATCCAGGAAAAGCGTAAGCGCTTTCATCCAGTGTGCTCCAAGTTGGTGGAAAAACAAATTCGCTTTACGCTGGCATATCCTGCAACCTTAAAGATTCAAATTGGAGGCAAATGGTCAAAGTCTGAGTCGGAGAAAGCAGCGCTGGAGTTTATAAATCAGCAGCCTGAGAACTTGAACTCTCCACCATGAAGGCCAGACAGCACGTGCCAGGTGAAGCTGGAAATAAGACAGGAATACCATTATCAGAAGAATGGGGACGCTAATAGAGTGGGGAGTAAACTGTTATAACTTGAATTTTCTATACTGTTATGTTTTGCAGCATGAATGTTTCTAGGCAGAGGGGGGACCCCTGCATCAGGGTGACCACCAGCGATGAGAGTTCATCCATCGCTAAGTACAGAAGTTTGTTTGGGGTTTTGGGCCATAAGGGAGGGGGTGGGAGAGGAAGGGGAAGACAAGGGTTTTAGAGATAGGGGGGAATCTTGTGAGCAAATTCTTATCAGTGTTAGAGGGCTGGTTGATACATTGGTTAAATTATCTAAAATGCTGTGTGGAATCGCAATAGAGTTCTGGGTGCGGGGGGAGGGCTGGGCCCCTGCAACCATTATTGTATGGTTACTGGTCTTTCTGTTGGGTCCTTTGCTCAGTGGGATCTTCATCATATAACATAGTAACCTGGAATGTGGGGGGGATTTCCTCCCCCATATAACGGGCAAAGGTCCTTACTCATTTCAAGCGGATTTGCACTGACATTGCCTGTCTCCAGGAAACCAGATTATCAGATGAAGAACACGAAAAGTTGAGAAGAACGTGGGTGGGACAGGTGGACTATGTATCATCGGGAGGGAGAAGAGGGGGGTAGCCATTTTGTATCGCAAACACTTAGTCTATTCTTCTGAAATTCTTTTGCGGGATACAGAGGGTAGATATTTGATGGTTAAGCTTAATATTCAGGGGAAAGAAATATATTTGTTATCGGTGTATGCACCAACTCCCTCAGATTCAGTTTTCTTTCCTGGCCTGCTGAGGGCTCTCCTCCCATACCGAGAAAAGGAGATAGTCTTGGCTGGGGACCTGAATGCAATAATGAACACAGAGGTAGACTGCACGGGGCAGAGGAGCCGGGAGCCAGGGCAGGGACAGTGTCAGGGCATGTTGTCTTCTTTCGCGACTGCCCTTGGATTGATAGATACCTGGAGGACCCTTCACCCTGAGGGGAGGGACTTCACACACAGATCCCGTGCACATGGGTCATGGGCCCGACTTGACTATATCTTGGCCTCGGCATCCTTGTTCCAGTGTGTCATAGCGACCAACATTGAGCAGGTGTTGGTTTCTGACCACGCCCCAGTGCGGCTCACGCTGGATGTCGGGACGGGGATCCCGATGGTGAAACGCTGGAGGTTTCCGGGTTATCTGGTGAAAGACCCAGAGTTTGTCCTTTTCTTACAGCAAAAATGGGAGGAATTCTCCATGCATAATGCAGAGCACAGATCTGACCCTGCCCTGTTCTGGTGTACTGCTAAAGCAGTCATGAGAGGAGAGGTGATCTCTTATGTGGCGACTAGAAAGAAAAAAGTAGCGGCCAGTATTCTTAATTTGACAAGACAATTGAGCAAGGCAAAACACGTGTTCATGGCTTCCCCTACTCAAAGTCATAGGGACAGTTACGAAGCCTTGCAGGTCACAATTAATTCCTTGATACATGAGCACACTCAAAAACACCTTTTATATCACAAATTTAGGCTGCACAAATATGGGAACAAGCAAGGAGGTGTATTGGCCAGGATGGTGGGTCCCCGGACAGGGAATCGCACGATTGTAGCCTTAAAAGGCGCCCAAGGGACCGTACATAATAAAACAATCCAGTTACTACGTCTGTTGCAGAAACACTTTAGTGATGTGTATGCTCCACCTTGAGAATATTTTTAAATTGGGTGTTTGGTGAAATTTTAAGCACTGTAGGTAATTCTATTGGATTCTGATTAGACTTCGCTTCTTTTCTCTTTGGATGAATTTCGAGTAATTTTCACATCAGCAGTGATCAATAATAGAAAAGGTTGATTTTATCTCATCTGAAATGAGAATGCTTCAGTATTTGAGGGGTATTAGCTTGACAAATTCAATCTTATGATGAGCATTATTTATTTATTTATATCTCCAGACTCAGATGTTTGTTTTTTAAATATGAATTACACACTGGTATGTGTTGTGTGACAGTGATTTGTCTCATATTGTTAGTGCTAATCATGTTTTATGCTTTAATGATAAATATTTTAACGATAAGTGGGTTTATGGATATTATATTCATAAATATATATGAAAATTTAGGTAGTAATATGTCCCCTTTCTATCACAACATGTCTGTTATGTGATCCCATAGAAATGTATGTGATGAGATTTATCATATCTTTAGTTTGAAGAATATAATATTAGACGAATGGACATGAATGGTTTTTAGTTCCTATGACTCTAGCTCTTTGTTTCTGGATGTAGTCTAAAGCAAGGCATTACGAGTTTTTTAGTTTTTTTAGTATAACTTTTGTTTCAAACGTTGAAGACTGCCCTATTACGCTGCTATAGAAAATATAGGCTGAAGTAATCTTGTGCGCATGCCCCTTATTATGGGAATTTTGATGCAAAGTTCAGAGTGGGCGACCGTGGATATTCCCGAAGGACCACCTTAAATGTCGGGCCCCGCCCCGTTACGTCATTATAGGGAGTATATGTTTGAAAAACTTGCGTGCGGACGCCATTACTTTTGGCGGTTGCCAGCTTTGAAGGCGTTCTTTTGAACAGAGACGATCGATTTAAACAACGGGTAGGCATTGTCTCCTTGTATTTGAGTTTTTTCTTAATATCTATATCGCTTGGGAATCAGGCCTGTTTTAGGAAGTTATAGACCCACCGTTCTTCCCCTTATGCTGTGGGCTTTATCAAAACTGTGTCATAAAGACCTTTTGATTTTAAAAAGACGAATCTATGAAATCTAGTTATATAATAATTTTGATATATGCCCCCTTGTACTTATGGATACTGAATGGCTTTGAGGTGAGGTAAAGCAGCCCCAATTGGGATTCAATATCAAGAATACCATGATATCTGGTACTGCATACGAACATTTGTATTTTAAAGAGCTTTAGGGCTTTGGAAATAACGTTTTTTCATTTATTCATTTGTTTTTTCGGTATGAGAGATGTCGAATATGGCCTTGTCATGAGATACCTCAGTTAACACATTGTTTATGATATAAGGGGGTCCCTTTGAGACAGTGGGCGTTATTTTCTCTGTTTGAAAAATCTATTGTTTATAGTTTGGCCACTGTCAGATGATTGATTGTGCACAACCCTTTTTCTTGCTCTCTCACATTAGGATTCTCATCCTGATTGGTTCACTTACCTTTTGTGCTTCAGTTTGCAAGCTGACCGATAGGAGTTCATTGGTAAGAAAGGGTCATTTAGTATGTGCGATCTTATAGTGTCTTACAGACTCTGACAATGCTCCATACAGAGACATGTGACTTGAGATGACTATATGGATGAATTGATTTGTTTGTATATATAAGTGTTCAATTAGGAAAGTATGCATATTTGGGTATGTGTATATATATATATGTACATGCACATATGTATATGGACATTTGAGCCTACAGAGAGAGATATATATATATATAGGTGGGCATATATAGACATCATCTAGGAACACACATTCTTTTAAAAGTTTTTTTCACAAAATACTTCTCAATATGTTGTTTAATATGTTTTTAAATATTCTTTTAAATGTTCTTTTAAATGTCTTCTTGTTTTTATATATACACGTATATCTTTTTGCGTGGTGTGTGTATATATAGTACAGCAGTTATAAATGTAGATGTATATGTACATAGCTTGAAGATATAACAATGATGTGTAATTTTGGTTTATTGATATTGTTAAACCAATTTATGGTTTTTATTTTTATTTTTTTATTTATTTATTTGTATGTATCTTTATGTTAGACCCCTGATGCAGGCGTTTGTACGCCGAAACACGGCCCGTGTCGGGTATTTATGATAATAAAGCACTGCATTTTTTCCCAATCCTGAAGGCCCAGTTTTTGCTTCTTTTTCTTGCTTTGTTGTTCTTGTATGCTGTTTGCCCTCTCTTTTGTGACTGTGTTTACTCTATTGAGGGATGGCCTTCAGGAATTGGGATAATGTACTGAGCTATTCAGAGGACCGTCTACATCACTTTCTACAGGAACCTGATATCTTCGAGGATAATAATGAGGATTCGCTGGCGGACCACTGGAATCATTTAATTGACACCACGCAGAACTCCATTAGATGTCAATTGCATTATGCCACCCTCATTCAATATTGTAGAGTACAACGTATCCCTAGGGGCTTGAGGATTAATAAGGAACCTCAGCTCTTTAAAGATAATAAAACCTTTCTTGATAAATGGTGTTCTATCTTGAATAAATGTTCGTTAGATTTAATGATCCTGCTGATTGAAACATCCAAAGAGAAACTAGAGATACTCCAAACTGATATCAACCAGAAACATGAGGTACTAAGGAAGGAAGATTCTAATTTTGAAGCTAATTTGGTCGCTTTGAATTCTAAATTGGACTCTTTTAAAAAAGAGATTAAGAGACAAAATATAACAAATATAAGCGAGATGAGGAAGATTATTACAGAGGTGATATTTATCATTGGGCAGTACCAAAGAGGAATACCTTTAATAAACGGAGAACAAGTTATCGTATAGGTCGTGTACCTACTCAAAGACCTAACCGTGAGAATTATGATGATCAGGGGAATAATCAAGTGACCAATACTGAGAGAGCGCGTAAGAGAGTGCGGAATGAATCTGAAGAATTGTTCACTTCCCCTTGTTCTACACCCATCAACACCCACATGGTGATCCCTGATAAAGATCCCGTGCCATCTAATTTTTTAGACAAAATTTGGGACAATCGAACGAGAGGGAGAGAGAGGACCTTCCAATCACGGCAGAATATGGCACAGGAGAAAATAGAGAGAGCTCCCTATCACAACTACAGAATCGAGTTCCGAGGAAGGGGAAGGGGTCGAGGAAGAGGAAGGACCTGGAATGCAGGCAACCCACGGCATCTATCATACAGGGACCAGACATTCCAATAATTAATCTTTCCCAACACAGACTATCAGATGTCGAGACTTCAGTTCTGCAAAAGGGTCTTAAATTTATTCCTACGGATCATTATAACCCTTTACAGACTAGAATAGATCTATTTAGATTTGAAAGGAAATTAAAAATCACTCACTTTTTTGCCAAGACAGAATCAATTTACAATGATTCATCAATGGTCAAACGGCCTTCGAAATGGATCCCTCCAGGACCCACAGACCCCTTGATCTCTGCATTTCAACAATGTGTCCTGCGAGATATAACACATTTGGAGAATAGAAAGAAAAGGAGGTTCTACAACCTATCTAAAGAGGAAAACGTGGCTCTCAATCAACTCCGAGACAACCCTGACATCATTATCAAGCCGGCGGACAAAGGTGGAGGTATTGTGATTATGGACAAAGCTAATTACATTGTAGAAATTGAGAGGCAACTTTCTAAATATGAATTCTACGCCCCTTTGGATGTGGACCCTACAGATGACATTAGAAAGGAGATTGAATTTTGGGTCAATTTTGGATTCGATTCAGGCTTCCTTACCCAAAAGGAAAAGGACTTTTAATAACGCAAGTTCCTATTATACCTGTCATCTATATATTACCAAAGGTCCATAAGACGTTGGAGAATCCACCAGGTAGACCTATTGTCTCGGGCATTGGCTCAATTTTGGAGCCTCTCTCTGCATTTGTTGATTCCTTCCTCAAACCATTAATACCGTCGGTTAAATCATACATCAGAGATTCCTCACATGCCATTAATTTACTAAAGAACTTTGAGGAAGATATATCAGATGTTATTCTTGTCACCTTTGACCTGGAATCTTTATACACTAATATACCACAACAGGAGGCCATTCAAATAATTACCGAATATCTGAATAAGAGAGAACAAAATATGAGAGTACCAACTGCATTCATCACTCAGTTAGCCTCAATAGCTCTTCAGAATAATTTTTTTGCGTTCCAAGGGAAATTCTTTAAACAGATAAAAGGAACCGCGATGGGAGCAAGGATGGCCCCTGATATTGCCATTTTATATGTGGCTTTTTTTGAAGAGAAATTCCTGGAAAATCATCCATATCAGGATGGACTGCGGTTGTGGAAAAGATACATTGATGATATTTTGGTATTATGGAAGGGAACAACTGATAGACTTTATGAATTTTATGGATGGCTAAATAGTTTGGACACCAATTTAAAGTTTACAATGCATTTTGACACTAGTGAAATCCCCTTCCTGGATATTATGATCAAAAAAGATGAACATGGCTTCAACACAACTATCTATAGAAAGCCTACGGATAAAAATAATTACCTTCATTTTCAGAGCTATCATGACAGGAATTTGAAAGAGAATCTTCCAACCTCCCAGTTTTTGAGGCTACGAAGAGTATGTAGTGACCTTTCGGATTTTAAACATCAAGTAGTACCTATGGCCAAGAGATTTACAGAGAGGGGCTACCCTGAAGCATGTGTTCAGAGGGGTATTAACAGAGCGTTTAATGCCAATAGAGAGGAACTACTGTCTAAACGAGCTATACAGAGTACACCAGACATTGTTTGTAGTCTAAGATTTTCTAACTACTCTCATGACATTAAGAAAATATTGCGAAGACACTGGCACATCTTGGAAGGTCACCAATGTTTTCAAAATAAATGGCTCACTATAGCCCACACACGTGGAAGAAATATCAAAGAAATTGTGGCACCATCAGCATTACCGTCAGGACCATTACAACCATCATTACATGCGGGACACCAACCCTGTGGCTCTTGTTCTGTATGTTCATCTAGTTTGACAGTTTCAACATTTATTCACCCACAGACAGGTAGACATTATCATCTTAATCATTCTTCTAACTGTAACACAGAGGGTGTTGTTTATCTTATCATTTGTACTTGTAATTTGATTTATATAGGAAAGACCATTAGAAAATTAAAATTAAGGATGATCGAACACAGAAGTAATATCAGGAGAAAGAATATTACGGCCCCCCTGGTTCAACATTGTATAGACTGTACACATGATTTTTCTGATCTCAAGTTCCTGGTATTGAAGGTAGCTAAGACCTCCTGGCGGGGAACAGATTTAAATAAGATATTGCTACAACAGGAACATCGTTTCATTTTTGAGCTGAATACGGTTTTCCCCACCGGACTCAATTCAGAAACGGACCTATCTGTGTTCCTTTGAGATGGTGGATCACATTCTATGTCTGTGCTCAGTATGACGACCTGGACAAATAACATCCTTGAGAATATTTTTAAATTGGGTGTTTGGTGAAATTTTAAGCACTGTAGGTAATTCTATTGGATTCTGATTAGACTTCGCTTCTTTTCTCTTTGGATGAATTTCGAGTAATTTTCACATCAGCAGTGATCAATAATAGAAAAGGTTGATTTTATCTCATCTGAAATGAGAATGCTTCAGTATTTGAGGGGTATTAGCTTGACAAATTCAATCTTATGATGAGCATTATTTATTTATTTATATCTCCAGACTCAGATGTTTGTTTTTTAAATATGAATTACACACTGGTATGTGTTGTGTGACAGTGATTTGTCTCATATTGTTAGTGCTAATCATGTTTTATGCTTTAATGATAAATATTTTAACGATAAGTGGGTTTATGGATATTATATTCATAAATATATATGAAAATTTAGGTAGTAATATGTCCCCTTTCTATCACAACATGTCTGTTATGTGATCCCATAGAAATGTATGTGATGAGATTTATCATATCTTTAGTTTGAAGAATATAATATTAGACGAATGGACATGAATGGTTTTTAGTTCCTATGACTCTAGCTCTTTGTTTCTGGATGTAGTCTAAAGCAAGGCATTACGAGTTTTTTAGTTTTTTTAGTATAACTTTTGTTTCAAACGTTGAAGACTGCCCTATTACGCTGCTATAGAAAATATAGGCTGAAGTAATCTTGTGCGCATGCCCCTTATTATGGGAATTTTGATGCAAAGTTCAGAGTGGGCGACCGTGGATATTCCCGAAGGACCACCTTAAATGTCGGGCCCCGCCCCGTTACGTCATTATAGGGAGTATATGTTTGAAAAACTTGCGTGCGGACGCCATTACTTTTGGCGGTTGCCAGCTTTGAAGGCGTTCTTTTGAACAGAGACGATCGATTTAAACAACGGGTAGGCATTGTCTCCTTGTATTTGAGTTTTTTCTTAATATCTATATCGCTTGGGAATCAGGCCTGTTTTAGGAAGTTATAGACCCACCGTTCTTCCCCTTATGCTGTGGGCTTTATCAAAACTGTGTCATAAAGACCTTTTGATTTTAAAAAGACGAATCTATGAAATCTAGTTATATAATAATTTTGATATATGCCCCCTTGTACTTATGGATACTGAATGGCTTTGAGGTGAGGTAAAGCAGCCCCAATTGGGATTCAATATCAAGAATACCATGATATCTGGTACTGCATACGAACATTTGTATTTTAAAGAGCTTTAGGGCTTTGGAAATAACGTTTTTTCATTTATTCATTTGTTTTTTCGGTATGAGAGATGTCGAATATGGCCTTGTCATGAGATACCTCAGTTAACACATTGTTTATGATATAAGGGGGTCCCTTTGAGACAGTGGGCGTTATTTTCTCTGTTTGAAAAATCTATTGTTTATAGTTTGGCCACTGTCAGATGATTGATTGTGCACAACCCTTTTTCTTGCTCTCTCACATTAGGATTCTCATCCTGATTGGTTCACTTACCTTTTGTGCTTCAGTTTGCAAGCTGACCGATAGGAGTTCATTGGTAAGAAAGGGTCATTTAGTATGTGCGATCTTATAGTGTCTTACAGACTCTGACAATGCTCCATACAGAGACATGTGACTTGAGATGACTATATGGATGAATTGATTTGTTTGTATATATAAGTGTTCAATTAGGAAAGTATGCATATTTGGGTATGTATATATATATATGTACATGCACATATGTATATGGACATTTGAGCCTACAGAGAGAGATATATATATATATAGGTGGGCATATATAGACATCATCTAGGAACACACATTCTTTTAAAAGTTTTTTTCACAAAATACTTCTCAATATGTTGTTTAATATGTTTTTAAATATTCTTTTAAATGTTCTTTTAAATGTCTTCTTGTTTTTTATATATACACGTATATCTTTTTGCGTGGTGTGTGTATATATAGTACAGCAGTTATAAATGTAGATGTATATGTACATAGCTTGAAGATATAACAATGATGTGTAATTTTGGTTTATTGATATTGTTAAACCAATTTATGGTTTTTATTTTTATTTTTTTATTTATTTATTTGTATGTATCTTTATGTTAGACCCCTGATGCAGGCGTTTGTACGCCGAAACACGGCCCGTGTCGGGTATTTATGATAATAAAGGACTGCATTTTTTCCCAATCCTGAAGGCCCAGTTTTTGCTTCTTTTTCTTGCTTTGTTGTTCTTGTATGCTGTTTGCCCTCTCTTTTGTGACTGTGTTTACTCTATTGAGGGATGGCCTTCAGGAATTGGGATAATGTACTGAGCTATTCAGAGGACCGTCTACATCACTTTCTACAGGAACCTGATATCTTCGAGGATAATAATGAGGATTCGCTGGCGGACCACTGGAATCATTTAATTGACACCACGCAGAACTCCATTAGATGTCAATTGCATTATGCCACCCTCATTCAATATTGTAGAGTACAACGTATCCCTAGGGGCTTGAGGATTAATAAGGAACCTCAGCTCTTTAAAGATAATAAAACCTTTCTTGATAAATGGTGTTCTATCTTGAATAAATGTTCGTTAGATTTAATGATCCTGCTGATTGAAACATCCAAAGAGAAACTAGAGATACTCCAAACTGATATCAACCAGAAACATGAGGTACTAAGGAAGGAAGATTCTAATTTTGAAGCTAATTTGGTCGCTTTGAATTCTAAATTGGACTCTTTTAAAAAAGAGATTAAGAGACAAAAATATAACAAATATAAGCGAGATGAGGAAGATTATTACAGAGGTGATATTTATCATTGGGCAGTACCAAAGAGGAATACCTTTAATAAACGGAGAGCAAGTTATCGTATAGGTCGTGTACCTACTCAAAGACCTAACCGTGAGAATTATGATGATCAGGGGAATAATCAAGTGACCAATACTGAGAGAGCGCGTAAGAGAGTGCGGAATGAATCTGAAGAATTGTTCACTTCCCCTTGTTCTACACCCATCAACACCCACATGGTGATCCCTGATAAAGATCCCGTGCCATCTAATTTTTTAGACAAAATTTGGGACAATCGAACGAGAGGGAGAGAGAGGACCTTCCAATCACGGCAGAATATGGCACAGGAGAAAATAGAGAGAGCTCCCTATCACAACTACAGAATCGAGTTCCGAGGAAGGGGAAGGGGTCGAGGAAGAGGAAGGACCTGGAATGCAGGCAACCCACGGCATCTATCATACAGGGACCAGACATTCCAATAATTAATCTTTCCCAACACAGACTATCAGATGTCGAGACTTCAGTTCTGCAAAAGGGTCTTAAATTTATTCCTACGGATCATTATAACCCTTTACAGACTAGAATAGATCTATTTAGATTTGAAAGGAAATTAAAAATCACTCACTTTTTTGCCAAGACAGAATCAATTTACAATGATTCATCAATGGTCAAACGGCCTTCGAAATGGATCCCTCCAGGACCCACAGACCCCTTGATCTCTGCATTTCAACAATGTGTCCTGCGAGATATAACACATTTGGAGAATAGAAAGAAAAGGAGGTTCTACAACCTATCTAAAGAGGAAAACGTGGCTCTCAATCAACTCCGAGACAACCCTGACATCATTATCAAGCCGGCGGACAAAGGTGGAGGTATTGTGATTATGGACAAAGCTAATTACATTGCAGAAATTGAGAGGCAACTTTCTAAATATGAATTCTACGCCCCTTTGGATGTGGACCCTACAGATGACATTAGAAAGGAGATTGAATTTTGGGTCAATTTTGGATTTGATTCAGGCTTCCTTACCCAAAAGGAAAAGGACTTTTTAATAACGCAAGTTCCTATTATACCTGTCATCTATATATTACCAAAGGTCCATAAGACGTTGGAGAATCCACCAGGTAGACCTATTGTCTCGGGCATTGGCTCAATTTTGGAGCCTCTCTCTGCATTTGTTGATTCCTTCCTCAAACCATTAATACCGTCGGTTAAATCATACATCAGAGATTCCTCACATGCCATTAATTTACTAAAGAACTTTGAGGAAGATATATCAGATGTTATTCTTGTCACCTTTGACCTGGAATCTTTATACACTAATATACCACAACAGGAGGCCATTCAAATAATTACCGAATATCTGAATAAGAGAGAACAAAATATGAGAGTACCAACTGCATTCATCACTCAGTTAGCCTCAATAGCTCTTCAGAATAATTTTTTTGCGTTCCAAGGGAAATTCTTTAAACAGATAAAAGGAACCGCGATGGGAGCAAGGATGGCCCCTGATATTGCCATTTTATATGTGGCTTTTTTTGAAGAGAAATTCCTGGAAAATCATCCATATCAGGATGGACTGCGGTTGTGGAAAAGATACATTGATGATATTTTGGTATTATGGAAGGGAACAACTGATAGACTTTATGAATTTTATGGATGGCTAAATAGTTTGGACACCAATTTAAAGTTTACAATGCATTTTGACACTAGTGAAATCCCCTTCCTGGATATTATGATCAAAAAAGATGAACATGGCTTCAACACAACTATCTATAGAAAGCCTACGGATAAAAATAATTACCTTCATTTTCAGAGCTATCATGACAGGAATTTGAAAGAGAATCTTCCAACCTCCCAGTTTTTGAGGCTACGAAGAGTATGTAGTGACCTTTCGGATTTTAAACATCAAGTAGTACCTATGGCCAAGAGATTTACAGAGAGGGGCTACCCTGAAGCATGTGTTCAGAGGGGTATTAACAGAGCGTTTAATGCCAATAGAGAGGAACTACTGTCTAAACGAGCTATACAGAGTACACCAGACATTGTTTGTAGTCTAAGATTTTCTAACTACTCTCATGACATTAAGAAAATATTGCGAAGACACTGGCACATCTTGGAAGGTCACCAATGTTTTCAAAATAAATGGCTCACTATAGCCCACACACGTGGAAGAAATATCAAAGAAATTGTGGCACCATCAGCATTACCGTCAGGACCATTACAACCATCATTACATGCGGGACACCAACCCTGTGGCTCTTGTTCTGTATGTTCATCTAGTTTGACAGTTTCAACATTTATTCACCCACAGACAGGTAGACATTATCATCTTAATCATTCTTCTAACTGTAACACAGAGGGTGTTGTTTATCTTATCATTTGTACTTGTAATTTGATTTATATAGGAAAGACCATTAGAAAATTAAAATTAAGGATGATCGAACACAGAAGTAATATCAGGAGAAAGAATATTACGGCCCCCCTGGTTCAACATTGTATAGACTGTACACATGATTTTTCTGATCTCAAGTTCCTGGTATTGAAGGTAGCTAAGACCTCCTGGCGGGGAACAGATTTAAATAAGATATTGCTACAACAGGAACAACGTTTCATTTTTGAGCTGAATACGGTTTTCCCCACCGGACTCAATTCAGAAACGGACCTATCTGTGTTCCTTTGAGATGGTGGATCACATTCTATGTCTGTGCTCAGTATGACGACCTGGACAAATAACATCCTTGAGAATATTTTTAAATTGGGTGTTTGGTGAAATTTTAAGCACTGTAGGTAATTCTATTGGATTCTGATTAGACTTCGCTTCTTTTCTCTTTGGATGAATTTCGAGTAATTTTCACATCAGCAGTGATCAATAATAGAAAAGGTTGATTTTATCTCATCTGAAATGAGAATGCTTCAGTATTTGAGGGGTATTAGCTTGACAAATTCAATCTTATGATGAGCATTATTTATTTATTTATATCTCCAGACTCAGATGTTTGTTTTTTAAATATGAATTACACACTGGTATGTGTTGTGTGACAGTGATTTGTCTCATATTGTTAGTGCTAATCATGTTTTATGCTTTAATGATAAATATTTTAACGATAAGTGGGTTTATGGATATTATATTCATAAATATATATGAAAATTTAGGTAGTAATATGTCCCCTTTCTATCACAACATGTCTGTTATGTGATCCCATAGAAATGTATGTGATGAGATTTATCATATCTTTAGTTTGAAGAATATAATATTAGACGAATGGACATGAATGGTTTTTAGTTCCTATGACTCTAGCTCTTTGTTTCTGGATGTAGTCTAAAGCAAGGCATTACGAGTTTTTTAGTTTTTTTAGTATAACTTTTGTTTCAAACGTTGAAGACTGCCCTATTACGCTGCTATAGAAAATATAGGCTGAAGTAATCTTGTGCGCATGCCCCTTATTATGGGAATTTTGATGCAAAGTTCAGAGTGGGCGACCGTGGATATTCCCGAAGGACCACCTTAAATGTCGGGCCCCGCCCCGTTACGTCATTATAGGGAGTATATGTTTGAAAAACTTGCGTGCGGACGCCATTACTTTTGGCGGTTGCCAGCTTTGAAGGCGTTCTTTTGAACAGAGACGATCGATTTAAACAACGGGTAGGCATTGTCTCCTTGTATTTGAGTTTTTTCTTAATATCTATATCGCTTGGGAATCAGGCCTGTTTTAGGAAGTTATAGACCCACCGTTCTTCCCCTTATGCTGTGGGCTTTATCAAAACTGTGTCATAAAGACCTTTTGATTTTAAAAAGACGAATCTATGAAATCTAGTTATATAATAATTTTGATATATGCCCCCTTGTACTTATGGATACCGAATGGCTTTGAGGTGAGGTAAAGCAGCCCCAATTGGGATTCAATATCAAGAATACCATGATATCTGGTACTGCATACGAACATTTGTATTTTAAAGAGCTTTAGGGCTTTGGAAATAACGTTTTTTCATTTATTCATTTGTTTTTTCGGTATGAGAGATGTCGAATATGGCCTTGTCATGAGATACCTCAGTTAACACATTGTTTATGATATAAGGGGGTCCCTTTGAGACAGTGGGCGTTATTTTCTCTGTTTGAAAAATCTATTGTTTATAGTTTGGCCACTGTCAGATGATTGATTGTGCACAACCCTTTTTCTTGCTCTCTCACATTAGGATTCTCATCCTGATTGGTTCACTTACCTTTTGTGCTTCAGTTTGCAAGCTGACCGATAGGAGTTCATTGGTAAGAAAGGGTCATTTAGTATGTGCGATCTTATAGTGTCTTACAGACTCTGACAATGCTCCATACAGAGACATGTGACTTGAGATGACTATATGGATGAATTGATTTGTTTGTATATATAAGTGTTCAATTAGGAAAGTATGCATATTTGGGTATGTGTATATATATATATGTACATGCACATATGTATATGGACATTTGAGCCTACAGAGAGAGATATATATATATAGGTGGGCATATATAGACATCATCTAGGAACACACATTCTTTTAAAAGTTTTTTTCACAAAATACTTCTCAATATGTTGTTTAATATGTTTTTAAATATTCTTTTAAATGTTCTTTTAAATGTCTTCTTGTTTTTTATATATACACGTATATCTTTTTGCGTGGTGTGTGTATATATAGTACAGCAGTTATAAATGTAGATGTATATGTACATAGCTTGAAGATATAACAATGATGTGTAATTTTGGTTTATTGATATTGTTAAACCAATTTATGGTTTTTATTTTTATTTTTTTATTTATTTATTTGTATGTATCTTTATGTTAGACCCCTGATGCAGGCGTTTGTACGCCGAAACACGGCCCGTGTCGGGTATTTATGGTAATAAAGGACTGCATTTTTTCCCAATCCTGAAGGCCCAGTTTTTGCTTCTTTTTCTTGCTCCTATGGCCCCGCCATCTAGGGAAGTGGTGCACCAGTTCCTGGATAAATCAGGGATGTCAAAGCTGGGGCCTGGGGCACGTGATTGTTTAGGGTCACCCCTGCAACCGAGGGAACTACAGCGGGCTATCAGAGATCTAAAAACGAACACGGCACCTGGTGCTGATGGTTTCTCCGGAGAATTCTATAAAGTCCTACAATTGTCCCTAGTGGCACCAGTAATTGAGTACTATCAGACAGTAATAGATGATGGGGAATTCCCTCAAAATGAAAACACAGCTCTGATCATGCTATTACTTAAACCGGGCAAGCAAGCGGATGATCCAGAGTCATACCGCCCCATTTCTCTTATCAATGTGGACATCAAACTTTTGGCAAAAGTTTTAGCTAACAGAATGTCAGCATACATACCAGAGTTAATTAGCACTGCCCAGGTGGGGTTTGTTCCCAAACGACACTCGGTTCTGCATGTGCGACGAATTCTTCTTGCATTGGCTCAGTGCACTGGTCGAAGAGAACCTTGTATGGTGGTTAGCTTAGATGCGGCCAAGGCCTTCGATCATGTGGATTGGAGCTATTTATTTCAAGTGCTGGTGTGGCTAGAATTCCCGGAGGTTTTCATTCAGTCCGTTCGGGTGCTATATAAAGGGTTGGGCGCCCAAATAGTGGTTAATGGGGGCAGGTCAGAATGGTTCCCGGTTTGCAGAGGAACGAGACAGGGGTATCCATTGTCACCATTCCTATTTAACATCTCCCTAGAGCCCTTGATCAGGACACTAAACGGGTTAAAGGACATCAAAGGGGTGATTTTTGAGAATGAAGAAGTGAAAACCTTGGCCTTTGCGGATGACATCTTGCTGGTGCTGAGAGAACCGCAAACTTCATTACAATATACTCTGGAAACCATAGAACACTACGGGAGACTCTCTGGGTTTTCATTAAACCTCCAAAAATCCTGCGCACTGGCATTGGGTGACACATTACAGCAAGCTTGGCGGGGACATTTCCCGCTGCGGTGGGTGGACAAGGCCCTTAAGTATTTAGGTATATTAATTCCCAGGGAACTGTCGACTCTATACCGAATTAATGTTGACCCTATGATAAAGAATATGAAACAAAAACTGCAGTTGTGGCAGGCTCTTCCCCTTTCGTTGTGGGGGCGGGTCGCACTTTTTAACATGCTTATTGCGCCACGATGGCTTTATTTGTTCCAACAACTCCCACTATTTTTGCGTGTAAAAGAGGAGAGGGCTTTAAATAGGCTCTCACAGAACTTTCTTTGGCAGGGCAAGCGTCCAAGATTGCCTATGGAGGTGATCACCACCCCACGGGAACAGGGGGGAATGGGTCTGTTGAGTTTACGGAATCTTTCAATAGCATGTGAAATGCGTCACATAAATGATTGGTTCCGGGGTACAACAGAATTTTCTAACACAGAGGCAGAGATAGCGGTATTCCCTGAGACTCACTTTAGTTATCTATTGCATACGGAATGCAGCTTACCGCCAAGAGCATTCCAAAGACATCCACTCTTGCACCCGATGAGAGCTACTTGGCGGTGGGTATGTCGAAGATACAAGTTTAGTGCAAAGGTCACACCACTGCTCCCCATTTGTAATAACCCAGATTTCCCTCCGGGGATAGGGGCTAGTGTTTTTGGGCAATGGAAAGACAAAGGAATTATCTACTTGTCTCACATAGTTACAGAAGAGGGACAGATTAAAACACTAGATGCGCTAATTAAAGAGTTTGGTATTTCTAGATCACAGTATTTCGCCTATGCTCAATTAAAACACTATCAAGCTCATTTTCAAAGCACTTAGCCTCCCAAAGTTCCATAGAAATCTATGGAACTTAGCCTCCCAAAGTGCTTTGAAAATATGCCTCTATGTGTCCTCCTTAACATGGACAGATCTCACGGACGACGTGATCGATGTCCTTACGGAACAGTACTCTTTGGGGGCACAGGTCTCAGTTCCTTTACGATTTCACTTACAGCAATTAAAAGACACAACTCAAGAAATAGATTACATAAGGGTGACTAAAGCGTGGACTGAGGATCTTGGCTGCACAATTACAACAGATACTGGACAGAGGTTCTTGGGTAGTATTTATAAAATGCACTTTTCGGTCCCTCAGGGTGAACGGTTATACAGATTTTTTATGAGAACCTACATGGCCCCTAAAAGAATAGCCAGAATAGCTGAGTCTTGTGATGGGACATGCGCACGATGTGGAGGAGGGTCAGCCACACTTGGGCACACGTTCTGGCTCTGTCCCTTGGTGCAGGCCTTTTGGAGGGCCATCCTTTCCTCATTGCAGTCACAGTGGGAATGCTGTATAATATGTGAACCGCTGATATTAATTTTTAGTTACAAATTTACTGCGACACCACCTAAAGGTTTCAAGAGATATGTGCAGTGGACAATTTTATTTGGGATTACCACGATTTTGAAATCTTGGCGATCAGATCTCATGCCACCGCTAGCATGCTTGATAGATGCCATGTGAAATCACTGGATAGCACAGATGGAGAGAGGTTCCGCATGGTATGGGAGCCATTGTGGCTAACCATGCCCTCGAGAGCACGAAGCTTTATTTTGAACATTTAAAAAACTCACAAGTGGGTAGTGGGAAGGTAGTGGGGGGGGGGGGGGGAGATCTTTTCAGTTGGGGCAGTTGTAGGGGTGAATTTCTTGCATAACTTATTGCAACATTGCAGTATCGGTGCGAAAGTTTTTGCTTTATACCTGTGTCCGATTTTGATGCAATTGTTCCCAATAAAATGACTTAACATGTTGGAAGGGGGTTGGGGAGAAAATGTGATATCCTGATGTATAACCATGGTTAGTTCTTTAAATTGTTAGGGGAGACATGCAGTGGTTTGTTTAACTTGTTGATCATCAATAAAAATTATTGAAACATACATGTGGCGGGGCATAATCGAACGCGAACGCCTATCTCCATGGGCGTCTATGTCCGAAAACGGGTATGTGAAGAGGCAGGACAGACTGTATTTTCGAAAAAATGGACGTTTTTCAGCTGGGCGTTTTTTTTAAAGCGATAATGGAAACTAAAAACGCCCAGCTCAAAAACGTCCTAATCCAAGCCATTTGGTCATGGGAGGGGCCAGGATTCGTAGTACACTGCCCCCCCTGATATGCCAGGACACCAACTGGGCACCCTAGAGGTCAGTGCGGTGGACTTCAGAAAAAGCTCCCACATGCATAGCTCCCTTACCACGGGTGCTGAGCACCCAACCCCCCTCCCCCAAAACCCACTACCCACAAATGTACAACACTACCATAGCTCTTAGGGGTGAAGGGGGCACCTACATGTGGGTACAGTGGGTTTTGGAGACCTCCCATTTACCAGCACAAGTGTTACAGGTGTGGGGGGGGGGGGATGGGCCTGGGTCCACCTGGCTGAAGTGCACTGCGGTACCCACTAAAAGTGCTCCAGGGACCTGCATACACGCAGGCCTCTAGGACTTGTTGCTGCTATATAACCTTGGCACACCAGTTGACACCTGAAGACTAATCTCTCCGAAAACGTCCTTTATTGGAATAAGCACACTTACTCACAGTTAACTGCAGATCAGAGGTTGTGCCCCACTGGCAACGAGTCTCCCTTGTACTGAGATGAGCAGTAGGTCAGAGCTGACAGAATGCTGTACAATGCCCTCTTTCAGCCACATTCAAGGTAAGAACTAAGTTCTGTAACGTGGCTAACACGTGAAAGGGATCTAAAACTGGCTTATAAAAATGGCCACCATCTCATGGACTACCGGAAACACAACAGGGCACACTCTGACCCAGTAAGCAGGGGGAAAAGCACCATGGGAGTACAGCCTACCAACTACCAACATCGTGAGCATTTGCCACAAGCTAGTGGAATCACGGAGCCCAATACCCTACACCCACATAACAGAAAAGGTGTCACACTCACCCGAGAGCCACATCAGAACCAGGGAAAGGCTGTCACAGGAGAGAACACATTCTGCTGTCATGGAGGTGGGTACGGCATTTGAGGCTGGCATAGAGGCTGGAAAAAAGTTTTTTTTTTTGGTGGGAGTGACCACTGGGGGAGTCCGGGGAGGTGATCCCCGATTCCCTCCAGTGATCATCTGGGCAGTTGGGGCACTTTTTTGGGACTTGTTCGTGAAAAAGAGGGTCCAAAAAAAGTGACCCAAAATCGCGGTAAAAACGCTTTTTTTTCCCCGATTAACAGCTAAAGATGCCCATCTCTCCTCAGCCGATAACCACGCCCCAGTTCCGCCTTCACCACGCCTCTGACATGCCCCCGTCAACTTTACCCGTTTCCGCGACGGATTGCAGTTGGAAACGCCCAAAATCGGCTTTCGATTATACCGATTTGGGCGCCCACGGGAGAAAGACGCCCATCTCCCGATTTGGGTCGAAATATAGGCGTTTTTCTCTTTCGATTATAAGCAGGATGGTCTACCATATCTCACGGGTGTAATCCTCTTTCCTCTTTTTTTGTTATTTGGTTTTTTTACCTTTGATCTCTGCATGTTTTCCTACGGCTGTGTTCTCCCCCCCCCCCCCCTTGTTTTCAGGCAACACACCCCATTTCTCCATCACTTTGAGACATGTACATTTGAGATGATTTATTACTATAGTATACCTCTTATTGATACTATTATCATCATTATTATTATTTTCTTCTTTAACAGACCATTATTTCCTTTTTCCTGTGGCACATTTTTTGTTTGTACACACTACAGAGGTCAGTCGCGCCTGCTCTTTGCCCCTTACACACACTGTTTATGATGCGAGTTCAGATATATCCACACATTGCACCATTCTTATCCATTATATTTTGATACAGTTGCGTGGGATAAGCATTGATTTATGCTTAAATCATGATGAGCTCACATGGATTTATTTATTTGTACATGTTTTACCACAATGCATAATTATTCATTTACAAACACTGTTCTGTATGCACGGATTTGCTTGGTAGATGATGCTCTGTTATACCTGTGATTATCCAGTACATTGTGTACACTATAGTTTTATGTCCTAAGATATATACCCCCCCTTTTTTTATCATTTTTATTTTCATCATGAGATGTTCATTACAGTATTTGTTGTTTGTTTGCTCTTACATCTATATGGACATTGCAAATATACACATTTTTATCATGTTTGAGATAGATACACTTATCCTTTAATTTGAGGTTTCACCCCCTCTTTTACTATAAATATTACTCCAGATTACTTTGTTTAGAACATCATTGCATTTTATTTTTTTTCCATTGTTTTTATACATATGTTCTATATAATAATCATTCTTTGTTTTTATAAACCTGTTTTGTAAGTATATTTTAAACATATTCTTACATTGTACAGATTATATATCCTTATCCTATATAATAATTTGCACCTCCAACGTTCCATCGCTGTCTGGCTGCCTGGGTTTGTAACATCAAATGATGTCAGCCAGCCTCCAGCTTTCCCTTCCCCCTCACTGCCCTGCCCTCGCGTCAAAACGTACCCATAGCACTGCATTTGCGTAACTCTTAGTCTTGGCAATAAGAGACAAATTAAATCCTTAGTGCAGGAAAACTAAAGCAACAATATTTTGTGGATGCATATATTAAAACAGAGGCAAACAGACTTAATTATATTCGACAAAATCAAAAACTGTTAAGAGTTGAAAAATACTCTGGGTTAATGGACCACCTTGCAAGTGAAGCTGCAAATGGAGGATTTACACCTGGCCAGGCATTTATTTTACCATCATCATTTGCTGGCAGCCCAAGAAATATACATCTGGTTCGCAAATATGGCAAGCCAGATCTGTTCATTACTATGACTTGCAACCCAAGATGGGAAGAAATTACTCAAAATCTAAAAAAAGGTCAGGCACCAGAGTTTCGACCTGACTTATTAGCAAGGGTGTTTAATTTAAAACTAAAAGAGTTACTACACGATGTATGCAAAAAACATATATCCTCGGCGACTTTAACATTCATGTTAATGACCCCTCCAACTTTTACGTCACTCAGTTCCTCACCTTAACATTCTCCTTCAATCTTCAACTATGCTCCACCTCCCCTACCCACCAAAATGGTCACTTATCTTCTCTTCTCCTATAACTGCTCTCCCTCCAATTCCTCTACCTCAAATCTTCCCCTTTTTGACCATCATCTAATAACCTTCACACTTAAACTTCCTCTCTCCCAATCCCGTCCAATCTTAACCAATTTATCTAGGAATCTCCAGGCCATTGACCCTAATACCCTATCCTCCAATGTCTCGAACCTCTTCTCTACCACTACACCATCCAAATCTGTCAATGATGCCGTCTCTTCCTACAATACTATTCTGTCCTCTGCCTTAGACACTCTTGTACCTCTCATGCCCCATCCTATTAGACCCAGCCCTGGCTAACCCCTAAAATCCGCTACCTATGTTCTAGTACCCGTTCCGCCAACGCCTCTGGCTGAAATCTCATGCCCTTGCTGACTTCTCACACTTCAAATTCATGTTGACCTCCTTCCAATCTGCTCTCTTGCTTGTCAAACAAGACTACTACATCCAACTGACTAATTCTCTTGGCTCAAACCCTCGACTTCTCTTCGCCACACTAAACTCTCTCCTCAAGGTGCTTCCACCCCCAACTCCCCCCTCAATATCTCCCCAGACCCTAGCTGAGTTCTTCCACGACAAGGTTCAGAAGATGAATTCTCTACCAAACCACCTCCACCTCTCCCTCCCCTTGCCCGTTCCCCTAATTCCTCAACCCCTCCGTCCTTTTCCTCCTTTCCTGAGGTCACTGATGAAGAAACATCACATCTTCTCTCCTCCTCAAAACGAACTACCTGTTCCTCTGATCCCATTCATACCCACCTTCTTAACACCATCTCTCCTACTCTCACCCCTTTTATTCGTCATATCCTCAATCTCTCTCTTTCCACTGCGACCATTCCTGATGCCTTCAAACATGCTGTGGTCACACCGCTCCGTCCTTCCAACTATCGACCCATCTCCCTCCTTCCCTTCCTTTCCAAGTTACTTGAACGCCGTTCACCGCCGCTGTCTTGACTTCTCTCATCTCATACTGTTCTTGACCCACTCCAATCTGGCTTTCGCCCTCTTCATTCAACTGAAACTGCACTTACAAAAGTTTCCAACGACCTGTTCCTGGCCAAATCCAAAGGTCTCTATTCTTTCCTCATCCTTCTCGATCTATCCGCCGCTTTTGACACAGTTGATCACAGCCTACTCCTTGATACGCTGCCTTCATTTGGATTCCAGGGCTCTGTTCTTTCCTGGTTCTCCTCCTACCTCTCGCTTCGCACCTTTACTGTACACTCTGGTGGATCCTCTTCCACTTCTATCCCTCTACCAATTGGTGTACCTCAGGGTTCTGTTCTCGGTTCTCTCCTGTTCTCCATCTATACTTCTTCCCTTGACTCTCTGATATCATCCCATGGCTTTCAATACCATCTCTATGCTGATGACTCCCAAATCTACCTCTCTACCCTCGAAATCTCAACCAGCATCCAGACCAAAGTTTCAGCCTGCCTGTCTGATATCGCTGCCTGGATGTCTCAACGACATCTCAAACTTAACATGGCTAAAACCGAGCTTCTCATCTTTCCCCCAAACCTACCTCTCCTCTCCCCCCTTTCTCTATTTCTCATTCTCCCTGTCTTATCAGCTCATAACCTTGGGGTCATCTTTGACGCCTCTCTCTCCTTCTCTGCTCACATTTAGCAGATTGCCAAAACCTGTTGTTTCTTTCTCTATAACATCAGTAAAATCCGTCCCCTCATCTCTGAGCACTCTATCAGAACCCTTATCCACACTCTTATCACCTCTCGTCTTGATTATTGTAACCTACTTCTCACTGGCCTCCCTCTTAGCCATCTCTCTCCTCTTCACCAAAACTCTGCTGCGCGACTCATTTTCCGCCAAAGTCGCTATGCCCACATTAGCCCTCTCCTTAAATCACTTCACTGGCTCCCTGTCCGTTTCCGTATTCAATTCAAACTTCTCCTATTGACCTATAAGTGCATTCACTCTGCCGCTCCCCAGTACTTCTCCACTCTTGTCTCCCCCTACGTCCCCCCTCGAGTACTCTGTCTGTAGATAAAATCTCTCTTATCTGTCCCTTTCTCCTCTACTGCTAATTCAAGACTCCGCTCTTTTTATCTCGCTGCACCTCACGCCTGGAATAGACTTCCCGAGCCTATACGTCTAGTCCCGTCTTTGGCCATTTTCAAGTCCAAACTCAAAAGCCACCTCTTTACCACTGCTTTTGACTCCTAACTCACTTGCCCTGTCCTTTATCCTCACCGCTTTATTCCCTTACTCTTAATTGTTCTGTTTACTTGTCTTATCTAGATTGTAAGCTGTTTGAGCAGGGACTGTCTTTGTGTATGGTGTACAGCGCTGCGTATGCCTTGTAGCGCTATAGAAATGATAAGTAGTAGTAGTGGTGTTCCTCTTGCAAAAATTCATGTAATTGAATTTCAAAAGTGTGGTTTACCTCACGCTCACATATTAATTATCATGAAAGAGGAACACAAGCCGAAAAGAAAGGAAATAATTGACAAACTCGTATGTGCTGAAATTCCTGAAATAACTTTCCACGTCTCCATGCAACAGTTGCTAAACATATGATACATGGCCCATGCAGTAACCATAACTTAAATTATCCCTGCATGCTTTATGGGAAGTGCTCTAAACAGTTTCCAAAACCCTTCCAAAATGAAACTATTGACAACTGGGACGGATATCCTAAATACCGCAGAAGGGATAACGGGTACACTCTTAAATGGAAAATCTCTCTATATAAAAGGCAACACCAATGTCTATGAAGCCTCCAGCCGGAAGTGTGAAGGGGGCGAGATATCCGGTTTCCCTATGAGTGTCTGCCCCGCCCTCTCTGTAACACAGTCAGTGAAGGAAAACAGCAGAGCACGAAATCAAATCACTGGCTCTTTAACAGTGAAGGACTCAGAGGGGGAGGGGAGCGAGGCCAGAGGGCAGGGACACACACACTCCCACATGCACACAGAAGAAAACATTGCTAGCCCGCGTTTCATTTGCATCAGAAACGGGGCTTTTTAGAGCACGAAATCAAATCGCTGGCTGTATAACACTGAAGAACTCGGGGGAGGGGAGAGAGGCCAGAGGGCAGGGACACACACACTCCCTCATGCACACAGAAGAAAACATTGCTAGCCCCCATTTCATTTGCATCAGAAACGGGGCTTTTTTACTAGTTCATTAATAACAGTTGGGGAATCCAAGACGGCGGCGGTTTGAGAAACGTCGCCAGACGTGTTTCATTCTGCTGCCTAAGCACTGCTGAGGACGGTTTCTCTCCAAACCCCATAATGGGGAAAAGGAGAGGCAAAGTCAGGGAGATTCCCTCTACCCCTGATGGGACTCACCAACTTCGACAGGCAACTTTGGAGCAGTTTGTTGTTGCGTCTGTTCCTGGGATGACCTCTACTCCCACTGCCGAAGCCAGTGTTGCGATGCAGGCTGACAGTGAAGACGGGGCTCCTCTCAGCCCCGTTGAATGTGCGGCTCCTCCCCATCCAGGAAGAGAGACTCTGCAGACAAGCCCTGCAGCTCAATCCCAGAGTGGAGAACAGGGGGGGGGGGGGGAGCGTGCCTGCTGGGAGAGATCAATCGAATGCTAGTGGCTTGAGGAATCCGTTGTAAGACAGTGAGTATATTGGAGCAAGCTACTAAAGCAACCCTTCCTGATGTTTCATTAGGGAAAGTGATAAAACCAGCCGTAGTGACATTAGAGTCACTTTGGGACTTGACTTTTTCCACTCACTCTTCATTACAATCATTGATAACTAAAAACACTGAAGTAATTAAGGCTTTATCAGAGGCTGTATTGAGCCAAATACAGACAAATGAATTTAAACATCTGGATGAAAAAACTCAAAAGATGGAGCTATTTGGACAAACCTTACTTAAAGACAAGAATTTTACCTTCAGACGATTGGAGTATCTTGAAAACCAAACTAAAAGACATAACTTGAGAGTAATTAACTTTCCTAGGTCACCATTAGTTACCCCAATTCAGATGTTCAAAAAAATACCTAGTAGAAATATTAGGTATGTCAGAAGGTTCATTACCTCCTGTAACTCGAGCGTTTTACCTACAAACTGATCCCAAATGTTTACCAGGAAACAATCAACCCCCAGTCGGTGAAGTAATGAATCTTGCTACTTTTTTGGAGTCGTCATTGGAGGTTATAATGCAAAGAGTTACATTATTAGTTTCATTTGCTCTAGAAATGGATAGAGATGCAGTATGAGACTTTCCTTGAGACATTTGGATTCAATTTTTTTGGGCTCTAAAATCCGTGTCTCTCCTGATTTATCACGTGAAACACAGAATAGGCGCAGAGCATTTCTGGCTTTGCGTCCGAGAACTGTGGCAATAGGTGCAATTTTTCTATTGAAATTTCCTTGCATATGTCTGATCTTGTTTCAGTCAAAGCATTTTCAATTTTTTGAGCCCAAACAATTGGAGCAATTTCTATTAAGTAAGGAAGAGGTTAATGTGGTAGTCTAGTCTCAAAATGTAACACTGTAAGACAGATTGGAGTGAAGTACCTAGGAAAGTCGTTTCTAAATATTCTGGTGATTTTTTAGTTTAATTTTGATTTTTCCATCTTGGATCATTTACTAAAATAGTGGTCGATAGTTAAGTAACTTATGTAAAGATTAAGTATTTTTCCTATTATTTAGTTTCTTAAATTGTGTATTATCACTCATAAATTTATGTTATGATTGTTAAAAGATTAATAAAGAAAATAGATATAAAAATATAACAGTTGGGTAGTCCCTTATAACCCTTACTTACTTTTAAAGTACAATTCCAATATAAATGTGGAAGTATGTGCATCTATTAAAAGTGTCAAGCACCTCTTTAAATATGTCTATAAAGTATACGATTGTGCCAATGTGGTTATTACAGAGCACCAAACTTTACAACATGATGAAATTAAAACGTTTACTGACTCTAGATATGTTAGTGCTCCTGAAGCTGCATGGTGATTAAACGGTTTTGAAATGCATCACCAATCACATACTATCCAGAGATTGGAAGTACACTTACCAGATCAACAAAGCATTGTTTTTCACCCTAACAAAGTTGAGGCTGCAGTACAAAGAGCCAGAACCAGGGACACCACTTTAACAGCGTGGTTTAAACTTAATGCAGAAGACAATCCTCCAAAGACCATTTTGTAGATGTACTATACTTTCGACAAAAGAGAACGAAAGTGAAAACGTAGACAAGCAGGACATGACAAAACAATAGGGAGAATGTATGCACTTCATTTTTCAGTGGACCCTGAGTGTTACTGTTTAAGGCTAATTCTACTACACAAACCAGGGGCTAAGTCTTTTGAAGACTTAAAAACAGTTGCATGTGTTCTTTATAATACATTTCAAGATGCAGCCAAGAAAATCGGGCTCATTGACGATGAAGCTCAGTGGGAGAACACCTTACACGATGCACTCACATGCAGCATGCCACAGCAAATCGGACACCTTTTTGCATACATTTGTGTTTTTGCTGTACCATCAAATGCTTTCCAAACTTTCCAAAAATACAAACTTAATATGACACAAGATTTTCAACACATCCATGGTTGCAAAGGTGATTGCTCGATTTGTGAACAATTGTGCCTTCAGAAAATCTAAGCTGTTCTGACTACACATGGCAAAAAACTTGAACACTTTGGTTTACCAACAGTCATCCACAGAATAGAAGATCCTAAACTTGCCTTCAGTGTTGGAGATGAAAAGCAGAAAGCTGAACAAATGGTAGAAAAACTAAATAATGAGCAAAGGGAAGCATTTCATACTATACTTTCTGCCTGCAATACAAAAAACATAACCCATACGTGCTTCTTCCTAGACGGTCCTGCTGGAAGTGGAAAAACGTATATGTATAATACTATCCGGAGCTCCATCTGAGGAGATGGAGGAATTGCACTACCTGTTCCTTCTACAGGCATTGCTGCAAATCTCCTTCCAGGAGGACAAACTTATCATTCACAGTTCAAGTTACCGGTTCCTGTACTGGAAACGTCAACATCAAGTATCAGATTAACATCCAATGATGATTCCATTCTAATATGGATGCTAAAATCCTTATTTGGAATGAGTCATCTATGGCACCCAGTATGGCACTTACTGCTGTAGATAGAATCCTCAAAGAAGACATGAACAATCAGAAACCATTTGGCGGGAAAGTTCTTCTCCTTGGTGGAGATTTTCAACAAACATTACCACTGGTACCACATGGTGATCGAGCTCACATTATTGAAGCCAGCATTAAGTTAAATAAACTATGGAAAAAAATTGAAATACTAAAATTAAACAACAATGTCCACTCTGTAGACCCAGATTACAACAACTAGCTTATTACTTTAGCAGACGAAAATCTTCCATGTCCAGACGGTTTCAAAGATATTATCGAAATCCCACAGAAGCACATTTGTGATGGCGATATAGTTAATGCCGTTTTTGGAGAAAAAATTACTGCAGATACTGTTTACAACTTTGCTAAAAAGGTTTTGCTCAAAAAATGCACATGTTGACAAGATAAATGAGGCTGTTCTAAATATTTTAGAAGGTGAGACAATTACTTATTTAAATTCAGACTCCATTCATGACTCCAATGATGAGGAACATCAGTTATATCCTGTAGAATTCCTTCATGAACAAACTCCAACTGGCATGCCTTGCCATAAACTGCATTTAAAAATTGGAGCCATAATTATTCTACTTAGGAATTTAAATACCAAGCGAGGTTTATGTAACGGAACTTGCTTAATAGTGAAAGACCTGAAAACTAACCTCATTATTACTCAAGTAATCACTGGGTCAACTGCAGGGAGTACTGTTTTTTTTTTATTATATCATTTTTATTGACGACCAAAATATACAAGTGACAATAGATGAAGAGAAAACATTGCGTTACAAGTGTGTTCCAATAAACTGATGTACATCAACATAGTCCAACTGGCCATCTATAATTTTACTTTTCATAGTATACCCATCTAACCTCCCCCCATCCCACCTCCCACCCGCCCTCCTCCCCGCGAGCTTACCCATTCAAGATTCTACTACGAGCCATGGGGGTCAGGGTATCCCAAAACAGTAACCAACATTGTAACAGACGATCTCCCTTTGGGGATGCTAAGTCATTTATTTCCCTACGTTCTAAGGCACCTAGGGAAATCATAAGGGATCGCCATCGTGGTACCGAAGGTGGTTCCGATGAGATCCAATTCAATAGAATCGTTTTCTTTCCCATAGCAGTCGCCCTGCGTAAGAATGGTAACATGCCCTTTCTTCGGTTCCCTCTCACCTTATATTTATCAAACAAGAGAGTGGGTAAGGGGCACCACTGCAACCCCCAGACAGTCGAGACAAGTGCACAAAGCTGTGTCCAGAAGGCACGGACCGGAGGGCACAACCAGAACATGTGTCCCAAATGCGCCCCAGCTCCCGCACACTTAGGGCAGTCGTCCAAAGGTCTCAGGGCAGCTCTGAACGCTCTATGTGGTGAAATATATATTCTCATATTAAATTTATATTGAGATTCCTGTAGTGTCGCATCTTTAAAGGTCTTATATCCAATTGCCAAATTAGCCTGTACCATCACGCCAGTAATAGGACAGCCCAACTCTCTAGTCCAGGCCCCAGCGATCTGGTCATATGGTATCTCCGGGCAAAGCTCTTTGAGTTTGAAATGGTAAAATTTAAGAGGAACCGAAAGCTGCGCCTCCAAATCTAGCAAGTCTGTGATTTGTCTCCGTCTCTGTGAGGTCAGCGAAGTTCGGGGGAGGGAGGCAATGTAATGACTCAGTTGTAAGTAGGAAAGGGCAGCCTGCGCAGGAAGTCCAACATTCTCACACAAGTCTGTGAAGGACTTACATTTGCCTTCTTTTGTTAATACTTGAAACAGGAATATTGTCCCCCCCTCCCTCCATGTCTGAAAAGTCTCAGTATCCGTGCCCACTGGAAAATCCGCATTGCCACCAATCGGTAGTAAGGGGGAAGAGTGGCACTCAAACCCTCCAGTTTTGCCCAGCCATCGCCATGTACGTCTCAGTGGCGCAAAAAGAGGGGCGTATCCTTTGGCAGTAGGTGCTTTGCCCGTTGGTGCATGCAACCAATAGCTAAAGTGATACTTGCTCACCAGTTTAGTTTCAGGAATAGGAAAAGAAAAATAGGATGTGCCCCTAAACCAATCTGTAAGGTGTCTCATGCAGCCCGCCACTGACATACGTTGAATACTGTGTACACCTAGCCCTCCCTTATGTCTTGGAAGATACGTCTGTTTTAATGTAGCCCTGGGCCTTTTCCCGTTCCATAGATATCTAGCTAAGAGCCTATGTAGTTTCCGCTCATCTTTGTGTAAGAAGAAGAGAGACAGTACCTGGACCACGTACAACCATTTAGGAACCAAGACCATATTGTACAACGCTACGCGCCCCCACAAAGACAGGGGAAGGCGCTGCCACATTTCTAAGGTATGCTGTGTCTCTTTCCACAAGGGGGCCAAGTTGATTTTGTAAAGTTGCGTAAGTGATGCTGGCAATTTAATCCCCAAGTAAACCAGGTGATCAGTGGTCCACTTCAACGGGAACCTTCCCCCCCAGCGTTCCCGCACTGAGAGGGGTACCGGCAGCGCCTCAGATTTCTGTGAGTTGAGTTGGAACCCCGAGTAGTATCCAAACTCTGCTATGTGGTCTAAAGCTATTTTCAGCGATGTCTGAGGATGTGTCAACACTAGAGGAGAATGTCGTCCGCATAAGCCAATACTTTAACATGAAGCTGTGGCAGCTGAACTCCCCCCACTTCTGGATCTTTTATGATGTTGCGCAACAGGGGCTCCAAATAAATCAAAAACAGGAGTGGGGATAGGGGACAACCCTGTCTTGTGCCCCGTCTTACCAAAAAACGTGGAGTACACACTCCATTCACTAGGACTCTGGCCCCAGGATCAGTATATAATGTATCTATGGCATGTAAATACCACCCTGACAACCCTATGTATTTAAGTGTCTGGAAGAGGTAGTCCCAATTTACTTGGTCAAATGCTTTAGTAGCGTCCAGGCCTGCCAACAATAATGGGTGACCCGTAGCTTCAGCGTGCGCCACCGCCATCAAGGCCCTACGGACGTTTAGACCTGGGTGCCTCCCTCGCACAAACCCCACCTGGTGGTCTCCCACTAAGGCCGGAAGATGTATGGCCAGCCTATCAGCAAGGACTTTAGCTAGAATTTTTACATCTACATTGAGAAGGGATATTGGCCGGTAAGACCCTGGCAAGTCAGTTGGCTTACCCGGCTTCGGGATAAGAACAATTAAAGCGTCATTCGAGTCCCTGGGCAGCCTCCCCACTGCCACCGCTGTCTCAAGGTGAAGCGTCAGAGGGACACTCAGTTGGGTCGACAGTAATTTATAATATTCTGTAGAGAACCCATCCAGGCCCGGAGATTTTCCCAAAGATAAACCCTTGATCGTTTGTTGAATCTCCCGGGCCTGGAGGGGAGCATTCAACTGATCTCTAACTGCGGGGGGCAGCACCGGGAGGCCTGCATCTCTCAAATAATCATCTAATTGTGGTCCCCCCTGCTGCGCTTCCGGTTGGTACACTCGGGAAAAATAATCTCGAAATATAGTCAATATATCTTTAGGGCAAGATTTACGGGAGCCATCAGGTGCTAACACTGTAGAGATGAATGTCTTCTCTGACCAAGCCTTTGCGACTTTAGCTAGCAATTTCCCAGGTCTGTTACCCAATTTGAAATAGTGATATTTACGACTAAAAGCTTCTTAGCACGTTCGTGGAGTAGTGAGTCTAGAGCCACTTGTGCCGCAATCACACTATCATAATTTGTCTGGGTTCTACAGCGTATGTGTGCACGTTTGGCTTGTTGGTATTTTCGCTCTAGTAAAAGTATACCTTGGGAGATCTTTTTATGTCTTGCACTTAAGTAACTAATAATTTCCCCTCTCATGACTGCTTTAGAGGTTTCCCAGAATAATGTCGGATTATCTTTATGGGCTACATTATCAGATTCAAACAAGTTCCATTTTTGTACTAGAAAATTGCCAAAGTCTCTATCCCCAGCTAAGTAGGATGGAAACCTCCAGGACTTAAATCTGTCCACATTGTGTCCCAGTGCTATGTCGGCCCAAACTGGAGTGTGATCTGAGATCGCCATAGGTGCCATGTCTGTATTAATTACCCGAGAAAAAAGCGATGTGGAAACCAAAAGGTAGTCTATACGGGACCAGGTTTTATGGGCCTTCGACAGGTGAGTATAATCCCGCCTCTGTGGGAATAGTAACCTCCAGGGGTCCACTAGGTCCATTAATTTGCAAAGATAAGGTAATCCTTTGCTGCGGGGTAGTGCACTCCATGCCCCAACTGTCGAGCGGTCAAGGTCCGGATCAAGCACCTGGTTAAAATCTCCCGCTACAATCCAAGGGGCCGTATCATATTTAAGACCTAGATTTATCAGAGTCTGGAAAAAGTCTGCGTCATAACCATTTGGCCCATAGACAGCACATAGGTAGTATTCCTGTCCCATAATGTTAAGATGGAGCAGGACATATCTTCCCTTTGGGTCTTGTCCTATTAATTTAGAAGTACATGGGAGCCCTCTCCTAATCAGTATGGCCACTCCTCCCCACCTAGCTCCGGAAGAGGAGTAATAACACTCCCCCACCCATTGTTGGCGCAGCTTTCGGTGTTCCTCATCTGAGAGTTTAGTCTCTTGTAGGCAGACTATGGAAGCCTTTAGGCGCTTCAGGTGTGCTAAAATTTTGGATCTCTTAATTGGAGAAGTAATCCCAGCCACATTCCAGGTCACTAATCTTAAAGGTTCAGTCAGGACAATCCCCCAAAATTACCAAATTAACATATAACAAAGCGAACATAATGCCCCGGTTGCCCAGCCCCAACCAAAGGCACCTTATATCAAACAACACAGAGATATACCATGTTTTACCTAAACCCACAGCTCGTCTTTGTTCCCCATCATCATTCTGCTCGCCCCTACTTCTATTCCCTCCCACCCCACCCCTCTTTATCGCCCCCCCTGCCCTCCCCCCATCTGCCCCCCACTAACCGTCTGGCCTATCTTACCCACTTCACTCCGTTCCAGTGAGTACAGAAGGCAGAGGTCTAGATGCCATAGGAACCCCGCCCTTCTTTCAATTTAAGAATGTTACATAGATAGTGTCTCACATATCCCAGAAAACCGCAAAGCTCACAGTACAGGATAGGTGGATATCTTCCTCGTCCGGCCCATTCCTGAACCGTTCTGCCATGTGTCTCCGGTCTGCCATCTTGTTCACCATTCAACTCAGTCTCACTCTTTTGTCACAGTCAATTGTCATCTTTAACAATCCAACAGAAACTTTCTGGAACTCAATCAAATTAGGAATCCAACCGGTAACCGCCAACCACGTACACCATCCACATACTGCATGGTCAAACCATCTAATGAATAGATTAGGGATTCCCCCAGGATCAGGTCTGATGATGATTTAACCACTCCGCTACAGCTTCTGGTGTAGTATAAGCTGTCCAGGTTCCGTTCTCCAGGATTTTCAGCGTTGCTGGATATTGCAGAGTGAATTTAAACTTTTTTTCCACCAGGCAGGTGCAAACCGTGGAAAAAGCTCGTCGTTGCGCTGCCAAGGCCGCAGAGTAATCCTGAAAGATACGAATTAAAGTCCCATCATACTTTGTAGTTTCCCTGCAGTTTTTATACTGTCACAATATTGCCGCTTTTTGAGCATAACAGTGAAATTTTGCTATCACCACTCTGGGCCTCGATTCTCTTGTTGGTCTAGGTCCTACGCGATGTGCCCGTTCAATTCGGATCGCTCGGCCTTCACCTGCCTCTGGGAAGTGCGCCTGCAGCCATGTCTCCAATGTACGTTTTAAATCCTTATCTGCCAAAGATTCTGCAAACCCCACAAATCTAAGATTATCGCGGCGCGAGCGATTTTCCAAATCTTCTACTCGCTGCACGTTCTCCTGGACCAGGCGTTGTAGTCTTTCTAGCTCCCCCGAGTTATTTTGTTGACCATCTTCTACCTCCGCAACCCGAGCCTCCAGCTCCCCGGCCCGACGTGAGAGTTCCGTCGTGAGCGCCGACAGACCCGTTATCTGGGCAGAGAGTTGATCGAATTGGGGGGCCAGTGCACCCACCACTGCTTCTGTGAGTTCTGGCAGCGTGAAATCAGAGGCCGGGCGGGAGGGTGAATTCGCCGGCGAGGCGGCCGCCATCTTGGATTCGCCAAGTCTCGGTTTCTCTTCTTTTTTCTTAGTGTTTCTTCCGGTTTGCGCCATCGCCAATCTTGTTAAATATTTGTCCATACACTGGGGGAGCGAATGTGCCCTAGATTATCAATCCTCTGGGGTCGGAGACACCTTTAAAGTTCAGTTTTCGGGCAAGGTTCCCAGCAGCAGAAAGTTCCACGTCCTTCCTAGCTCACAGCATCACGTGACCCTAGGGAGTACTGTTTTTATCCCACGTAATAACACCATCTAACACTGACCTCCCATTTACATTACGTCGAAAACAATTTCCTGTGAAATTGGCTTTTGCAATGATAATTAACAAGTCACAAGGACAAACATTTGAAAAAGTTGGCATTTTCCTCCCAGAACCAGTGTTTACACATGGGCAACTGTATGTAGCATTTTCAAGAGTTCGAAACTCTTCTGATGCAATTGTAAAAGTCATAGATGGTCCTGAACAAGGAAAGCTTTTCCCTCAATGTAACAAAGTTTTCACAAAAAATATTGTTTATAAAGAAATCTTGCAAATGTAAATAAGCATTATATTTCTAGTCTAAATATTTTTATTGTTTTTTGTTACAAAAGAGAGGGCAACAACAAGCAACAATGCTGATCTAATACATAGTGTAGTAAAGTACAAGTATTCAGGTACATTAACAAGAGATTATGGGAGAGAAAGAGATGAGAAGGAGAGAGATAAAAAAAAAAGGTGTATATTAGTTGAGGATATATTTAGCATACAGAATAGTTCATGCATATAACACAAATACAAAGTAGTTTCCAACAGAAACATTGCTCATCTTACTGTTGAGAGATATGACACTAGCACAGACCATTTTTTTTTTTATATCTGACAAAGCGTGGTGATTTTTTAGCCAGATATATTTCAAATTTGTAAGTTTGGAGCAACAAATTCCACCATTCCTGATGAGAAGCTAGATGCAGAGTTTTCCATTGTGAGATAACTACTTTCATAGCTAAAGAAAGCATAGTATTGACAAGCATAGATTCATCAGGACTTAGCATATTCTTAAAACATTGACCCTTGCTTCCCAGCATCTACATAGGCCAGCACATTTAACAGAGAATTCACTTATGAGGAAAGCGTAGATATGAGATGAGATATGCCCTGTGGAATGTAACTTCTTAGCTAATTTGAAGATGTCGGGAGAACAATGTACCATGCGGGATATCATCTTGCTTTTTTTCAACATGGTACTAATCTGTAACCATTGGAAGAATTGAGAGTCCATTAAATAAAATTCAGTTTGCACGGCAGAAAAGGTTTTCCAGCCATGGTTGCCTGAGTCAATAAAAGTGCTAAGATCCCATATCTGACCAAGAGACTTGTTTTTTGTTAATTAAATATTTAGAGTTCCATATTGGCATACGTGTGGTAGAGGACCAGGGAATGTCTAATTGTTTATCAAGAGCTAACAACAGTTTATGAGTGGTGTTAATAATGGGATTAGAAGCATACCAGCTAAATAAGGATGTACCAATGGGTCAATATGGACTGTTCCAGTATCATCCTAGACAAAGTATTAATAGTAACAAACCAGTCCAAACCTTGACGAATAGTAAACGCTTTATGATAGGTTAAAAGATCAGGAAATTTTACCCCGCCTTGTAATTTTGATAATTTTAGCTTACCTAAGGAGATTCTAGGTGACTTAAAGTTCCACAGGAAACTAGAGAGCATTTTTTCCAACTTTTTGTAAAAAGTGCTAGAGAAGAGGAGGGGGATCATGCTTAAAGCATATGTGATTTTAGGTACTATCATCATTTTGATAGTGTCAAGTCTGCCCCACCAAGTTAAATTAAGCAGGGACCAGGACGAAAATGAAGTTTCAGTCTTGTCTATTATGTTATCTGAATTGATTTTGATAGTGGTGGGGAGATCCGTATCAAAAAAGACACCTAAATATTTTATGGAGGAAACTACCCATTTAAGGGTACCCCCTGGGATAGTGAAGGGGGTGCAAGCATCGTTTAGAAGCATCAGCTCAGTTTTGACCCAATTAATTTTATAGCTAGATAATTTTGAAAAACAGGAGATTAATTAATGCATCCATGGAGGCCTGGGGCTTAGCAAGATATAGCATGATGTCCGCATAAGCCGAAAGCTTGAACTCATTGCTACCTATGAGGACACCAGCAATCTCATTTGAATTTCAAATAGCTGTCAGGAGGGGTTCCAGCGCTAAATTAAATAGCAAAGGTGACACAGGGCAGCCTTGCTTAGTGCCTCTGTGCAGTATGAGTGGAGCAGAGAGCTCGCCATTGGCGGCAATGTGTGCAGTCGGCGTAGAGTACAAGAGGTGCAACATATGTATAAAGAAGTCTGGAAAACCAAAATGCTTAAGCACAATGAATAGGTATTTCCATTCCACCCGGTCAAAGGCTTTTTCGACATCTAGAGAAACAGACAAGATAGGTTGAGCCATAGACCGAGCGGAGTGGATAAGGTGACACCATATCTGGACTTAACAAACCCAGCTTGATCTCTATGTATAAGAGATTGTATGATGTTGTCCAGCCTGCAACATAATATTTTTGCAAAGATTTTGTAATCTGCGTTTAACAATGAAATTGGTCTATAGTTATGCACTGATGTGCAGTCTCTGTTGGCATCTAAAAAATGTCCTGCAAAAGTTGAATTTAGTAGATCTTGGTAATAGAGGTTGTAAAACAAGGGTCAGAAATGACTTATATAACTCAGCTGGGAGACCATCAGGTCCAGGCATCTTTGATGAAGATAGCCTCTTGATTGCAGAGAGTTTGTCCTGGGAAATGGGTCGACTGAGCTGGCATGCTTGTTGCTCAGAGAGGCAGGGGAGATTCAGTGAGGAGAGAAAGGTAGAGATTTCAGAATCAGAAGCTGCACACTCAGAGGAGTACAACAATGTGTAGAATAATTCAAAGGCTTCTAATATTTGAGAAGATGAAGTCAAGGTCGTTCCAGTAGGTGAGACAATTGTGGCTATGCGCTGTTTCGTTCTTTTGCCTTTTTTTTTCTTGTTACATTTGTACCCCGCGCTTTCCCACTCATGGCAGGCTCAATGCGGCTTACATGGGGCAATGGAGGGTTAAGTGAGTTGCCCAGAGTCACAAGGAGCTGCCTGTGCCGGGAATCGAACTCAGTTCCTCAGTTCCCCAGGACCAAAGTCTACCACCCTAACCACTAGGCCACTCCTCCAGTAATTTACCAGCTTTATTGGCTCCTGCATAATACGTGGCACTTTGCTGAAAGGCGATGGCGTTGGCAACAGTGGACAGAATCAAATTGTATTGCATTTTAAGGTATCTGAGTTTTTGAAGCGTGGATTTTGATGAGGATGCATATGAAGTCATTTCAAGTTGACGAATTTCTTCTTCAAGCTTAACAGCTTTGGCATTGTTGGTTTTGCGAAGATGAGATGTGTAGCTAATTACTTCACCTCGGAACCAAGACTTGTACGCTTCCCATATTATGTATGATGGCACAGAGTCGTTATTAGCAGCAAAAAATTCAGCTGACTTTTCAGCGATGTGCTGCTGAAAAGTGGAGTCTGAGAGCAAAGAGGAATTAAGCCTCCAAAAGGAACAGTTTGCTTTGCCAAGGGACCAATTAAAATCACAGGATATAGCTGCATGGTCAGAGATTGATATTTCATGCACCTGTGCATCAAGCATAGGAATCAAGTCTTTGGTACTACTACTAATAACATTTGTATAGCGCTACCAGGCGTACGCAGCGCTGAACATGAGACACACAGAGACAGTCCCTGCTCAAAGAGCTTACAATCTAGGTAAAAACAGACAGACAAGACATTTACGGGCAAGGGAATTACTGGTAAAGAGGAGCAGGAGAGAAGGAGGGCAAATGAGTAGGGTTAGGAGCCAAAGGCAATAGTGAAAAGGTGGGTTTTCAGCATAGATTTAAAAACAGGTAGAGATGGAGCTAGATATATGGGCTCAGGAAGTCAGTTTCAGGCATAAGGTTCCGCAAGACAAAAGGAACGAAGTCTGGAGTTAGCGGTGGAGGAGAAGGGGGACGATAAGAGAGATTTGTTCAGAGAGTAGAGTTCATGGGGAGGAATGTAGGGAGAGATGAGAGGTAGTGAGGGGTCATAGAGTGGATGTATTTAAAGGTCAGCAAGAGGAATTTGAACTGAATACGGAAGCGGACAGGGAGCCAGTGAAGTGACTTGAGGAGTGGGCTAGTGTGGGCATAACGATTATGGCGGAAAATAAGTCGTGCTGCAGAATTCTGGACAGACTGGAGAGGAGAGAGATGGCTGAGCAGAAGACCAGTGAGAAGCAAATTGCAATAGTCTAAGCGAGAAGTAACAAGGGCGTGGATAAGGGCTCTGGTGGCGTGTTCAGAAAGGAAAGGGCGATGTTGTAGATAAAGAAGCGACAGGTTTTGGCGATTTGTTGAATATGGGCAGAGAAGGAGAGAGAGGAATCGAAGATGACTCCAAGGTTACGAGCCGAGGAGACGAGGATATGAGAGCCATTGATGGAGATAGAGAATGGGGGAATAGGGGAGGAGGGTTTAGGGGAAAAGATGAGAAGTTCGGTTTTAGGCATGTTTAATTTAAGGTACCTAGTATATAGTCAGTTCTTGAGTATGTGTGGTGTGGGGCAGAGAAGGAGTATTCTCTAGAAGGTTGGGTAAATTAACCTCCATTAGTCAGACCATCCATTGGACTGCAAAAGAATATTTAATTAGGACCGGACTTTGAGTTTAGTGGGTCTGCAATTTGAAGACCTGTCTAGGCAAGGGTCAATTGGGAAATTGCAATCACCTCCGATAATAGTGTGGCAGTTAAGAGCACTGGGTCCAGCAGCGTTGATGCCATGAAAAAAGCTGGGTTCATCGACATTCGGGGCATAGACATTGATTAGTTTGCTCTCCAGAGTGCCTTCCAGCCACAACCACCTACCAGCGTTATCATTGGCCTGGGAAACAAGCTGGAAGGGCAAAGACTTTCCATTCTTGCGGCCAGTAGCTGGGCTAGCAAAGCATTGATCAAACCAGTTACCGGCAAGTTTAGAACCTTCTTGCGCATCCAGGTGAGACTCTTGCAGGAAACGGATATCGGACTTTTTCCTTTTCAGGTATAGCAGGAGCTTCCTACGCTTGATGGGATTGGTAATCCCTTTAATATTGAGGGATAATATACGAAGCTTCAGCATTTATACTAAATAAGCTCTTCTTCCAGGCGAGCGGTGCGGCGGAAAACTGCATGGAGGTAAGCTGACAAGCAACGAACAGATAGAGAATCTTCAACAGTGACAAAAAACTCAGCGGGCGTATCACTTTAAATAATAAAGTATGTGAAAAAAAAGCAAAAGAAGACGATAGTATCCATTTACTCCGGAGTGGAGAAATGTGAGAGACAACTGCGGGGCACATGTGCCAGATCATACACAGCGAGAGCGTAAGCCAGCTTAAACAGTAAAAAAAAGAGAAAAAAAAGAGAAAACAGCAACACGTGAGTTAACTTGAGTTGTTACAATCAAGCACCTTTCCCCATGAAGTCGGAAAGCCCCTTGTCCAACAGTTTTTGTAATTCAGCAGGGTCATTATAGTGACTGGTATTATTTTGAAAAGTAACTCTCATGACTGCAGGGTACAACAGACCATATTGAGCGCCGAGAGCTTTGAGTTTGGGGCGCATATCAAGGAACAGTTTCCGTTTCTTAGCCGTCGACTTGGAGGACTCTGGCAGTAAAAAGATTTTTGCTCCAGCAAACATCAAAGGAGATAGCGAGTGAATGGCACTCATTAGGGGAACATCAGCTGATCGTGCCTGAGAAACTTAACAATTATGGGCCGTGGATAGTTTTTTCCAGGAACCGGCTTCAGTGCGATATAGTAAGCACGCTCAATTTGAAGGCTGGTGTCAGTTGGTAAAGCAGCAATCTGTACAAGGAACGAGCTTAAAAACTGAACTATATCCTTTCCTTCAGACTGCTCAGGTACCCCTAATATACGAATATTGTTCCGTCTCAGCTGATTGGACAGATCTTCAAGTTCCTGCTGCATAATGTCGATTTTATTCATCTTCCGGCACATCTCCTGATGAAGATTGTCGTGGGCAGACAAACGATCTTACAGAAAACTAATTCTGGCATTGAACTGGGTTAGTTGGGTGTTAATAGTGGCTAAGTCTGCCTTGATTTCAGCGGTGACTTCAAGGTTTTGCTGTATTAAAACGCTCATCGCTTTGATGCCGTCCGCAATGAGTTCTATTCTGTCAGTTGGTAATGGCGACTGCACAGCCTTCTCAGACGCTGAGAAGTCTGTTTTGTTCCTCTTAGAGACGGGCTGTCATTCCTAGCAGACTTTGATGCCATCCTGCTGAGCTCGGAAAAAAAAAGAAAGCTACGTTGCTCTTTAGCGATATTAGAAAAAGCTGGCAGGAGAGAAGACTCTGTCCATACTGGTCGAGGTCACGTGCCAAGCTCCACAAGCATTATATTTCTAATAAAAAAATTTTAATTTCTGTGTACTCTTTAGCTTTTTGGAAATATACTATAAATAAAAATTAAAAACAAAACACAAAGATTAAAAAAAAAGAAAACAATCCACATGTCATACCCCTGGACCATATTACTCATTATACACCCTTCCCTATTATTCTTTATCATCACAGCACATTCTTCCTAACCGTTCCCTTAAAAACATAATCGCCATTAGATGATAAACATGCTAGCGCCCATTTCATTGGTTTGAGAAACAGGCCTTTTTTTTTACTAGTTATATAAATTACATATATGGACTTCCGGCGGAGCCGAGCGGGAAGATGGCCGCTCGATAGAGGGCTCCGCGACGCCGCGCGAGAGATCTCCTCCTCTCCCCGCCGGCTGGGGCTCGCCCACGACAGACACAGATACATAAAGACCCGGAGAGCACGGAGACACGCACGGGTTCCAGTAGAAGTGCCCCGCGGTGTCGGAGCTGAAGTTTAATCGCACCGCATGCGCTCTGATACAAGATGGCGGCCGGAAGAATCACAGAGCGGGCGGAGAAGTGAGCGGCGACGCTGGAAAACAGCGACTGGCGGCTTGGTGAGGAAGGAACCCAGAGATAAGGAAGATCGATCAATGTAGGGGAGCCCGAGAGACATTTCTTACCTACTGCTCCTTCCCCCCGATTTAATGAGGGCGTCAGCCTGGTCCCGCAAAATGCCCATTGCCAGAAAGGGAAACAAGCCAAGCCTAGTGCTATAGCGCTGAAATGGCACAACAGTGACTCGGGTAAATTAAAGAACTTGCTGTAACAGCCACTCGGAATTGCACAGATAATCCAACTACGTATAAAGGTGAAAAGGGAAAAAAAAAAAAAAAAAAAAAAAACTGTGCTCAGTTTGATTATACAATAAATGCTGGACAAAGAATCAAATCAAAGAGTGGGTCACCCTGTTCGTAATATTCAAACTGTCCAGGAAGGCGGAGTAGCAGTGAAAGAAAAAGTGCTAGCTACATAGTACAGGTGCACAAAGTACACCACAGAGCGAAACACAGACTGCATGGAGCAATACCTGAAGCCTAAGTCTGCTGGCACAACCCGAAGCGGCACCAAATACGACAAAGGGAAGCATACGCCTTCACCCACAGGAGCACATATGGCTGAAGGTAAACTTGATAAACTTGGGGACTTTTCTGAAAAGCAACTGGCCCAAATCACTATGGCAGTGAGCGCTGCACTTAACCCCAGATTTGACCTGTTAGAGCGTCAAATGAGCAATATGGAAGCTAATATGTCAGATACAGTGAAGAGGCTGGGAGAAGCGGAAAACAGAATATCTGTTTTGGAAGATACCAGAGCACAGAGCACCCAAGATGTAGCCCGGATGATAGAACAACTTAAGGCGCAGCAAGACAAGATCGAAGATATGGAGAACAGAGCAAGAAGATGTAACCTGCGCATTGTGGGCCTGCCAGAGGCAATCCCAGAGAAAACATTGGGGCACGTTTTGGAGCAATGGCTCAAAAAAGAACTGGCTCTGTCTGATAGTTACGGCGAACTGTGTATTGAAAGGGCTCACAGGCTAGGACGGTGGCAGCAAGGACAGCAAAGACCCAGATTGGTGATAATCAAGGTCCACAACTACTTGCATAAAGAAGAAATCATGAGGGGCTTCCGCTTAAGAAGAGACACTCTGAACTATGATGGAAACCAGATAAGAATATTTCAAGATTACTCTGCTGGAGTGCAAGAACAAAGACGCAGATTTCACCCGATCTGCGCGACATTAGTCAACAGGAAAGCAAGATTTTTGCTTCTTTACCCAGCTGTTTTAAAGATCCAGCATGAAAACAAGTGGCGCTCCTTCCAGTCAGTGCAAGCAGCCCAACAGTTTATAGACACTGAATTGAAGGCGCCTGACGATGCGCCAACTTGACTGTGAGAGCAGGAAATTCCTGTTGGTGAACCGCGTAATCTTTGCAAGTATGAGGGAAACTATGATGATGTGATTCACTAAGGTTGTATGAGATACTTGTTGGTGTTACACAGTTCAATTGTTAATATGATATCTGTTTGCCCGATAAGCCTAATAATGGAGGAAGTTTACATACTCAAGGGCCATTTCAGAACTGATCTAATCTTGAAAAGGGGGGGAATTGATGCCAGTACGGAGGGGAGGGATTGAGGGGAGAGGGGAAACCTCAGAGCGGCAATGTGACACCTGGAAGTAGAGAAATAATGGTAAGGGTTGGAAGGGAGGGGGGCCTAGGTAAGGGGGGGAGGGGGGGACAGAGACCCAGGAAGTCTCAGTGTTTCAAGAGGGGAGGGTGCTTCAGAGCTAAAAGAATTGGGTTTCACACACGGGCTAAGGGAAAAGAAGGAATATATAGGAATGGTGTGCTTGTGGGGTGCGGAACATATAGGAAGCCTCTGGGGAAGGGCTGGGACCCAGGGGCTAAATTATTAGAGGATAACTATTGGAAAATAGCAAACCCGCATAATTGCACACTGTAAAATAGTCACTTGGAATGTGGGTGGCATTACGTCCCCCATGAAAAGGAAAAAAATTTTGGCACATCTAAAACATCTCAATGCAGACATAGCATGCTTGCAGGAAACAAAGTTGACGGCAGCAGAACATGACAAACTTAAACAGGGGTGGATAGGACAGGTGATACATGCATCCTCAGATGGGCGGAGGGGAGGAGTGGCAATATGTATTCATCGCCGACTGGCCTGTAAGGCAGAGGAGATCTTTCATGATCCTAAAGGAAGATTCCTCTTGGTTAAGCTATGGTTACAAGGGAGGGAGTTATATCTCTTGAATGTTTATGCACCTACCCCACCAGACAGTTCCTTCTTCCCAGAGTTGTTGAGGAGGCTGATACCATTTGAAGATAAACACTTGATTGTAACAGGGGATATGAATATATCCCTAGACCCCAGGATGGATTACTCAGGCGAGGATGGTAAGGGAACGGAAGGCAGGAGGGGATCACTGATGTTAAGTGAGTTTGCTAACTCTCTCTCTGTAGTGGACACATGGCGTAATTTACACCCGGATCAAAGGGACTATACACACAGGTCCAGGGCCCATGGGACATGGGGTAGATTAGACTACATATTTATTTCAGCAACCGTGTTCCATTGTGTACGGGACACGAAAATAGAGGAGGTTTTGATATCTGATCATGCCCCTGTCTGGCTGGAGCTGGAAGCCCCAGGAGGCTATCAGCTGTCAAGACGGTGGAGGTTCCCTGGCCACTTGATAAAGGATAAATCTTTTCAAAAATTCTTAGTGAAAAAGTGGGAAGAGTATGAATTGTTCAATAAAGACCACAAATCGAACCCACAGTTGTTTTGGTGTACGGGAAAGGCGGTGCTGCGGGGGGATCTGATAGCATTTGTAGCAAGTAAACGGAAAAAGAATGCAGCTAGCCTTTTACAGTTGAATAGGCGACTGCGGAATGCCAGGCGGCAGTATATAGGCCGAAGGTCCATGGCCACTAAAGAGGCTTATCTGTCTCTGCAGGCCGCAGTAAACTCCCTATTGCAGGAAAAAGCATTACAGAACAGAACTTTCCAAAAATACAAGTTCCATCGTTTTGGAAACAGAGCAGGGGGTATGCTGGCCCGGTTAGTTCGGAAGCGGGAAGGAAATAGAACAATATCGGCCTTGAAAGAAAAGACAAGTGGCGTTACTAATAACCCAGATAGGATCCTCCAAATATTACAAGAACATTTTAGTGACCTTTATGGGGCCAGTCGGCCAGCCATGGAGGGCCATATGAATGACTTTCTCAGTAGGGCAAAAATGCCAAAGCTGGGAGAGTCTGAAATAGCAGGTTTAGAGGCCCCTATTCAACTTAAAGAACTGTCTGACGCAATAAAAGGGCTAAAGTCTTTCTCGGCTCCCGGAATGGATGGGTATTCAGGAGAATTTTATAAAATGCTCATGCCCCAGTTGCTAGGACCATTATTTGAATATCATCAGGCGGTAATTCAAGAGGGCAGGTTCCCCATACATGAAAACACTGCTTCCATATCATTACTGTTGAAGCCGGGGAAATGTGGGGAGGAACCCGAGTCTTATAGGCCTATCTCATTGATTAATGTCGATATTAAACTGCTTGCAAAGATTTTGGCCACACGGCTCAATGTATACCTTCCAAATGTGATTGCACCTACACAAGTGGGATTCATCCCTAAACGGCACTCGGTCACACATATTCGAAGGGTCCTCCTAGCAATGGCAAAGTGCCGGCATGAGGAGACCCCAGGAATACTGGTGAGCCTCGATGCCTCAAAGGCTTTTGACAGGGTCGAATGGACCTTTTTATTTTATGTTTTAGACTGGATTGGAATCCCAGCAGAAATGAAGAGAACCATAAAGGCCCTATATTTCGGTATGAAAGCCCATGTCACAGCAAACGGGGGGATCTCAGAGGGATTTCCAATAAGCAGGGGAACACGTCAGGGCTGCCCTCTCTCCCCACTTTTGTTTGACCTTACACTAGAACCCCTACTACGACATCTAAATTCAGACCCGGGAATTAGGGGGGTGAGATTAGGGGAGCAGGAAGTTCGAGCTTTAGCTTATGCTGACGACGTCCTGCTGGTATTAACTAACCCACAGGAATCCTTCCAGACTGCCTTGGCGTTGATTCAGGAATATGGGCAGTTATCAGGGTTTGGCCTTAACCTCTCAAAATCGTGCGCGATGTCCATGGATAGTGACATAAAATTTAATTGGCAAGGAGAGGCTTTACTGAGATGGGAGACAACCAAAATGAAATATTTAGGAGTGTATATAACCAGAGATGGGGCCTCTCTGTATAGGGAAAACATAGGTCCACTGATAGAGATGACTAAAAATAAGTTGCTTATGTGGAGGGAATTACCACTTACAATATGGGGAAGAATAGCGCTGTTTAATATGATGGTAGCTCCCAAGTGGCTATACGTCTTCCAACAATTACCACTGTTTCTGAAGCGAAAAGATGAAAAGTCCTTACAACGCTTATTGCAAAAGTACCTCTGGCAGGGGAAGAAGCCGAGAATTCCATACTACCTGATGACAAGCCCAAGGGAGGGGGGCGGCATGGGACTTATGAACATTAAGTTCTTGACAATCGCAAGTTCCATGAGGCACATAAATGACTGGTATCGAGGGACATCTGAGTTTTCCATTACACCAGTGGAGACGATGATGTTCCCAAACATACATTTTAGTCACCTGCTCCATACTGGAATGCCAATGCCTAGTGGAGCATTCAAGAGACATCCCCTACTGAGGCCCCTAAGGGAAACATGGAGATGGGTGTGCAGACGTTATCATTTCTCGGCCCGAACGTCCCCCTGGTTGTCCATATGTGATAACCCAGCGTTCCCTCCAGGTCAAGGGGTTAGCATCTTTAATAGGTGGGCAAAAAAGGGGATAGTATACCTGGCACACTTAGTTACGGATCAGGGACAAATTCTCTCATATCTAGAGCTTCAGAATCGATTTAAGATCCCACCGACGCACCACTTTGCATACCGTCAACTGAGTCACTATGTGGCTTCCCTGGAGTGGACTGATCTCACAGAGGATGTGGTTGAGGTTCTCTCCGAGGAGTTTACTTTAGGAGCGCAACTCTCAATACCATTGAGATTCCATCATCAACAATTGAAAGACACTACTGCAGAGCTAGATTTTAGACAGCTTGCACGAGATTGGTCAGGGGACTTGGGTTGTACTTTTACAGAGGAAGAATGTAGATTATATTTGAAAGCTATGTATAAGCAACGCCTTTCCATACCCCAGAGAGAGAGGTTATATAGATGGCTGTTGAGAACACACATATCTCCTTACAGAGCGCAAAGAGCAGGGTTTAATACTACGGGAACCTGCCCCAAATGTAATCAGGGAGCGGCCTCACTGGGGCATATGTTTTGGGGATGCCCATTGGTTGGAAAGTTCTGGAGGCAGATCATAGCGGGAATAGACCAATTATGGAATTGCACTTTCATACACGATCCCCTAATCTTATTTAACCGCTTTAAACTAACCACAGAGGCGACAGAGGGCTTTAAGGCATTTGCCAAGATGGCCATATATTTTGGAATAACCACAATACTACAATTTTGGAGGGCAAAAGAAATACCTCCCTTACAGGCCTGGCGAGCACAAATGGTGCGACAAATGAGAATAGACAGATGTGGGGTATCTGATCTGGAAAGCCCCGCAGGTCTCAAGTTCAAGGCTCAGTGGGAAATGCTTTGGATTACTCTCCCGATTAAGGCACAAGGCCTATTGTTGAACTTCTAAAGCCTAGGCAAGGTCTTATAGGCTTGCCAATAAATAGAGGGGCATTGGATAATGGTAAAGATGGCTCAGTATTTACTGAAAGACGGGCAAGCAATACACAAGGAGAGATGCCAATTCCTCAAATGTTGACTTTCTGTGTGTATTAAACTATAAATGCAGTTGACTTAGTAATGGAGCACAAGGGGGGGGGGGGGGGGGGGGGGGGAGGACAGGGCAAGGGAGGGAGGGACAGGGCAGGGAGGTTGGGTAGGGTACTCCTCAAGATTAATATAGTTAAATAACTTGTATATGACAAAGCTGAACAAAAGAGTTTATTCTGGAATAATTTAGCCAGCTGTTTGTTTAATGCTGATTTTGTTCCATTTATAATGTTAGCATGCGATAAGATTTAGGGAGTATTAAGGGTCCTTAGGTGGGAAGGAAGGGGAGAAAATGTAAATACTACACAGTAATATGGAAACTTGTTTCAGCCTGTTGGTTGGCTAATTTATGTATAATTTTATTGTTGACGAAGAAAGGTCTTATTTGTTTGTTACAACCAATAAAAATGATTTAAACATAAATTACATATATTGTGTCAAGGCTCTTTTCCCTGGCTATTACATATACATAGTTCTTTTGTTTTTTTTTTCTTATGGAGTACTTTTAATATTGTATATTTTGTATTTTATTATTTGTATCGTCTTACATGTTATTTTATATGTTTTTTTTTTAGATTCCTGAGGCAGGTCTGTGGCTGAAACAGAGATCTGTGTCAAGTCTGTAATAAAGACTCTCGTACTTAATCCAGCTGTCCCAGTCTCTAGAGTCATTGGTCCCCTTCTCTATTTGTTCCGTGGGATTTTGTGATTTCCCGTCCCTATCTTTTTTTTTCCATTTTAGAGCTGATCCAGCTTACCATCTTCACCCTCAGAGGATCCCAATCTCCTTAGTTTGCAGTGACCATTCTTTGCTTCGGTCTTCACCGAGGAAGATTTGGGTGGGATACCGGTGTTGGAAATGGTATTTCAAATGGACGATTCGGAGAAACTTACTGACTTCACGGTAAACCTGGAGGACGTAATGGGGCAGTTCGGCAAACTGAAGAGTAGCAAATCTCCTGGACCGGATGGTATTCATCCTAGAGTACTGATAGAACTGAAAAATGAGCTTGCGGAGCTACTGCTAGTGATATGCAACTTATCCTTAAAATCGAGCGTGGTACCGGAAGATTGGAGGGTGGCCAATGTAACATCGATTTTTAAAAAAGGCTCCAGGGGAGATCCGGGAAATTATAGACCGGTGAGTATGCCGTCAGTGCCGGGGAAAATGGTAGAGGCTATTATTAAAAAAAAAATTACAGAGCACATCCGAGGACATGGATTACTGAGACCGAGTCAGCACGGCTTTTGTGTGGGGAAATCTTGCCTGACCAATTTACTTCAATTCTTTGAAGGAGTAAACAAACATGTGGACAAAGGGGAACCGGTTGATATTGTGTATCTGGCTTTCCAAACGGCGTTTGACAAGGTACCTCATGAAAGGCTACAGAGGAAATTGGAGAGTCATGGGATAGGAGGAAATGTCCTATTGTGGATTAAAAACTGGTTGAAGGATAGGAAACAGAGAGTGGGGTTAAATGGGCAGTATTCACAATGGAGAAGGGTAGTTAGTGGGGTTCCTCAGGGGTCTGTGCTAGGACCGCTGCTTTTTAATATATTTACAAATGATTTAGAGATAGGAGTAACTAGCGAGGTAATTACATTTGCTGATGACACAAAGTTATTCAAAGTTGTTAAATCGCGACAGGATTGTGAAAAATTACAAGAGGCCCTTACGAGACTGGGAGACTGGGCGGCTAAGTGGCAGATGACGTTTAATGTGAGCAAGTGCAAGGTGATGCATGTGGGAAAAAAGAACCCGAATTATAGCTACGTAATGCAAGGTTCCACGTTAGGAGTTACAGACCAAGAAACCTTCTGCTCAGTGTGCTGCTGTGGCTAGGAAAGTGAATAGAATGTTGGGTATTATTAGGAAAGGTATGGAAAACAGGTGTGAGGATGTTATAATGCCGTTGTATCGCTCCATGGTGCGACCGCACCTTGAGTATTGTGTTCTATTCTAGTCGCCGCATCTCAAGAAAGATATAGTAGAATTGGAAAAGGTGCAGAGAAGGGCGACTAAAATGATAGCGGGGATGGGGCGACTTCCCTATGAAGAAAGATTAAGGAGGATAGGGCTATTCAGCTTGGAGAAGAGACGGCTGAGGGGAGACATGATAGAGGTATATAAAATAATGAGTGGAGTGGAACAGGTGGATGTGAAGCGCCTGTTCATGCTTTCGAAAAATACTAGGACTAGGGGGCATGCGATGAAACTACAGTGTAGTAAATTTAAAACAAATCGGAGAAAATGTTTCTTCACCCAACGTATAATTAAACTCTGGAATTCGTTGCCGGAGAAAGTGGTGAAGGCAGTTAGCTTAGCAGAGTTTAAAAAGGGGTTGGACAGTTTCCTAAAGGACAAGTCCATAAACCACTACTAAATGGACTTGGGAAAAATCCACAATTCCAGGAATAACATGTATAGAATGTTTGTACGTTTGGGAAGCTTGCCAGGTGCCCTTGGCCTGGATTGGCCGCTGTCGTGGACAGGACGCTGGGCTCGATGGACCCTTGGTCTTTTCCCAGTATGGCATTACTTATGTACTTATGTACTTATGACCATTGTTTTATGTTGAGGGAAGGGCTACTATCTAATTTCTGTTCTCATGTGTCACTTTGTCTTCTGTCCAATTTCTCCAGGAAGCTCAAACCTCCTTCAACATTTACTTCTGGGGAATTACTGAGGATTCTGTTTACAATATTTTAAAACTCTTGAAAAAAAATTGTATGTTTTGTCCTTGTACTATAATAGAATCATTGCCTTTGATTACTCTAAGAATGCAATACAGAATACTCAGAAGCAGAATTAAAAAAAATATATATATTTTATGTGGAATTTCTTTATCTTAAATCCCAGCCCATCCTCCTAGTTCCTCCCTTCTCCATTCTGAACTACCCCATGTCTGTTTCCCTTCAGATTTGATCTTTTCCAGTTTACCTGCATACGCTCTCTCCCTGTCCCCTTCCCCTCTCCTCCACTGTGACTTGAACATTTCCTCAGGGCTTGAGCTGTTCTACCCTTCAAAAGCTTTCAGCCATAACATCCCATCCACCTTTATTTCTCACTACCCCCCCCCCCCCCCAGCAAACTCCACCCTTCAGCAAGATTCTTTGCACCTACCCTTAGGCTTGAAATCCCCCGCACCTAGATGGATCTACTACTACTACTACTACTATTTAGCATTTCTATAGTGCTACAAGGTGTACGCAGCGCTGCAGAAATATAGAAGAAAGACAGTCCCTGCTCAAAGAGCTTACAATCTAATAGACAAAAAATAAAGTAAGCAAATCAAATCAATTAATGTGTACAGGAAGGAGGAGAGGAGGGTAGGTGGAGGCGAGTGGTTACGAGTCAAAAGCAATATTAAAGAGGTGGGTTTTCAGTCTAGATTTAAAGGTGGCCAAGGATGGGGCAAGACGTAGGGGCTCAGGAAGTTTATGCCAGGCGTAGGGTGCAGCGAGACAGAAGGCGCGAAGTCTGGAGTTGGCAGTAGTGGAGAAGGGAACAGATAAGAAGGATTTATCCATGGAGCGGAGTGCACGGGAAGGGGTGTAGGGCAGGATGAGTGTGGAGAGATACTGGGGAGCAGCAGAGTGAATACATTTATAGGTTAGTAGAAGAAGTTTGAACAGGATGCGAAAACGGATAGGGAGCCAGTGAAGCGACTTGAGGAGAGGGGTAGTATGAGTAAAGCGACCCTGGCGGAAGACGAGATGGGCAGCAGAGTTTTGAACCGATTGGAGAGGGGAGAGGTGACTAAGTGGGAGGCCAGCAAGAAGCAGATTGCAGTAGTCTAAACGAGAGGTGACAAGGGTGTTGACGAGGGTTTTGGTAGAGTGTTCGGAAAGAAAGGGGCGGATTTTACGGATGTTGTAAAGAAAGAAAGGACAGGTCTTGGCGATCTGCTGGATATGAGCAGAGAAGGAGAGAGAAGAGTTAAAAGATGACCCCAAGGTTTTGAGCTCCCCAACTCCTAGCTGGCTATCTAGTTCTGGCATTTTGATGCTCCTACCCAATGCTGCTTCTGTTTTCCTCCTCCTGTATGGGGCCTGATGCTGTTATTTCTTTCCGATAGTTGATGCTGCTGGCTGCTGATACACATGCTGAATTCAAAAGGGGAGTTAAATTATGCATTTAATATTATAAATCAAGGATGGTTTTAAAATGTGAAAGTAAAGGTGAAGAAGGGATAGTTCTAATTTGGTATGAAGAAGTTTTCAGAAGCTTAAGGTTTCTTCTCTTTAAGTATAATGGAAGATGTTTATTAGATCATCTTTGAATTCAGTTTGTTGTATCTCCCCCCCCCCCCCCACCCCCCCAAACCACACTTAGGCTTTCCATCAGTCTTGCCTGTGTGCAAATTAGTGAAGAGAAACAATTTTCTTCCTGGACCCATCCATGACCCTCTCATTTGATGCAGTCTTGTTAGTCAAAAAGGTCTTCCTTCCTTTCTGGGACTCTAGAAGGCACAACTGTCTCAAACTATTTGCATTTCATTGACCTCTGTTGAGCTGCCTCTTGTTGCACTGATTAATTTTCATGTAGTGGGCAACAGTCAATTCTGTTTGTTTCCCTATGTGAGTGAGTATATAGGACGATACTGATCCCCCTTAAGAGTGCAGTTCAGCCAAGGAAAATAAAAGCCCAGGGCTGGGGAAAGACAGATGCCCAGAGGAGGAATAAGCAGATCTTCACAGTACAAACACAAGACATGCATTTGCAGGACCAGGGGTAGCAATAAAGTAGGAAAACTTTTACCTTACATACTCTATACATACTGTGATTCCTCTTTGGTCAGGTAGGAACCAGACCCCCTTTTCTTTACTATTGAATTCCAAATACTTTATGTATACTTTTGAGTTAATAGCCTGTAAGAGGGACAGGTTTCTGTATGTTCTTCATTGAAATGCACAAAGATTTTGTTCACTTTTAAACTGTTCTAGGTCACCAGAGTTTCTTTTTTGAAATAAACTACTGCTGAACAGGGCTGCTTGAACCATTTCAGGGGTCTTAAGCAAACTTTTGAAGAGGGAGCTAACTTCTTATTTTACTTTAATATTGATTGCCATCCTCTCTCACATTCCAGGTTTACCTTAACTGATATGAGCTTCCATAAATCACTCAAGTTGCAATCATATTCCATGTTTTATGTTGTTTTCCTTTCTAATTATGTAGAACTTGAATATCTATCATTCCCGAACAGAATGGGGATGCAATAAAAATAGTATTTCATGCTTAATGTAGTATACTGTTCTGGTCCCCCGTAAGGGAGTGTGTACAATCTCAATCCTTGAGGTTGCAAACCACTTTTATTTTCATGATACTTCTAATGAATATGCCTGCCTCAGTTAAGTGGAAAAATATATTGGGTATAGTCATTAGAGATGACATATCCTGAAAACTAGAGCAGTCTGTGGCCCAGGAGGACCAGAGCTGGATATCCCTGCAGGCGTCTCAAGCACTAGCTTCACAATGTGGCTTCTGCTTCTTTCCAGCAGAATATCTTTTACTTGCACTGTCTTTGCCTTTACAGGAATCTTTGCTTTTCAGAGTGAGAATAGATTAAGCAGCTATTTTCTCACTGACTTTGCTACGATTTCCACATGTTCCCTTTTTGCAACATTTTCTTTCTTTTTGTCCCCTCCTTGCAAAAGGTATTCCTTATGGAAAGTTTTTCCTCTGACTGTTCCTTCAGTCAGGGGGTATCTCAACTGTTCTCCGAGGACAAGCAGGCTGGTTGTTCTCACGACTGGGTTGACGTCCACGGCAGCCCCCACCCACCGGAACAAAACTTTGCGGGCGGTCCCGCACGCAGGGCACGCCCACTGCGCATGCGCGACCGTCTTCCCGCCCGTGCGCGACGGTTCCCGCTCAGTTTTTTTCGATTCCGCACTGGAGAGAGACGTGTTATCGGCTCTCTCTCTGTCAGCCCCGGAAACCGGATGAGTTTTTCTCTTTTTGTACGCGTTCGCGCTTCTTTCCTTTCTCCTGTAAAAAAAGAAGGAGTTTGTCCCCTCGTCGTCTTTAGCTGCTGGGGCGCCTTGGTCGTTTTCTTTTTTCGGGTGTGCTTTTCACCGCCACCATCGACTACTTTGACTTCGCCGACGCGATTTTTCCGTCGATGTCCTCGAAGGTCCCGAGCGGATTCAAGAAGTGTGGTCGGTGCGGCCGGCAGATCTCGCAAACCGATACTCATGCTTGGTGCCTCCAGTGCCTTGGGCCGGAGCATAATACCAAGACGTGCACCTTGTGTCTCGGCTTGTGGAAGCAGACACAGGTGGCGAGGCAAGTTCTTCGGGACCGTCTTTTTGGAACTTGCGCCGGCCCCTCAACGTCAACGGCATCGGTGTAGACGGCCGGATCTTCGGTACCGGTACCGATGTCGACGAAATCGGCACCGACGATGGCACCGACCCCAGGAGTACAGGTACCGTTGGCCTGCCGGCAATCGGCCCCGGCTACTCCCTCTACCCAGGGCCATCGGGACCGAACCCTGTCAGACCCGATCCCTCGAGGCCGGGGGGGGTTCTACCTCTTCTTCATCTCTGCCACCGAGCGCCGATGACGGGCACTGAAAGAAAACCAAAAAGCACCGTCATCGGTCGCCCACAGCACACGGGACTACCAGCTGCGGCGCCTCCAGAGATGATTCGACGCCGAGGAAGCGGCAGTGCCGAGAGGAGCGTTCCTCCTCGGTTGAAGAGGTGTCGCTGCGTCAGTCCATGGGTGCTTCGGTACAGTCTCCTGGACCCGAGCAGCTTCCGGCACAGACGCCCACACCGGCCCCCCTGCCTTTCCCGACAGTGGGCCTTGATGAGTGCCTCCGAGCCATCCTTCCAGGGATTCTGGAAGGGCTGATGCGCCAGGCTTTGCCGGCACCGGGGGTGCTTGCGCCCCCGGCGCCGTTGATGGAGGCGCCGGTGTGCTCTAGCCCGATGCCGAGGCCTTCCGACACCGACGCCGCTTGCGGTACCGGTGTCGACCGCCACGCAGGTGGAATCCCCGTCGACGTCGATGGAGGGAGCTTCATCCCCGCCGGCGCGGGAGTTCACCGCTCGACGCCATCATCGAGGACATGGTTCCTCGCAGTCGATACAGGCCCGGTTCAGGTCTGAGCTGCAAGAGCTCATGTCCGACACCGAGGAAGAGGCCTCGTGGGGGGAGGAGGAGGACCCCAGATATTTCTCCTCAGAGGAGTCTGAGGGCCTTCCCTCCGACCCCACTCCTTCACCAGAGAGGAAGCTCTCGCCCTCTGAGAGCCTCTCCTTTGCCTCCTTCGTCAGGGATATGTCTATTTGCATTCCCTTCCCCGTGGTCTCTGTGGTGAGCCGAGGGCTTAGATGCTTGAGGTCCTCGACTATCCATCACCACCTAGAGAGTCTTCCACGGTGCCGTTGCACAATGTCCTCAAAGAGACACTGCTTCGAAACTGGCTGAAGCCCTTATCTAACCCCACCATCCCCAAGAAAGCGGAGTCCCAATACAGGATCCACTCTGACCCAGAGTTGATGCGGCCCCAATTGCCTCATGACAATTGCCTCGTGGACTCTGCTCTCAAGAGGGCACGGAGTTCGAGGGATACTGCCTCGGCGCCCCCGGGGTGGGAGTCTCGCACTCTGGACTCGTTTGGGAGGAAGGCCTACCAATCTTCCATGCTCGTGACCCGCATCCAGTCATACCAGCTCTACACAATGTGAAGCAACTGGCGGACCTGGTCGACAAGCTCCCTCCGGAGCAGTCCAGGCCCTTTCAGGAAGTGGTCAGGCAGCTGAAGGCGTGCAGAAAGTTCCTGTCCAGGGGTATCTATGACACCTGTGATGTGGCATCTCGAGCTGCGGCCCAAGGTATAGTGATGCACAGACTCTCCTGGCTGCGTGCCTCTGACCTGGATAACCGCACCCAGCAACGACTGGTGGATGTCCCTTGCCGGGGGGATAACATCTTTGGCGAGAAGGTCGAGCAGTTGGTGGACCAACTACACCAGCGGGAAACCGCTCTCGACAAGCTCTCCCACTGGGCGCCTTCAGCATCCACCTCAGCAGGTGGACGTTTTTCCCGGGCCAGGCAGGCTGCGCCCTACGCCTACAACAAGCGTAGGTACACCCAGCCGGCCCGAAGGCCTCCTCAGGCACAGGGACAGTCCCAGCGCGCTCGTTCCCGTCAACAGCGTGCGCCTAAGCAGCCCCCTGCACCTCCACAGCAAAAGCCGGGGACGGGCTTTTGACTGGATCCATGGGAACATAGCCGCCATCAAAGTGTCCATACCGGACGACCTGCCGGTCGGGGGGGAGGTTGAAAGTTTTTCACCAAAGGTGGCCTCTGATAACCTCCGACCAGTGGGTTCTCCAAATAGTGCGGTGCGGATACGCCCTGAATTTGGCCTCCACTCCACCAAATTGTCCTCCGGGAGCCCAATCCTTCAGCTCCCATCACAAGCTCCCATCCTCTGCAAGTACCTACTTGCAGAGGAACTCTCCGCCCTTCTCAGCGCCAATGCGGTCGAGCCCGTGCCACCCGGGCAGGAAGGGCAGGGATTCTATTCCAGGTACTTCCTTGTGGAAAAGAAAACGGGGGATGCACCCCATCCTAGACCTGAGAGGCCTGAACAAATACCTGGTCAAAGAGAAGTTCAGGATGCTTTCCTTAGGCACCCTTCTACCAATGATTCAGAAAGACGATTAGCTATGTTCCCTGGATTTAAAGGACGCTTACACTCACATCCCGATACTGCCAGCTCACAGACAGTATGTCCGATTCCGTCTGGGGACACGGCACTTTCAGTATTGTGTGCTGCCCTTTGGGCTCGCCTCTGCACCATGGGTATTCACGAAGTGTCGCGTGGTGGTTGCGGCGTATCTACGCAAGCTGGGAGTGCATGTGTTCCCGTATCTCGACGATTTGCTGGTCAAGAGCACCTCAGAGGCAGGAGCTCTTCGGTCCATGCAGTGTACTATCCACCTTCTGGAGCTGCTAGGGTTTCTGATAAATTACCTGAAGTCCCATCTCCAGCCAGTGCAATCTCTGGAATTCATAGGAGCGCTGCTGAATTCTCAGACGGCTCAGGCCTTCCTTCCCGAAGCAAGGGCGCAGAACCTTCTATCCCTTGCCTCTCAGACCAGAGCATCTCAGCAGGTCACAGCTCGGCAGATGTTGAGACTCCTGGGTCATATGGCCTCCACGGTTCATGTGACTCCCATGGCTCGCCTTCACATGAGATCTGCTCAATGGACCCTAGCTTCCCAGTGGTGTCAAGCTACCGGGAATCTAGAGGATGTCATCTGTCTGTCCATCAGTTGCCGCAATTCGCTGCACTGGTGGACCATTCGGACCAATTTGACCCTGGGACGTCCATTCCAAATTCCGCAGCCCACGAAAGTGCTGACGACGGATGCATCTCGCCTGGGGTCTGTGGAGCTCCGAGCGGTCTGGAACGCGCTGAAGGCCTTCAGAGATTGGCTGTCCTACCAAATCATCCAAATTCGGACAGACAATCAGGTTGCAATGTATTACATCAACAAGCAGGGGGGCACCGGATCTCGCCCCCTGTGTCAGGAAGCCGTCGGGATGTGGCGTTGGGCTTGCCAGTTGGCATGCTTCTCCAAGCCACATACCTGGCAGGCGTAAACAACAGTCTGGCCGACAGACTGAGCAGAGTCATGCAACCGCACGAGTGGTCGCTCCATTCCAGAGTGGTACGCAAGATCTTCTGAGAGTGGGGCACTCCTTCGGTAGACCTTTTCGCCTCTCAGACTAACCACAAGCTGCCTCTGTTCTGTTCCAGACTACAGGCACATGGCAGACTGGCGTTGGATGCCTTTCTCCTCCATTGGGGGACCGGCCTCCTGTATGCTTATCCTCCTATACCTTTGGTGGGGAAGACCTTACTGAAACTCATGCAAGACCATGGCACCATGATTCTGATAGCGCCTTTTTGGCCCCGTCAGATCTGGTTCCCTCTACTTCTGGAGTTGTGCTCCGAAGAAACGTGGAGATTGGAGTATTTTCCGACTCTCATTTCGCAGAATGACGGAGCGCTTCTGCACCCCAACCTTCAGTCTCTGGCTCTCACGACCTGGATGTTGAGGGCGTAGACTTTGCTTCGTTGGGTCTGTCTGAGGGTGTCTCCTGCTTGCCTCTAGAAAGGATTCTACTAAAAAGAGTTACTTTTTTAAGTGGAGGAGGTTTGTCGTTTGGTGTGAGAGCAAGGCCCTAGAACCTCGCTCTTGTCCTGCACAGAACCTGCTTGGATACCTTCTGCACTTATCAGAGTCTGGCCTCAAGACCAACTCAGTAAGGAATCACCTTAGTGCGATTAGTGCTTACCATTATCGTGTAGAGGGTAAAGCCATCTCTGGAGAGCCTTTAGTCGTTCGATTCATGAGAGGCTTGCTTTTGTCAAGGCCCCCTGTCAAGCCTCTTGCAGTGTCATGGGATCTCAATGTCGTCCTCACCCAGCTGATGAAACCTTCTTTTGAGCCACTGAATTCCTGCCATCTGAAGTACTTGACCTGGAAGGTCATTTTCTTAGTGGCAGTTACTTCAGCTCGTAGAGTCAGTGAGCTGCAAGCCCTGGTAGCTCATGCTCCTTATACAAAATTTCAACATAACAGTAGTACTCCGCACTCACCCTAAGTTCCTGCCAAAGGTGGTGTCGGAGTTCCATCTTAACCAGTCAATTGTCTTGCCAACATTCTTTCCCAGACCGCATATCCGCATATCCGCCCTGCAAGCGAGCGTTGGCCTTCTATCTGGAGCGGACACAGCCCCACAGACAGTCCGCCCAATTGTTTATTTCTTTTGACCCCAATAGGAAGGGGGTCGCTGTCGGGAGACGCACCATCTCCAATTGGCTAGCAGATTGCATTTCCTTCACTTATGCCCAGGCTGGGCTGGCTCTCAAGGGTCATGTCACGGCTCATAGTGTTAGAGCCATGGCAGCGTCAGTGGCCCACTTGAAGTCAGCCACTATTGAAGAGATTTGCAGGGCTGCGATGTGGTCATCTGTCCACACATTCATATCACATTACTGCCTCCAGCAGGATACCCGACGCGACAGTCGGTTCGGGCAGTCGGTGCTGCAGAATCTGTTTGGGGTTTGAATCCAACTCCACCCTCCAGGACCCGATTTTGTTCTGTTCAGGCTGCACTCTCAGTTAGTTGTTCTTCGTAGGTCAATTTCTGTTATGCCCTCGCTGTTGCGAGGTTCAATTGACCTGGGTTCTTGTTTTGAGTGAGCCTGAGAGCTAGGGATACCCCAGTCGTGAGAACAAGCAGCCTGCTTGTCCTCGGAGAAAGCGAATGATACATACCTGTAGCAGGTGTTCTCCGAGGACAGCAGGCTGATTGTTCTCACCTACCCTCCCTCCTCCCCTTTGGAGTTGCGTTTTTACTCATTCCTTTGCTTGTCATTCAACTGAGCGGGAACGGTCGCGCACGGGCGGGAAGACGGCCGCGCATGCGCGTTGGGCGTGCTCTGCGTGCGGGACTGCCCGCGAAGTTTTGTTCCGGTTGGTGGGGGCTGCCGTGGACGTCAACCCAGTCGTGAGAACAATCAGCCTGCTGTCCTCGGAGAACACCTGCTACAGGTATGTATCATTCGCTAACAGATGCCTACTAGCAACCATCTTTCCTATTGTGGCCCAGCATATCACCTTGTTTTGCCTGAATTCTGTTGCATAAGACGGCATCCCAGACTGGGTGTGACTCCCACATGGGGTAACAAAATCTGTGTGATCTGGGTGAGAGTTTTTCTATCAGCACTTTTCTATAATTAAACCTGCATGGGTTTCACAGAATGCAGAGGATGATATCAACATTGGCTGTGATGCTGTAGGAAGGTCTGAAGCAGCAGCATGGAAGGAAAAGTTGCATGATTTCTGTGGCCAAGGTGATGGGGATTGTGACCATAGAATATTTGATGAGCACTAGCATCAAACTTAACTCCAATGTGCGCTCTGGGTTACATTGATTTGATTAGCAGTACTAGTTCCTTTTATTATATGACAGTTCTGAGCCACTTTGCAAACTGCATCATGAAACATTTTCAGCATTTTATGTGGGCTTTCATTTGCCATCTTTCATTTTCACTGTCAGTGAGGTGTGAATACCAGCTGAAGAAAATCTAGAATTGGTGCATGAGGGAAGTATTTATCACATGATGATTAAAAGGTTGTAATTTAGAGATTTGCATGACTGGTCTCACAGGAATGGAGGAATAACCTAGTGGTTAAAGAACTAGAAAAGCCAGATTTAAGTCTCACTTGTGCTCCTTGTGATTGCGGGCAAGATACTTCATCCTCCAATCCCTCAGGTGCAATTTATATTGTAAGCCCTTTTGGGGAGGGACCTAACAATTGTATCAAAATATGAGGGGCTATATTCCAGACCAGTGCTGTCTCTAGTACCTTAGTAGGGGGTGGGTATTGTTTTGCTAATCTTTTGTGTTTGCCATTGTTTGAAATGTTTGTTGATTAACTTGATACCTGATAGAATGTAAATGATTTTAAATAAGTAAACAACTGGTTGAATAGCTAGGGCAATATATTCTGCCATCATTAACTGGAAGACCTGATGATACTTCTCTGCCCCCTATTCCTGAACAAAGCATCCTGGGCTTATTAATACCATCGACAAGGTTTATAGTACAATCTTGGGTGGCAGGGTATAGACCTGATTTAACCAGGAATTGTTTTTCCCAGTAAGCTCAGATTGGGAGAAAATTCTTGATAAAGCTGATCTTTCTTTAAAATAAAATAAGTCTCTTTGGCCTCATGACCATTAACCATGGCTTTTTTTTTTTTTTTGCTTTAGGGATTTATTTGTGGTTTTTCAATAGTCACAGGAGCAGCCTCAAGACTGGTGTCTGGCTATGACAGCTATGGCAATATTTGTGGACAAAAGAATACAAAAATAGAAGACAATATCAACAGCGGCCTGGATCATACCAACCGCAAGTGAGTAAAACTGTGCTGGAATCTAAAATAGATAACTTTAGTGGTTCACTGGTTCAGTGATTGGAACTTGCAAGGGCGTTATTTTTTTTTTTCAGGTCCAGCTGCACTAACTAAATATATTTCTACACTCACTAGACTTGCTTACTTCTGAGATTGAGGGTTACTGTTTTCTTTGATACATATGATACGCCCATCCAGCAAGTGCTACCGGCAAGCTAGGGTGAAGGAAACCAGGTGATGTTGATGGCACCTGCTTACACATATAGTAATTTCTAGTACTCTCTTTTTGGATTTATCTCATGCCTTTTTCAGTAGTACGGTAGATAGAGACAAGTTACATTCAGGTGCAATAGGTATTTTCCAGTCTATGGAGGGCTTACAATTTGAGTTTGCAGTGGAGGATAGGGCCAGCCTAAGAGTATCTGACACCCTAAGTGATCCTACAGCCAGGCACCCCCTCCCTTCCCAAGGGTAACTGAAGGCCTTCCACTTCATGTCCAGCATCTCCCCTTCCTTTCTAGTGGAACAATTTGGTAGGCAGCAGTACTTAAACAAGACTCAGCATGGCTGGCACAGGGGTTTGAGCTAGTTACAGAGACAGGGTGGGATGCTGTAGGCCTTGTGCCTTGTTGAGTGATCAAGACCATGTATAACTGTGATGAGTCTTGTTTAGTGTTGTTGACTGCATAGCTGGCTATCCTCCAGTCTTGTAAATAATTTTGCAAAATGTTCTACTTTTCTCTCAGGTTTTTTTCTCTCCTGTTCCTCCTCACTGCCATTTTCCCATTGTTCTTCATTGTATCGTTTATCATTTATTCATTTTACTATACCGTTTCAAATTGTGGTTACAAAACAAAAACTGTTTACATGGTAATATAAAATCATAATAAATCAATCATAAAAGAACTCCATTGTACCTCATAGGAACATAAATGAGGGGATGTAACAATTCTTTTAAGAGGAGGAAAGACTGAAGAGGTTAGGGCTCTTCAGCTTGGAAAAGATGACTGGGGGTGGGGTGGGAGGGAGGAGATGGAGGATAAGACAGAGGCCTATAAATTCCTGAATGGAGTAGAACTGCTAAACAAGAATTGATTGTTTACTCTTTAAGCGTACAATGACTAGGAGACACACTAAGAAATTACAAATATATAGGAGATAATTTTTTCACTGTGCATGTTTCATTTCTGGAACTTGTTGCCAGAGGATGTAGTAAATGCTGTTGGTGTAGCTGGATTCAGAAAGGATTTGTATACATGATTAAGGTAAACCCAGGGAAAACCACTGTATAGTTCTGAGGGTAAGTGGCATGGAACGACAGTGGGTGGGAGAGTGCTATTTTTCCTCTTCAGGGGGAAAGCGAGGTGGTGTAGCCATTCCATTTACCCTGGTTGCCCATGAATTACCTGGTACAACAGTTCTATCTCTGTGCATCAGTATGATGCACAATTCTTTACTCGTCTTGAAGCCCTAGGCCTGCAATATTTGGATGCACCCTGGATAATGGTAGGGAAATTTAATCAAGTCCTTGACCCTACTATAGATAGATCTTCCACTCATGAGCTTCTGACTGTTTGTGTGTGTGTGGGTGGGGGGAGGGGGGTTGGGAAGGTGCTTCCCTTTCTATATAAAACTCTTAACCTTCTAGACTCTTGGCGCTCGTTAAACCCAACCACCTGCGATTACACGCATCTATCTAGGGTCCATCATTCTTGGTCCTGATTACACTATATTTGTGCCATAATCTTTGTTTTTTTTTCTAGGTACGTCAGGTGACCATCGGACCCATGGAGGTTTCCGATCACACTAAGGAGACCAGGTGCTGTGGAGGACTTGCAGCCCATCTGCATATCCTCACAACCTTCTCCAGGGTGACTCCCAGGTCCACCCCTATCTACTCAGGGCCATCTCTCCAGGTTCCTAGTGCTTCCACCAGCTGCCTTCCAGATGCTGTGGAGGACTTGTAGCCCAACTGCATATTCTCACAGCCTTCTCTGGGGTGACTCTTAGGTCCACCCAGGACCTTCTCTACAGGTTCTGCATGCCAAAATATTTTCTCTATACTCTTTGTATTTTCTCTCTGCTATTTCTTATGGCTGCAGTACAATTTCTCTTCTTGGTAGTGTCCCTTTCCAGTCTCTTTCTCCAGTAGAAACCACTGCCTACCACAGGAACACATTGCCCACCTTCTGTTTTCATCATCTTCTGTCTTCTCCCTTCTTCTCAGCTCTCATCCTTCAACATTTCCTTCCTTTCATTGAACCATCTCCATTCTGTCTGAGTACATCTCGTCTTCGTTGCTGACATCAAGCCTCTCCTACTCTCTTCCGTACTCTCTTGCTCCTCCTGCTGGGGATATCAATCCCAATCCTGGTCCTCCACATCAGCTCTCATCCTGTTCATGCAGGTCACACTGTGAAGTCTCCAATCTAATTTCTGTTCCTCTCCTCTCCCCTTCTTCTCTGCCTTTCTCATGTGCTCTGTGGACTGCTCGCTCTGTCTGCAACAAACTTTTTCTTACATCCACAACTTCTTTATCTCTCGTACTCTGCATCTGCTTACCCGAACTGAGACTTCGCTTTGCCCTGAAGACTCTGCGTCAGCTGCAGCCCTGTGTCATGGAGGTTACCTTTTCTCCCATACTCCTTGTCCGGTTGGCCGCGGAGGTGGTGTTGGGCTACTACTCTCACCCTCTTGTAGATTTCAACCTCCTCTTCCACCTCAGTCTCACTGCTTTTCTTCCTTTGAAGTCCACTCCATCCGTCTATTCACTCCTCTATGAGTAGCAGTCATTTGTTGACCCCCTGATAAGTCCCTTTCTTCCTTTCTTACCGACTTTGACAACTGGCTTTTCTTCTTTCTTGAACCTTCATCTCCTTCCCTCCTTCTTGGGAATTTTAACATTCATGCTAATGATCCCTCTGACTCTTGCTTTAACATCCTCTTTTAATCTTCAGCTTTTCTCCACTACCCGTACTCACCAGAATGGCCACTGTCTTGATCTTATCTTCTCCAACTGTTCATTCTCCAGTTTCTGCGACTCAGCTCTTCCCCACTCTGATGACCATCATCTGATTAACTTTCACACTTAAACACCCTCTCCCCAGTCCCATCCAGTCTCCACCAATACATTTAGGAAGGCTGTTGACCCTTCTATGTCCTCCAGTGTTTCAAACCTTTTCAACCACTATGTTATCCAAGTCTGCCAATGAGGCTGTCTCTTCCTATAATACTATTCGCTCCTCTTCTCTGGATACTCATGTTCCTCCCATTCTCTGTTCTGTAAGGTGTACCAAACTTCAGCCTTGGCTGACCTCTAGAATCCGCTACCTATCTGCCGAACGCCTTTGGCTGAAATCCTGTGCCCATTCTGACTTCATACATTTTTAATTCTTGCTGACGACCTTCCAGTCTGCTCTCTCACTTGCCAAACAGGACTACTACATCCAGTTGACAAACTGTCTTGGCTCAAACCTTTGAATTCTCTTTGCCACACTGAATTTTCTCCTCAAAGTGCCTTCACTTTCTCCCCAGACTCTGGCTGAGTACTTTCATGATAAGGTTCACAAGATTAATCTTGAATCTCAATGAAGTCACCTCCACCTCTCCTTCCCTCAGTCTATTCTCTGAACCCTCTTCCAACCCCTGCCTCCTTTTCTTCCTTTTTCTGATATCACTGAAAAGGAAACTGCACATTTTCTTTCCTCCTCAAAACTAACTACCTGTTCTCTGATGCTATTCCCACCCATCTAGTTAGCACTATCTCTCCTACTGTCATTCCTTCTATCTGTCATATCCTGAATCTTT